>NC_045793.1:74377721-74689310 GCF_009873245.2 Balaenoptera musculus | reverse complement strand
ACACCATTGTTTTATTAACAAATACAACTCAAAGCAAAATAATTAAATAGGGACACATAGTAAAATAAACATTCCAATGACCTTTTAGACTGAAAAGTTCTGCTCTACAAATAAAGGGGAGAACAATAGAATTACAGGATAGTACTTGTACAGAAGTACTGAATATGCGATGAAGCCTTGACCAGCCAGCCAGTCATCTCATCTCTTCCATCACAGAAAAGGTTGAAAAGAACAGGACAGCTGTAGTGTCCTGACTTTGAGACTCACTGGTGAATGGAATGACAGATGTAGAGCAGTGTCCCAAAGTGGGCAGGGCCTCACCCCTGACAAACAAAAGAGAATGACAGTCTCGGAGCCCCATTTACTTCAATGAAAAAAAAAATTTAAGCCAGCTGTCTTTTTTACGTATAGAAGATACTGGTACAAGGTAGTATTTACCGATTAAGTCTCAGAACACCATTTTACCCGATAATCCAAGCAAAACACCAACAATTAGTTTTTCCCTAACTCATTATTACCTTTAAATTATATATATATTTATATATATATATATATATATATATATATAAAATATGCTACCGCTCCATCTATAGCTTTATCACATGTGTTAAATAATAAGGGCAGCTCTAGATCTGTCTTAGGTTTACCCATCAAAAATCTGAAAAATGAAAATTTTAATCTTCAGAATGTTCCACATCTGTTACATGTATCTTCTTATAATCCACCAAAGACCCTTAGGTTTTGTCTTCTTGAAACTCACTACTGACCCAAAGTAATGATTTGTACAACTCATTAAACACATATTCAATTCTCTACCATACGTTGTGCTGGTGACTTCCTGCACTTTTCCTCTCCTACTCAGTGACTGTAAATATCTTGAAATCAGGTATCTATTGATTATTTTTCTTGTTTTGTGAGGTTTTTTTCCCTACAGTAGGTGCTCCGTAAAAAGGGCTATTCAGATACCTTATCTCATTGGCGCCTCAGAGCCATCTTGTGGAGTTGGCAGGGCAAGTAATAGCCCTATTTTAGAAATGAAAAAACTGAGGCTCAAGCAGGTTAAGTGATATGTCATCTAACCTAATACAGAGAATCAGTGGGGAAACTGGAAATAGAAACCAGTTTTCCCAATTTATAAGTCAGTATTCATTATACGTATAGCTTCTCCAATGTAAGGACAAGTATATCAGTTGTAAAAGTACTTTTATTCTCAATTTCTTTACGTTGACTAGTATTAACAAATTTCCCAGGGACAGAGACAACAACCATTACTAGTTGTCAAAAAACATGTTTTATAATTTAGGTTGTACATTTCTGAAGCTTAAGTTCTGATTAAAATTATTCATACTGCAGTTCTTTGCTTAATAGGATTAACACAACCATCAGCACTTTTCCTATGCCTTGACAAATAGCTTCAGAAGATAAAGACTTTATTGAAATATAGTAGAGAGACATGTTTAAAACTGTGAGCTATTTACATAAGAATAAAAGAAAACATTAAATTACATTTAAATAAAGTAACAGTGATTCTAACCCAAGGAGGTAATGGTATGTATAAAAATTTAAAGTTCCCGCTAATTCTTACATAAAGTTGTATGAATTTCACACCTGAAAAACTGCAAAAATTCATCAACATTTATTTGTAAGATGGCTTTAAGCTCCAGGAATTTCAGCAGTTAGAAGTTGACTTTCCGTATAAGAGAGAATGATGCTAATGAGTGAACATGAAGTATAAGGCACTAACACTACAGAGGTAAACATGTAATTATATACATTTCCAAAAGTGGGATAAATCACACATTAAGTTATACCATAATTCAAGGACTTGTAAGAGGCAAGAAGATGTACTTGATAGTCTCTGGATAATTACTTTTAATTAACATGCCCATATTATAAAAAATATGAGAATATTTTAAATTAGGAATGTAAAAATATTCAATACAAGAAAAATATGGATCTTTAAAGCTAGGGGAGGGCAACCATTGGAAAGAGAAGTGGGTTTACTTCTTCTGCTTATCCATAAAGGCCAAGTCTAGACATTCATAATTACACCAATTAATTGGCCATTTTGGCTAAATTATGTAAATTGTCTGCATACACTTCTCAAAGTACATAACTGCCAATGCTATTTTCAGTTTGGTCAAGTCTACACTAGCTAGCAAAATGAAGTGGATAATTAAGACAATTATTCTGATAATTTAGATCAAACATTAATTAAGGTGAAAGCAGATCAAATTTGCAGGGGAGAGGGGCTTGGATTGGAATATAAATGTTCGTCTCGTGTTCCATAGCATGTCAAAAAGGTCTTCTGTTTCTTGAATTGTTTTTGAAATCTGATTTCAAAATACTTAGTATATATTGTTTCTATAATAATTCTTTAACCAGGTTCTTAAATTCCCAAGACACCTAGGTAATACAATAGTATTTTAGATTGTTTATGCCAGCATTGGCTTAAATCTCGTTTCCTAAGTTCATAGACAACACTGATAAAATTTACGGACATTCTGAACTCAAAAATAAAGTCAATGGAAAGCTTTTTAAAAATCAACAGTAAGAATATATTCTATATAGGCATTATAGGTAGACAAAAGAATGTCCTTTTACCAGAAGTGTGCTGAAGCATTTAAGAGTGAAGTGCAATGATGTCCATAATTTAAATGGGTAGGGACAGAACTATGCGCATGTACATGAATACACAAACAAGAAAACAATTTTATTCTATATCCATATCTACCTATTTAGATACAGTATGTTGACACCTATCTATCTATTTATCTATCTAAAGGGAGAGAGAGAGGGAGAGAGAGAACCTAAGCAATTGTCACAAAATGTTAACAATGTTAACCTAGATGAAAGGAATATGGGTGTTCAATGAAATGTTTCATTGTACTATTATTTCAACTTTTCTGTAGGTTTGAAATTTTTCAAAATAAAAAGTTTGGGGAAATATACACTTTAAGCTTCACATTAAATAACTAATAAATATTCAGTACCCATCAAACCCCCATGAATATGATACCCTTGAGATCGAAAATTCGGCAGTACCTCATTTCTTAAAACCATACTGTGAAATCTATACTAAAGATTCTTTCCAATAGGCCTTAAGTGAGCACTTTAAAATATTCCCAAGGTTTCCCATGCAGGGTATAGTTAAAGAGCATTCCACTTGAGATCTTTGCCTGAAAGGCCCTATAGAATTGCAAAGTATCATTATTAAGCAAATGTTCCTGGGCCCTTGGGTGGTTCACTTAAAACACATTTCACTGTATTGAATATTCAGTGCCAAAAGCACACTGTTCACTGTTAAGATTTGCAATTTAAACCCAGTTGGGAGAAGTAAAAGGTTCTTGTAATTTGCCTATACTGTATTGCACTGATGTAGTGGCTTTCATTGATAATTAAGTTCCAAAAATATGAGTTAGAGTGTGTGAACAATGGAGGAAAGCTAACCTTTCTATTATAGCCTTAGCTCTTGACTTCTTGTATTTAAGATTACAGATGCTCCATTAAATCGATTTTGTGTTTAATCTCCTCTTTAAAAACAGTGAATGCAAGTCCCCAACTTTCTTCCCTTTGAGAGAACCCAAGTATTTGACAATGAAACCTACAAGGCTCAAACCAGATAATTAACACCGCCCACTGGGGATAAGAAAACTTTAGCATGTCTCTTTTTTGGGCGTTTTCCTCAACTAACTCTCACTGGATTAGAATGTCAAAATACATTTCACACTAGATTTTCAAATAAATTTTTCGGAGGAATCAGATTTGAGAGTGCAGGGGGTGCATTTAAAATGATAAGATTAATTATGTTCCCTTTAAATACATAGATATGCTTTTAAAAAACAACAGAGAAATTTTCAACAGTAATGTGGCTTTTTAAAAAAGTTTCATTCCAATATCTTTTCTGCTTACCTAGTTCTTGTGCCCTGTTTTAACACTTTTAGGTCCCTCGGTAAAATATAAAACAAAAATATGAAGAATATAGGACGGAAAAAAATAAAAAATTTATAAAGAAAAGCAGACAGGAGATTGTCTTTATACCAAAAGGGAATTACTTGATCCCCTTTTGAATTTGTGCGGGAGAGGCAGGACCCATCTCTCTGGTTCAGGCTTTCAGTGTGGGGAAATGACCAGCTGAACCGTGGCGTTCACATCTATGCAGCCTCACTTTCTCAAGCACCACTGGCGCTAGGATTACACTGCAGCATTTGGTCAGTCTCAAATTTAGAGCTTCTGGCAAGAAAATCCAATTCATACTCGATGTACAGCTTACCTTCAAAAGAGGTAAGCCTGCCTTGGCAGTGAGAACACAAGCAGTGCATCTGGGAATCCCTGTGGAAGATCCTCTCCCCACTTTACAGGAAGACTGGTGAGGAAGGAATGGTGTAGCAGTGATTCTCAAGTGCGGTACCCGAATCTGCAGCTCAGCATCACGTGGGAACTACTTGGAAATGCAAATTATCCGTCCCCACCCCAGACCTACTTAAGCAGAAGCTCTGGCGATGGGGCCCAGCAATCTGCGTTTAACTAGCCCTTTGGGTGATTCTGATGTATTATCGCTGACAGAGAAACGAGAATATAAATTTTCCAAAGGAGCTTTTACATCCAGTCGGGTCAAAACCTGGAGGGGGAGGCGAGCGGAGCAGGAGGTTCAACTACCGCCCGGGTGGGATGGGTCCCAGGCCCCCTGACCTGTCCGCGACCGCCTCCCGCACCCCTGCGGCCCCAGCGGCGCGGGGTGGGGGGCCACCCCGCCCCGGCCTCACCGCCCACCTCCCTCCGCCCCCAGGCCGCGCCGGCCGCCCAGCAGGAGTCAGGTCGACGGCCAGGGCGCGGCGGGCCCCTCCCGCGGCCGCGCGTGCCGGCCTCAACCCCCTTCCGCCCGGCCTGCCCCTTTGTCCGCCCCGAGGGCGGCACCTTCCCGCCCGCGGGGTGTGCGAACCCTCGGGGGGTGGGAGAGGAGGAGGGACCGGGGAGGGAAGGAGGAGGAGCGGGGCGGGCGGCTGAGTGCCGGGGTAGGGAGCCACCGCCTCACACCCGACTCCCGTCCCGTCTGGCCCGCGGAAAGAGGCTTCTGTGGCCGGCCCGAGAGTCCCCGCGAAATGACCGCCGCGGGGCGGAATGGTGCCTCCCCCTTGGCGGGAGCCGACGCAGCCTTCCAGGCCGGGGAGCCGCGGCGGCCGGCGGCGTCCGAGCCGGGCCGAGCGCGGAGCCGGCGGCGGCGCTCGGCGGGAGAGCGCGGCTAAGCGGAGGGGAGGGCCGGAGGGTGGGGCGGGGCGGGGCTGGGCCGGGCCGCGGCTGAGCCCTGCGCCCGCGCCTCCGCCTCCCGCTCCGGCTGCCGCCGCAGCCCGAACCCCGCGGGCGGGCGGGGACGCGTGTGCCCCCCGGCGGGCGGCCTGCGCCCGGGGCCAGAAGGTGCGAGGCGGCGCGGGCCTGCGCACTAGGCCGGCAGTGGCTGGCGCGCGGGTCCCGGGACGGCCGGCAAACGCGGTGGGGGCGGGGGCGAGGGGATAAAAGAAGGGGGAGTGCAGATTCTGTGACTGCTGGGTGCCGGTCTGTCAGAGATCCCGGCTCCAGGCTCCGGAAGACTGCCGGGAAGCCCGACGACCCCTCGTTTGCAAGGTCTTCCTGACCGCCTCCCAGACAACCGTCGCTCATTTCTTCCCCACTGCGACGTGTGGGGAAAGTTGTCCACTACTCACCTTTTATCCTAGAGTCCCCAAGGACAGGATACTAAGCTGACTTCTTGGGGAGCTTCAGCTCCGGGAAAGCGCTGGGCGGTTGCCACCTTTGCAGGCGGATGTGAGGGGGAGCGTCTCCTCTTCCTTCTAATCCCCCTACCGCACCCCTCGGCTATAGTCTTGGGTTTTTCCTTGCCTGTCTCCCGACCTCTTAGATGGCCACAGCACAGAGAAGGGACATGAGACCAAAAGTACCCTCTGGAGGGCAAAACACCCCGGGGATACGTGCAAGCCAAGAGCGGGAGCACCTCTGCGGTTGCCCGGACAATTAATCGCGGGAACGCAGGGATCTTCGCGGCTTCCTGTGGCTACGGCGGCCTCCGCGAGCCTTGCCCCTGCGCAGAGCGTGGTGGCTGGCGATGCATTACGTGATATCCGCGAGGTTCTCCCCTCCAGCTGAGTTATGAACTTAAACATATCAGGCCTTTTTAAAGTCAACAATTAAAGTTGACTTTAATTTCCTCCCGCAGATTTCTAAACCTACAATTTTCCTACTTATTTCTGACCGTCCTGGAATTTCTGTTCTTAAATCTTAGGTACCTAAGGGGAAGGAAATTCGAATCACCGAAGCTTACGAGAAAGAACAGTTTTGACTCAGTTGGCCAATCAACAGCAAATCACCTAATAAAACAAGTTGTGCATATCTGTCTAAGGTTTATTTTGAAACTTTACATATATCAATTGGCCTATTTTCAGCTAAATCTGCTAAAATCTGTTAAAACACTGAAATTGAGCAAAACACTTTTTAATGCCGTAATACCAGTCAGTCAATAAAATCGATAGTGCGGTTGTCTTTTAGCAACAACAAACAATGCTTCTTTTGGTTTGACTTTGGCTTTTATTAGTTTGCTACAGGAGTTCCAATTGATAAGTATGCCAGAATTGCAGAAATCAGTTTTGTCTTCCTTTTGTTCTCTGAAGCTTCTTCTTGAACCAGAGCAGAAAAAGTTTTGAAGTGGATTCCTTAGTTCTTCCAACATTTTTATCCAGAAAGTTTCCAATAAACTGACCTTGGACAGTACTAGTCAAATCGTTTCAATCTGCAGCAACTGTTTTTTCCAGCTTCACCGCGGTGGGGCTGAGGTGAGGCGGGGGTTATGCCTCTGTTAGGATAGGTGTCATCTTGAAAAAATTACTTCAAGTACCACCTACAGAAAAATGAGAACGTTCTGCCGTTAATAGCTGCCCTTTTGAAGGTAATGGCCATTCCATTTCAGGGCTGTAAATGTAGAGTGTAGACTCCAAAGTAGTGGGCTTTGGTCCTTCCAAATGTTTGCTTTCTTCAGTGTTGATCAAAGAGCTATGTGTTTGCCTTATGAGGCCCCTTTGGAAAATGTTTTTAGAGCAATTACAGACATGACAATAATTAGTTCAGCTTATTTATCTCACCTTAAGAAACGTTGCAAAAAATTTTAGAAAGAAACCTTTAAATAAAGACAACGGAGAAGGAAAAAAGGACTATATTGCCTATTGCGGGTAAGTGCAGACATTTCAAGAGGAAAAAGTTGGAACCTCACTCTCCCACTCTCTAAACCCTGCAGTCCTGGTCTTGTTTTGAATTAAAATGGGGCAGCAGCCTTCCTTGGTGGCCAGCAGGGTCCTTGTTATTTAAGAGGGAGAATCTTCACAGCGACGTTGGGGGAGGGGTGGTGCTAAGTGTTAGGGAGAAACCGAGCTGCAAAATGGAATTCCGTGAGTCGGTTATGTTCCGGTGAGGCAATTGTGGAAAACTGCGTTCTCAGTATCTGAGCAAACTTTATTACTTTTCCAGAATCCATAAGCAAGAATCAGGATTTTATTTCCTCTTGAAAAGTAACCTCTGCTGAGTACAGAAGTCGTTACTTGTCAAGCCTTCAATGAAAACGTGCCCCCTCCTTTAGTCGAGATGGGCGTTTCTGTCTGGATTTGGAAGGGGGACTTCGCGCGGGTAAGGTAGACGCCCTTGAACTCAAGTGTTTAGCGCATCACGTCACGAATTTCCTAGAATTGCTATAGATATTTTATTTCCAACACCTTCTAGAGTGGGGGCGGTTTCTGCTAAGTGGGTCCCCCTCTCTGTAGGCTTGTATCCATCCTTCCCGCTAACCCAGCAGCCCTGAGCTCCTGGAAAGGAGCCTGAGGTGGCTAGCGCCTGTCTGAAGAGGGAGGAGGACTGCATAGACGTGATGCCGTAAGCAGCAGTAACCCAATTTGTAGGCTGCGTTGACGAAATTAATCACTGAGGTTCCTTCCGTTTCCATCTAGAACTCTCCAGTCACAAGCCAAACCGTCTCTGTCTTCTCAGAAGGAGGACACTGGGCATGTGAGGCTGGCCAAGACCACTGGGAAGTCCTGCAAAAATTCACTGAAAACAGGCATGAAAGATGCTCACACATGACCTGGGCGATGCGTAGGGATGAGCGGGGTATGGGGGTGTGGCGGCGCTAACCCTAATCCACTAGGGTCTGCGGGAGCGGGACTCACCCCGACGGCTGTGCGGGACCAAGCTACTCCAGGATTCACAAGACACCCTTTGCAGTGACCAATGCAGACGTCCAGTTCGATTACCACGGAAGCTCTCCAGGCCGATTCAACTTGACCCAAACGTGTGACCCATCTCTTTCACAAGGGAAAGAGGGACCCGTGACTCCCTTCACTTTGGCGGCACTGGAACGGGTAGAGCTGTGAGCAACAGCTTGTGTGTGTGTGTGTGTGTGTGTGTGTGTGTGTGTGTGTGTGTAGGTGGTGGCGCACATATTCGATTTCCAAACATCTTTTGAATCTGTTTTTTCCTTTGTGATTTACAAACCCAGTAAATTCCAAAGAGCTTGATGGTGTTATCAGACACCTAAGTGTACGGTCAGCTTTCCTCCAAAATTGGGTTTTCTGTTTACTCTTTAGAAATCTTTTAGAAATATGTGAACTCACCATATGAATCCCCCTATAGGAATCACTCAGTCAAGAGAAATGAGTTATATATATAAAATGACTGAGGTAGATTTTTAAATAAAAAGTTAAAGTGAGGCACACAAAAAAATATTCCAATATACTGTACAACCTCATTCAGGAAAGCAGATATCTTTCACGTCCCCAAAAGCATTCTTTGCCCTAGTGTCCTCAGAGTGACTTCTGATATCCCCACTTCTTAAAAAAAAAAAAAGTTAGAGAAAGCCTGCACCCAAGTTTTGGGTGGGATTCAATATACTAGGCAAAATATGCTCAACAGATGATAGTAGAGATGAAGCCGGAAAACAACTCCAGCTATTTAAACTGCCAAATGAGACATAAAGCTGCATTGTCAAAATCATCTGGAAAACAGGTTTTCCCATTGAAGTCGCTATGTGTTAATTACTGTGAGCTGGAAGACTGGAGATCGAACGCCTGGAAGCCGACTTTCACCCCGCATACGTAAACGGAAAAAGTGCTGAAGCGCAGCCAGAGGGCTCCTGTTCGGACTCATTGCCATGCATGCCTGGACATTAACATGTGTTCATGGAGGGCTCGTACAGTACGAGGTGTTATTTCCTTATAAAGAAACACCAGGTCTCGCTTTCCATTCTTCTTACAAAATTATTCGCATTATTTATGCTACATTGAGCGATCTAATTTCTTCGTGATAGTCAGCTAATTGCTCTGGCAGGTAATTAGAAGCGGTTTACAACGCAAAGGGCTTTTGCATTGCCCCTCGGATTATTAAGTTGCGCGGTAAATTATACCATATTTGCTGGAGAAAAATTCTTTTGAGCAAGTTCTCTTCCTGCGATCCGAGATGAAATCGGCTCCCCACCCCAGCTCCCCCTCAAACACACCCCTCCCTAGCCACCCCCACTGCCACCACACCCCCTGCTTTTCCTGGACTCAGAGTCGAATGATTCTAAAGCACGCGATTTTGTTCGTGTTCACTGGGCCGAAATAACGTGGCCATTATGGCCTGAAATGGGCCAGGTTTGAAGCGAGCTTCCTGCGCGCCTGCAATATCCAGCAGGCATGTGGGAAAAGAACGGCTTAAATGGGGACATCTGTTCAGTGCTGCTCATCTTACTCTTACAGCCAGGTCAGGTTAAGAGAATAACCTGTTCGCCACCTTTTTTTTTTTTTGTTAATAAGACTATTAGAAAAAAAAGCGAGCACACACACAAACAACACTAATTGAGCTGCCGTAGAAGCAAAGAATCAGACACACAAAGGTAGCAGCTGAGTTACAAGAGGAACTGTAAAAAATAACCATTGGGCTATTTCAGTGAAAATCTACAGGGCTGCGAGGAAAAAAAAGAAAGAAAGAAAGAAAAGAAAATTGAATCTGTGAGTTCAGAAATGCTCTCTACAAAAATGGTTTTATGTTAAGACATTTTAAGAACTCAACAAAGACTGGTTTATTTTCAGGTTTTCATTTTAATAAAATTGATCTGAAGGTAAACGTCAATGGAAAAAAATTTTCTTACGCTTTCAAGTACTCTGAGGCCCCAACTTTTTGTTATTGGTGTTTTTTGGTCTGCGTTATCTCTGAGACAAACCCCAAGTGGGGGCATCCTAGTTTGTCCCCTGATTTTAGAAAAGCGAACTGTATCCCCTTTCACAAATATCACCCATTTGTAAACCTTGTACAATGATGTGAACACATGTGCAGTTAAACCTAGAGACCCGGTGCAGCTCCTAGATTATTTGTAATTAAACACAATTCCCAGAGTAACATTTATCTTCCCGAAACTGCGATTGCAATTGTCACCCGTCTGGTGGAGACGACGGGGTAATCTGGGAGCATTACCTCCTCTAGTAACAGAACAGAATGAAAAGAAATCAATATTGTTGAGGATAAGAATTTAGTAGTTTTTAACTCTGCGTGTTAGCTGTGAGAAAGTGATATATAATACCAAAAGAGAAAACATTCGAGACAAATCCACTCTAGGAAAAAATCAGGGACAAACTTGTCTGAATCTCTAAGCCTCTCTCTTTCTCCTGCCTTGCACGACAAAAATACACAAACACACACACACACACCACCCCCAAATGAGCAAACTCTCTTTTCCCTACATGTGTTTCCTTCATTTACGTGATGAAAGAGAAATATGAAGTGCTGTAGAATTAATTATCAATTTCATCTGTGGGCTGTCAGGGAGATGAATACGACATATACCATAGAGTACACGTCTGCCTGTAGACCTAGCACACGATCATATTAACATACTATGAGGATATGAACATTATGCATGCATACAACAAATAAGGAATTATGATTTTTCTTCCTTTACTATAGGAAGAAATACCTATTTGGGTAAATATCTTCATGTATTTCCTATCTATGAATTTACCAACACATTCATATGATTGATATACTGGAAAACTCTCCCTTGTCTCTGAATATAGGCAATTTGAATGCCCTAGCTAAAGGGAATCAAAGGATGTAATATCCTAAGTTAGATGAGTCTCTTTTAATTAAAATGTCCCTAACTTTTGAATGTTTCAAAGCATCAGAGAAAAAGAATAAATATTAAGCAGTGTGATGGTGGGGAGATCGAGTCAATTATGAAATAATGTGCTTTCTCAAGCAGTCCTATTGATTTAAAGAGTCACCAAGGCAAGGCTTTGCATCCAGCCGGAGATCCTATGCAAGTAGATCAAGAGTCACTACTGCTTCGCTGTGGTCAACAAATGCATCCAATTAAGCAGTACCAGGAAAGTAAGGACTCGGCTGTAAATGTGGCCGGATAGTTTGAAACCGAATAGCCTCACTAATAGGGGCTATTGTTCAGTATGGAAGTTCCCATTTTCCAATCAGGAAAATACAGCCCTCTCTGGGCTCTGGCTGACTGATCCCTTCCCACCTACAGCTCAACAATCTGCCACCAGCGAGGGGATTTTATTACCTCCCTTCCCAGGAAATGTTAGGCAACTTCCTAGTAAAGCTGCCCGAAAGCAGGAATGGACAGCAAAAGGGCACTCCTCAGGAATCCACAGGTCCATGCCTGGCCAGATTTTCTTTTCAGCAGGAAAGAAACTTTGACTAGAGAGCTTCGGGCGAGGAGACACCCCCAACCTGGCCCAGACCGCTCCTCCCCGCAGCCGCCGGCGGCGCTCAGCTCTCTCGCCAGCCTTCTTCAGGCTTTATTTAATAGCCAACGAGTCCGCGCACGAGGTCCCCGCACAGTGGCCGGGGATTGGGGGCTGTCTCCCTATTTGGGGAGAGGCACCCACCAGGGCACCTGGGTCTTCAGCGAGCACTGGCCGGTCAGCTTCCAGAGCTTGCGCGTCCCTGCCAACGCTCAGGAAACCCAGATGCGAAGAGCCCGGTTTAAACGTACCCAGCAGAGACGTGCGCCTATATAGTTCATGTGTACTTTTTTTTCCTATCAGGCTTTTTGAGCGCTGTGTATTTACCAGACCACACTTAATACGTTCAAAACCTTATTTGGTGTAGATGTGTGGCCGGACACTTGAAAGCCTGGATAACTTTGATGTTTTCAACTATAAATCCCCACTTGTACTTAATGGTTACAAATGGTTTTATTTACTTGTCGTTCTATCTACACATTTTAATCTATTTAACCAAACAGCAGAGGCATATTTCATTCCCCACTCCCCGAAAAGGAAAAGCAGGGATCGAGGCCTCTAATTTTTTTTTGGACCTTCCATTTCTTTGGTTGTGAAAACGTAAGAGCTCCAGATCGCAGCATTGATTAGTCTTCAAACCCGGCTGCAAAAAAGCTCCCCTTCTCCATTCCATCTAAGGAGATGTTGATGTATATTGTAGCTGCAAGGTGTTAGATATACTTGAGCAAGTTGTTCCCAGGATGTAAATTAGGTCCCAAAAGCTGTTGTCCAAATCGAAGAAACAGAGAAATTAATCTGGGAGACTATCCATCATCACCGGTAATAAAGAGAGCGACATGGATGAGACAGATGATATGATTAAGGGGCTGTGGTCGTTTTAATTAACTTTTTGCTGTCCTGTAATGATCAAACTGGTCACCAGACCCGGTCAATAAGCATGTTAATATCAAACAAATAAAACCAGGGATGATTAAAAACCTCCTGGTTTATTAAATTTGAAATTCAAATGAAATTTATGCTGCAGATGCATACAGAATGCTAATAGATTTTAGCTTTATTGAAAGTGGATCTCACAGGTTTGCAAGAAACAGCAGAATATCCATCTACCCCTCTCCCTGCCAGCACTTAAACTTCATATGGGGTGGGGAAACTTCTAATTAATGTTAGAAAGCCTGCACTTCCTGTCTTTCTTCCCCTTCCAAACCTCCATGTTATTATGGTATAATACTCAAGAGCAGTGATCAATATCACCAAAGGTAAACTGAACTGGATGTGCCATGAAATGCTTTGCCGGACAGGCTCTATCTACAATGGATTACAGATGTTCCCTCCTGTGGGCGACTCAAAAATAATAGAGTCACTTCTGCAAAGTAGAGAAAGAGCTGCTATTAAGACCAGTTTCATTGAAACCAGAAGCAAGATTATTGTTGTTTTAATTTTTGGTCAATTATATAATTCTCTTTGTCTTTCCTTTTAAATTCTGCTGTCTTATGCCTTATGACAAACACTAACCACTTCTTTTGGGGTGTGGGGGTAGGATGAGAAAAGACCTTTGACACTACTACTATAAAATAAACACCTAACTTAAAAATGGGAATAAATGGAATACACATATACATGAAAACATAAATATATTTTTTCATAATGAAGAAAGATGCACGTGCAAACCTTTGTGAAAATCTGCTGCAAGCCAACCTTATGCAAACTGAGAAAACCAGTATGTTCATTAAATCCATACCAACACTGTGACCCATTGTTATAGGCAGAATTACATATGATTCTAAAGTGAATTTATATAAATGAAATCTTAGAAGTAGATACTCAAAATTGTAATCACATGATGCTGAGTTTTTCTAATTCCTAGCATTTTTTAAGGAAACAGTGGTTAATGCCTCTGTTTACTCTCAGAATCAGCATTTAACTTTTCAATAGTCCTGCCTCACTTCCTACCAGATAGGAGGATAAAAAGAAAAAATAAATAACTATTCATAGAAGAGTCTTCCCTCAAAGCATTTTTTCTCCACCTTTGAGGATGATGGTATTGACTAGAATTAAACCCCAAATTTGAACAACTGTATATTAGGTTCTTAAAATGAATATCATTATAGAAAGAGACCAAAGCAATGAAGTTAATTCTCTTTTATTTGTTAAACAGAGTTCCCTCCTTTCCCCCACCCCTTCCTCCTTCTGGGCTGGCCTGTCACGCCTTCTCAACACGCTAAAATCATTCAGAGTGGCTTGCAGGGAGAAACACGACATTTATGGTAAGTGTCAGCCTTCAGAGAAAGAAAGCAGTTCATTAATTTACTTCACACTTACTTCAAAGTATAAGAGTGTACCTTACCCCCTTAATCAATAGATATATATATGATATACAGTCAATATCCCAACACTGTTAAAAAGGGGTCAGAAACACACACTCTCATACCACAAACATCAGCCTCAACTCTGCTCCATGAAACACATGCTACAACCTGACTTTGGAGTTCAGTAAACCCCAGGAGGATTTTTTTTTTTTTTGACCTCTCCAGAAACTGTGACATACTTGAGGAAGGTTCAAAAACAATAATAAAATTAACATGTTTCTCCAGTCAAAACAAAACACTTCTTTCAGCTAGTATCATTTTAATCAATTCCGACTTAAAATTAGATTTCTGGGAGCATTTGCAACTGCTTAAAAATGTGAATTACTTTTTTTAAACATATGAATATTCAATAGGGCTCCAAGGGCTGTGGACTTTTTGTTACACTGGTATGGTGCTTTCTGTAGTTTATGATGTTCCCTTGTGGTGGCAGTGAAATTGTAATTACATTTCTGAAGGCAACTAATAACACAAATGGCAAGCAAGTTCTAAAACCCACCAAATTTGAACTGTCTATTGACATGCATACACACTCATAGATATCTGGCCCAAACGCCATTAGACACAGACGCCTCCATACATGTGGACCACGATTTGTCAACAGCTTGTTTCTATTCTTAGATAAATAAAACTCAAAGATTTCAATCAAAATCCTGATTTTTTTTCCTCAGAAAGAGGCGGCGGGATTTCCTGCGAAAACTCCTAAATTCCATAAAACGCTCAATTTCTCACCCCCAGAAAAAACAATACTCTCCCACCCCCTTCTCTGTCTAATCCTTTTGTATTGAAATTTACTCATCGCCACGGGACAAACACACCCTCTCCCCTAGAGTGAGACTTGCACTTCCAAAGCCGAATCCCACCTCAGAAGAAAAAAAAAAAAAAGCTACCGCAGCAAAGTAACAACTCTTTGACGCAGGCGCACACACGCCCTGACTCTGAAAAATACCCCTCAGCCTCCCTAAATTTCTACCCTTCGGCTGTAGAGCCAGGAAAGGAGAGGAAGGTATTAATACGATTTTCTTTTAAAATGTAGTGACAGTATCCATGAAATTAAGAAAAAAAAAATCACTCAAGATTTGAGCTCCAGGAAACCAGAGGAAGTTGGAGACAGTGATAGCGTTTGTGAATATTTATTTATTCAGCCTCACTCAACTTCGCAGTTTCACTCTTCAAATCGCCATGTCTCTCTTTTACGTATGTGCACTTTACTGCACTGTTCCCGTTCTCCACCCCCAGTTCTGTGGCACAGACACACACAAGCACACACGATTCCCCCCTTCTCTCTCACACATTCACACAGCCTTCGTCTCTCCCACATCAAGCGGACACACACTCATCCGCCCTCCCCCCTTTTCACACAAACACCCATATTCACACTCCTTCCTCTCCCCCCACACCAAACACACTCAGACACCACCTCCCCCGCCCACGCACACTTTACTGCACTGTCCCTCTTCTCTCCCGAGGTTTGTCACTCACAGTTACACTACACTCACACCCTTCTCCTCAACACTTTACTGGTCCGTCCCTCTTAGCCCCCTTTGTCACACATGCAGCTAAACTGTCACTCACAACCCCCTCTCCCTCTCTGCACTGTCCCTCCCCTCCCCCCGTCACTGTTACACTGCCATACTCTTGCCCCCAACCTCCCCCCATCCCATCCCTCAGTCTGCACTGTCTTCTTCTCAGCTTGGTCACACTCGTACACAGTTACACTGTTATACACACACACAACCGCTTTGCAACACACACGCAGTCACCCGCGCCACTCCCGCTCCAAACACCACCCCCCCCCATCCCCCCGAGGCGGCCGGCGGCGGCGCCGATGACCTCACGGCGCGCGCGCGGCGCGGCCCGGCGAGGCCGCAGATTGGCTGGCCGCGCCTCCGCGGCACTTCAAAGCCGGAGAGGGAGCTACAATTGTGGTGGAATGGGCGGAACTGATCATTGTATTGCACACCTCTAAAAAAAACACTGCCTCTGATTTATCAATATAAAAAAGATCCTCTGAGAGGAGGAGGGCACTTTTGTGTGATGGCAACTTCACTTCTAGGGGTGAGTCTCAGGATTTTCTCTTGCTGGTTTAATTAGTTTCCTTTTATTGCCGATCGGAGGGGGTTAAAGTCGCCCCGGCCAGGCCACGGGCTATCAGTCTCTATTGAGAGCTTTTTTTCCCCCTTTAAATACAAGTGAGTTTGGAGAAAAGAAAGAGGGGGAGAGGGGGGCAGAGTCACTTTTTTCAGAGCAGGAAAAGGTTCGAAGGGCATTTAGACAAGCCACCTCGCAGCGCCCGGCCTCTCCCCGCCCGGGAGACGTGCGCCCAGCCCATTTTACGTGCGACGATTTTGGGGGTAAAGAGAGCAAGTTTTTCCTCCTGGGCAAACTGCAGATCTTCCCTCTTCCCCTTAGAAAATTCCGCAGCCCGCCTTGTCTTGCAGGTACGTTGAACCCGTCTCTCCCTCTCTTTCTCTTTTTTACTATTGTAGACTTTTTTTTTTTTTTTTTTTAAGAAAATCAGGAAGAGCGAGCCAGCTCTATAGTTTGACGTCTTTTGGCCTGGGAGAAACAACCCAGGATGGGTTTCTGGGGACCGGAACAGGATTTTCAAAGCTCTTCTGTGGATTACAGGGGTAGCGCTCTTAAAAGCAATCCAATGGTTTTTCCCCAGGCTTCTCCGCAAAGGAATCTTCCTTCCTCCCCAATCTGGACTTTTTGCTTGCTTGTTTGTTTCGAAGTGCCTGGGGCCTTGTGTGCACAAGAGTGTTGTTTTAGCTGAGAACACTTGTCAAACTCTTCTTTAGCATGGCGCTTTGCTCCCGAATCAGACGCCGGCAGCCAAACTTGTCCCCTCCCGTAGAGTAGGAAGCAGCCGGGCGCCGGGGCTGTTGGGGGAGCCAGGTGAGTTGGTGGCGCCGCGCCGCAGCGAGAAATGGGGTGCAGTGGGGCGTTTTGGAGGCTACCGGAGGACTGATGCACATTTCCTTCCTCCCTCCCCCACCGGCCCTTTGCCCACCTCCCCTCCCCCACCCCTTCTCCTCTCCTCCTTCTCTCAGGAAGAACCGAGGTTGGGATCGACTCCTTTGGCCATGCTTGCTGCTACCTGTAATAAGATCGGCAGCCCCAGCCCGTCTCCCTCCTCCCTCTCGGACAGCTCATCTTCCTTCGGCAAAGGCTTCCACCCCTGGAAACGTTCCTCGTCCTCCTCCTCCGGCAGCTGCAACGTAGTGGGCTCCAGTCTCTCGAGCTTCGGCGTGTCGGGCCCCTCCAGGAACGGCGGCTCGTCCTCGGCCGCGGCGGCTGCCGCGGCGGCTGCGGCTGCGGCTGCGGCCCTGGTGACCGACTCGTTCAGCTGCGGCGGCTCGCCGGGCTCTAGCGCCTTCTCCCTAACCTCCAGCAGCGCCGCCGCCGCCGCCGCGGCAGCCGCCGCCGCCGCCTCGAGCTCTCCCTTCGCAAACGACTATTCGGTGTTCCAGGCCCCTGGCGTGTCGGGGGGCGGCGGCGGCGGGGGCGGCGGCGGCGGCGGCTCCTCGGCGCACTCGCAGGACGGCTCCCACCAGCCAGTGTTCATCTCCAAGGTGCACACCTCTGTGGACGGACTGCAGGGCATCTACCCGCGCGTGGGCATGGCGCACCCCTACGAGTCGTGGTTCAAGCCCTCGCACCCCGGCCTGGGCGCCGCCGGCGACGTGGGCTCGGCCGGCGCCTCCAGCTGGTGGGACGTGGGCGCGGGCTGGATCGACGTGCAGAACCCGAACGGCGCGGCGGCGCTGCCCGGCTCGCTGCACCCCGCCGCCGGGGGGCTCCAAACCTCGCTGCACTCGCCGCTCGGAGGCTACAACTCGGATTACTCAGGCCTGAGCCACTCAGCCTTCAGCAGCGGCGCTTCTTCACACCTGCTCAGCCCCGCCGGGCAGCACCTCATGGACGGCTTCAAGCCTGTGCTGCCCGGCTCCTACCCAGACTCGGCCCCGTCGCCGCTGGCCGGAGCTGGGGGCTCCATGCTGAGCGCGGGGCCGTCTGCGCCGCTGGGGGGCTCCCCGCGCTCTTCCGCCCGCCGCTACTCCGGCCGTGCCACCTGCGACTGCCCCAACTGCCAGGAGGCGGAGCGGCTGGGCCCGGCCGGGGCGAGCCTGCGGCGCAAGGGCCTGCACAGCTGCCACATCCCGGGCTGCGGCAAAGTGTACGGCAAGACGTCGCACCTCAAGGCGCACCTGCGCTGGCACACGGGCGAGCGGCCCTTCGTGTGCAACTGGCTCTTCTGCGGCAAGCGCTTCACGCGCTCCGACGAGCTGCAGCGGCACCTGCGGACCCACACCGGCGAGAAGCGCTTCGCCTGTCCGGTCTGCAACAAGCGCTTCATGCGCAGCGACCACCTCAGCAAGCACGTGAAGACGCACAGCGGCGGCGGCGGCGGCTCGGCGGGGTCAGGCAGCGGCGGCAAGAAGGGCAGCGACACCGACAGCGAGCACAGCGCCGCGGGCAGCCCGCCCTGCCACTCCCCGGAGCTGCTGCAGCCCCCCGAGCCCGGGCACCGCAACGGCCTGGAGTGACGCGCACCCCGCCCCTGCCCCTCTCGCCTTCCCCCTCCCACCTTGGTCCGCTTGGGCCCTGTGGGTCCTGGCCTCAGTTCCAGCCTCTCTACACTGCACCCTGCTCACTCTCTCTGTCTCTTTCTGTCCGTGTCCCTCTCTCTTTTAACTCCCTCTGTGACAACTTTGTAAAGGGAATGTGGACATGTAAGTAACACGCGTTGCTTTCCTGGGCCCTGGCTGTCTCTCTCCACCGGGTGACACTGTCGGAGCCCAGTACAGCCCGAGCCAGCGCCTCGCCGGGCCTTTAATTCTGGTCCTCTCCTCCTCGTCCTCCCTCCGCCATCCCCAGCTTTGACGGGCACATCTTTTAGAGGAAAGCGGCCACTGGAGGTAGAGCTGGACCGATCCAGTGCCTGGGAGACCGGGGGCCTCCGCACGGGCGGTAACAACTAGGCTGAGCAAGGCTGAGCGGCGCCGTGGGGAGGGCGAGGCAGTAGGCCCACCCATGGCCGCCCCCCGCCCCCCCGGGCTAGCCGCCGACTTGGTACCAGAACCTCAGTCTCGGGCGTCTAGGCTGCGGAGCGCCCTGCCGCGCCGCTGCCTGTCCTGCGCAGAGCCGTCGGGAGCCCATCTGGCGGCACCGAGACCAGAGTTTCCTAGTTTAGCTCTCCGACGTCAGCTCTGCCTCCTTTTCTTTGTTCCCTGGGGTGGAACCGAAGCAAGTTTCAGCTAAGGGCAGTCTTGGTGAATCGATGCAGCAGCCTTCTTTTATCTTTATAACTTTTTTTTTTAACAAACAAACAAACAAAAAACTAAAGAAAAAAAAAAAAACAGCCTCCTTCCATTTGGTTTCCCTTCTAGATAGCTTTTCCTCTAGCAGTGAGCAAGTCTTTCTCTCGAAACTTTGCTAATATTGATCCCAAAGTTATTTTGATCGCATTAACTTAACTTATGGTTTGGGGGTGGGGGTGAGGGTAGGTGTCTTTTTCTTATGCAAAAATACCCCTTTCCGGTGAGACCAGATTAACTATCTCCGTGTTTGTCCTTTTCTACCTCGTTTTCACCACTCCCGAGCATAATCTTTTTTTTTTTTTTGGTAGTCTAGCCGTCAATTTGCATAGTAACCATTTCTGTAAATTTTTGCAATTCGTTGAAGATTCTTAGTGTTAAACTTTTTGTGTGTGTGTGATTCAAACTTATAAAGAAGTGAAGAAGCTGTCGTTTATTTCAGACGAGGCTGTAGTTTAAATGCCAAAAGGGAAAATAGAAAAAAAAAATTGTAAGATATATCTGAACCTAATGGTTTGTACAACTGGAGAATCGTTCTAGATTAGGTATCAATTAACTATAACTCCACCAGTGTATGGGTGCGAGGTGCAGTTGTCCAGGAGACGATTTTGTATAGTATTTTTCTTGTACATTACTTCCAGTAAATATTTGAAAATATATTGAAGTAAACTTTTTTTTTTTTTGTCACAAGAAAATATTAAGAGTTATTCTTGCAGTTCTGATGAGCTGCAGGTTTTTTGAACTCACTTCTGGAGGTGCAGAGCCACAAACGCACTTTCCGGGCCTAGTTTTGCTCGAGTATGAATTTAGAATAGGTATCAAACTGTAACTAAGACAATATTTGATAAATGTGGGATGACACTTAATTTAATGGAGCATGTACTTATTTGCATTTGCTGGCAGTTCAGGCATAGTTAAAGTGAGAGTTCTCCTATATTTCATAAAAACTGGGTCTGCCAAAACCCATGTGTTAAATAAATTGTCCAAGTGAATCTCAACTAATTTTGGCCTTTGTGTATTTCCTGAAGGTAATATTGTTAACTGTTAATAAACACTCCTGACACTACATTTAAATGTTTGCAGATTCTGCAAACTAATTGCTCATTGTAATGTTGAAATAATTTGGATATTTCACATTGAAATGAAAAGCCTTTCTCTGGAACATTTTAGACTTGCATTTTAAATGCATGAAATGTAATTGATTTATTTGTAATATTTTAAATGGTATTAATAAACTCAGATAAAAGACTAGGTCAGTTAATTTGTATTTTTTTTCCTTTTTAAACTATGGACATTTGCAGTTATCTTCAGTTAAATGTCTAATTTAAACAAAATATAATCCTGTTTGTGGTAATATTTAAATAATTGCCTTTAAGATATTACTTAGATGGAATGCTATATTTGGCGAAGCTGTGTTTTCTCTATTTACCAAGATAAAGACTGTAGTGTCTCAGAAATGTAATTAATTATTTACCAGTAGATATAGCTCCAAGCATCAGGATTTACTGACCTCTTAAAATTTGTACAAAGTCACCAAACAATTCAAAGAAATTTCTCTGTTCTGCTTTCTTCTCACTCTCCAGAAGGATTCAGGTTGTTGGCCATTGATTGCATTTGGTATTTAAAACGCCAAGTCTTACACTAGAAGATCAATACATCTAAAATAAAAACATGGGTTTGGGGATAACTTTTGTTGTTAGGGGGTGGAGGAGGTCAGGCTAACAAAAGCTGGTTTTTGGCATTCCATGTCTTAGCTAAAGATTATGTAGAGGTAAATATCAGTAGTAGATTCCTGTTGAAATGAGTTATCTGTTCTTTTAAAGTCTCTAAACAGCCACCAAAGAAAAGGAAGGTTAAACCTTAATCTATCTACTAGGCTATTGTTCATAGGTGTCAATGATGCCAATAAAAAAATATTGTCTTGTTATGTCTAAGTGCATTTAAGCAATGGGTGTTCCTTGAGCCATACTTTGAAACATAAAATACTTTAAATGTTGATTGCTGTTTTATCAAACTATTTCACTATTAGATTAATATTATTATTTTGAAACAAACTGAATAAAAAGTTAGAGTGTTCAGATTCTTATAAGTTTAGCTTCTTTCTTTCCGTTTGCATTCCCCCACCCTAAGTTCAGTCTTGGTGTGCATCTTGAACTGAAAATTTTCCAATGAAATTTATATAAAGTCTTTATGATCCATAGAAATGGAAGTGAAAATAGAATGCTATAAATACTGTAAATTCAGAAGAAAAAAACAATTAGGGATAAAATATTTTAGAATAATGCAGTTTGTGCCCAAGTAGCAGAGTGCCTTAATCCTGTTGCCTATGCTGATGTTTGAGACTTCCAATCCCTATGGTTTTAGGCAAGCAAGTTAGCTCTGATTCTTTGCTATACTATAGCTCTAAATAATGGTTTTAAAAAGTAAAATAGTCTCTTTTGTCACTTTCTTCCTAGGAATCACACACACAACACAATTTAAGTGTTGCTTTTTTATTGAAAGTTGCAGAGTTGAGGGATTCGGAGAAAACAGTTCTGAATGAGTTAAATGTAGTGGCAGGTAAGCAGAAAGCTTGGTACATTTATAATATCAGTTGTATTGTACACAGAATCACATTTGATTTACGAAGTGGGTGATGACAAGGAGAGAGATTGTCTGGAAGAAGATTTCTTTGGGGTGGATGAACGGGGACAGATTTTTCTGTAGCATAGATGTTCAAACTTTCACTTTCTTCCTTTGGCTCCTCCTCTCTGTTCTACCTTTGCTTTATTTTGTATTGTTGGTTATTGAGCAGTATTTCTAGATTCATTTCCTGCAGGGTGGGCAGGGTTCCCTTTTGGGGATGAACATCTTTTTGGAGGATAGAGGATGAAGTGCAAACTTGTGGTTTCTTCCTGCTTTATCTGTGCTAAAGCACCTCTTAGCAGTGCCTGCAGGCTCACTCGAATGAAGCCAAAGTCTTGGTCTCACTTTGAACCAAGGGACAAGCTTCCAGTCTTACAGATCAAGGTAGAGTTAAACTAGTTGTTGACCCAGAGGTCAGGCCAGCATATATCAGCCCACCCTCTGGAGACTAGAATAGGGCGGCAGCTCAGTCCCGCTTTTCTGTTAACCTGTCTCATTTCGTCCCCAAACTTGAGTGTTTCTTCCTTATCCTGCTTTTTCCTGTTCTGGTTCAACTTCTTTTTGGATGATGTCTTTTGCTTAGGGACGTGACTGTGATTTGTTAAGGTTGGGCTATCAACAAAAATATTTTAGGCTAAAACTTAATTTAAGCAAATGTGATGAGTTTTCCTCATCCCTCTCCTGTAACAACTGATATTAGAAAAAGTTCCTGGATGGGTTTGCCCTTCTTCCACTGTCCTCTTAACTCCAATCTTGGTATAACTTTTCAACTGGGGTTCCCGTGGGGACAGAATGCTGAAATTAAAAATTAAAGACAAGCACGTGATGAGACTGGACTCCTGGGCGGACAGATCGATAATCCTGCCATCAACATTTTCATCTCCCCGTGGATCTTTTGGTTTGATTATTGAATGGAATGTTACAGAAGGCCACTGGAGGAATTTTTTAAACAAATATTTTATTTTAGAGGATTAGCTCAAAGGTCAGATGATCTTTTAGGCTGGTAAGGTAGGAACTTTAGAGAAAAAAAGTGGATTTGATTATTCTCTGGTTGCCTAAAATGGTAGAGATGAATATTATAATGAAAGAAGTTCTACATTTTGCTCAATTTTTCATACAAATAGCCTCAAAGAGGGGTTAATTTGATGCAGGTATTTTGAATAAACTGGGGCTTTTAATTTCCTGCTGCCTTTTGCTGCTTCTGTCCAAACAGGCAGGAATTATTATTTCTCCCTACACCCCTAAGAAAAACTCAGGTATGATCAAGTCTCCTCTCTCTCTCTCTTTTAAAAATATGGTTTCTATAGTTGTTTGCTTCCCCCCCCCACCCCTTTCTTTAAAAAAATGCCCCAGCAGATTAATTCTATCACTGTCTTTAAAGAAAATCGTATTAAGGGATCAACAGGAGTGAAGTGTACTCATTTTTAAGTTAGGACTGTAGTTCTGGGTGGCATCCTTTGAAGACTTTGCTCGATATACAATTGTTGCTGTTGTTTAAAAAGTAAGAGTCAGAATTTGCTTTCGCCCTATTTATTCCCTGCTTCCGGATTAAAGGAAAGCCGATAATTCCTTGCTGTCCTGGGCTCCAGCGGCTGAGGTTTAAGGGGATGCGCGTCAGTGGCCATCTCTTTAAGTTCGTTGTATTCCCTGCGCGCGGAAGTGTTGATTTGCTTGGGGGCGGGGGTGGGGTGGTGGAATCTATTTTTTTTCGTCCCTGGGCGCGTGTTTAATTTAATTTAATTTTCTGCGGAGTCTCCTGGCGGAAGCAGCCTTATACATTTTACTTTGGTTCCTAATGACAGTCGGGGCTTCTAGAGCGCTAGAGACAGCGAGGAGAGCTGGTGGGGAGTGACTGAGAACAAGAAATAAAGCGCCCGCTCGAAACTGCCGCTTTTCATGGTGTTCTTTCAAGTCCATCTTATTGGGGCTTCTTTTAAGCCCACTCCTTAACTTTACTCCTCGGACAAGCATTTCTTGCTGCGCAGGAGGGAAAGGTGGAGGCGCCCTCTGCATCCCTTGTGGGGTTCGAGGCGGAGATCTGGGCTGCCCAAAGTTCCCCTCATTCTCTGTTTCAATGAGTTCAAGGGTAGGTTTTGAGCCCGGGAGAATTTCCCAGCCTTTCTAAACGCTACCTCCCCTTTCCTCTCCCTTCTCGACGTGCCGGCTGCTCTCAAAATGACCCTCCGAGACCCCCGGGAAGAGTTCGGAGGAGGCGAGGCGCGTCGTCCGCCCCAGGGTTGCAGTGAAGGGTGGGGCGGCAGTCGGGTCTACCCGCGAGCCCCTGTCCCCTCCCGCAGCCCCCCTCGTGCTGCTGGCCGAGCCGCCCCGCGCGGTGCCAGCGCACACAAAGGCGTCGCGGCCGCCTCCGCCCGCTGCGCGGACTGCGAGCGCCACCACGTGCCCCGCGCCCGCGCTGCAGCGCGCCCGCCGCAGGCGACACCAGCCCGAGCAGCCCGCGCTTCCCGGAGCCTCTCTGGCTCCACCAAACCCACCGTGGGAATCGCCGCGGTGAGCCTCCCCCGCGCTCACCTCCCAGCTCAAAAGACACTCGGACCGGATAGGGAGGTGGGGGATTCCCTTCCCTTCTTTTTCTCTCCGTATCCTCAAGCATCCTTCCGGGGCCCTTGGCCATCCGAGCGCCTGGACCCTGGGGCCTCTGTCCCACCCTATCCTGGGGTGACAGGCCAAGTGCTGCGTCCTGCCGGTGCCACCCGGGCCTGCCGCGGCGTGGACGAGCCGAGGTGGTTCTTCCCGAACTTGTTGGATATTTCTCTCTTGGCTTTAGCAGCGACTGTTCTCTTTTCTTGGCCAAATTACTTTGTTCACTCTCACCCGCCTCCTCCCCCTTTCCTCCCCCGTGGCGGTTCAACAAACTGCAGCGTCCTCCGTCGGCAGGAAGTGTTCTTCTTGTCATTTTATTATGGGTTTGCCAGGAACTTGTGCACCTTTTCTCACACTGTTATCTTAAGGGAAGCAAAGTCAAGTCTGATTGGCTGTGATTTTTTATTTCAGGAATTAAAAGAACAGTTTAGCTACTTAAGGGACTATCTAGGGGAGAATCTTACCGATAGGTAGATATAGACATATAATCTCTGTACCTGTTGAACAGAACTCAACTTGTCTTTACCAAGTTGTACCTAAAACCCAACAACCTCTCTTGGGCTTTCTTCCCTTCCCTTCTTGCCCCTCCACCCTTCGGGCAGCTGGATATTTGGGGAGCGCTAGCCACATTCTCCAGGCCCCGTATTTTGGTGACATCTGAAGGAAGGGGAGGATGGATCAATCTCTCGGAGAGAGTACCGTACTCCCTTTAAAGATCTTTACTTTGAGAATGTACCTGCCGCTCCCTGGGGGGGCCTGAGGAACAGGCCCCAGGAAACCTCTCCCTGCCCCTGACTCTCTTAGGCGCCTCTAGGACTTGGGCCTTCTGGTCTTGAAAGCTCATGGTGCAGGTTTGGATCTATGGGTTCCACTTTGTACTCTCTAGATATGCCAGGGATTCAACTTGGCATGTATTTTGGGTTATGCATGCGCCGTCTATACGCGTTTAAGGCACCCTGTGATGTGCTGCAGTATAAGCAGCTTCCTCAATACTCAAGAGTCCTCAGAGCTGCACACCTGCGTGTGATATGGGTCCAGCCATTCCCGCTTGTGGTTAAATCCACGGGCTCCACTGACCCCAATCCCAGTAACAGGGAAGGGAGGGGAATGGCCTGTCTGGTCTGCAGTGAGGGCTTTGCGCTCCAAGCCCCTGGAGCCTCCCAGTAGAAGCAGTCTGGCCTCCTGGAGCTGCAGGATATATTTGACACATCCACCTCCGGAGCCTCCATCATCCTCCCCCCTCAAACCAGCCGGTGACGAGACCCCCACCTCCACCCCTCTCTCCAGGGTCCGGAAAGCCGGGAAGCGCTGGAATGTCGCGTTCTCTCACCCTATTGTGCCTAGGTGTTGCAAACCACTGGAGGACAGAGCTTCGGGCTTTGATCTCATGTCCCGGTCATTCTTTAGCACAGAGGGGTGAGTTTAAATTAAATTTCTTTCTCTGCTGATAAGTTCTAATGGGCCCCAGAAGGTGAATAATTATGCAGTAACATTTCATGGGTTGTTGGAGTGGGAATTCCCACTGCGCTGTCACCAGGAACAGCATTTCCCCTGTACCTCAATGCTAAATGAAGCTTCACAAGTAAGCTACAAGCGTCTTTCAAAATCTACGTGTGGATAATCCTTCCCTGCCCTCACCTTTCTTGCCCCCGCAAAGCAGTTTGGTGTCACTTTTTAAATTTAAGTTTTATTCGTGGCTTAAAAATACTTTAAAAATCTCTACTAAAGGATCTTATGTCTGAGGGTAAAAAATTTTTGCTTTGATGATTAAATATGCATTCCTATCAAGACAAAGTACACATTCATGAAAGCGGAGGCCGCATTTTCCTGGAAAAAGGCAGACAAGCCACCTGGGATTTGCCACCAAATACCTGGACTTAGTCTTGCTATCTCTCTTCACTTATTTTAGTGAATTAGTGCTTTTTTGCTTGCTTCCTGAGAAAAAGGGTCAAGACCTGGAACTGCTGCAATTAGTGTTCTGAACCTACCTGGTTTGCAGTTCAGAAACGTACTTTCTATGGGGGAGGGGAAGGCTAAAAACCATAATGCATTGCTGCTTCATTCAAAATAGCCATCTACCTATTTGAAAATGTGGGCTTCTTTAAGATTTTGATTTATATTTAGTTTCCCCCTAAGATAGATAAGAAACAGCATCAACAGTTTGAATATTTAAATGGATCACGACATTTTGACAGACATTTTAAAATCAGACTCAGCTTAAATCAAAGAAATCTAAATTTGTAATTTAAAAGTACAGGGGAACTCTTTATAGTTTTCTTCTTTAAAGAAAATCCTTTATACATCAGTGTTTCATTGCTTAGCATTTTCCTTGTTTACTTTTCTTCCCTTTAAATTTCTTCCTTTAAATGAACTGAGCTCCCACAAGTTTTAAGATTTCTAAATCAACACATAGAAACTGGAGCCTGCTTATCAAGTTTTCACTCCTCTCTTGGCAACTAATTTGAAAGGGCCCAAACAATGAGTTGATTTACATTATGCTCATTTCACCCTGTACTCCATGCGAATGTTGGAAAAAAACCTCAATACTTTATCTAGGGTTATCTTTACATCTTTGAGGCGACCGATCCTCCCAGCTTTAAGTTTTTTAGCCACTCCATTTTAAGCACTGAAATAGAAGAAAGAAAGTAGATGCCGTGCCCTCTGCCTCCCCCAGAGTTCAGGTGATTGTCTAGTTCAACTGAAAATAAGGGATTTGTACTGCCCAATTTTGCACCCAATTTAATGTCCCTAATTATTCAGGTACCCTATCATCAGGTTTCCCATCATTTCAGGAAGTTTTGTGCACATTCTTCTTCAATGCTTCTTTTCTCTCTTACATACCTGTCCCTTATTTGTTTGTTTGTTTGTTTGTTTTGTTGTTTTTATAAGCACTTTCCCCTTTCAATTAAACAAACAATGGCCTTTGTAAGGGAGGGGGAACCTAGTAGGTAGAAATGAATTAAAGTTATTCACATTGATTTAGTGAATGAATATTATCAAGTTATACATACTCTAACAGAATTTGACTATAGATAATATGAAGTCTCAGTTTAAGAGAAAATAATCATTTTTATAACATTAAATTCTATTTCTCCCAAACTTTAAGAAAATAAGGTTCTTGTAGGTGACAATTCAGTAGCCTTTGTACTATGAGGCAAACTAAGTTTTGCTCTTTTTCCCAGTAAATATTTGGTTTAAAACTGTAGTGGTTAAGTAGAGGACTGTACACATATATTTCCTATGCCCTCAATAGTGACATATTTTAGTTTATTATCACAATTGAATGTTGTAATAGTAATGAATAGAAAGCAGTAAAACAATCTTGTAAATATTTTGGCAACAGAACATTATATATTCTTCAGTTGCATACACTTTGTAGAAAGCATATGATATAATTTATTTAGTATATGGTGTAATGATTAAATGTGAACATACTTTGCTTAGTGACATGTTCATTTGAATGTTTTAATACGTATACCAGGAAAATCAGAATCAGCGAAGTGTTCCATTCTTAAAATTCACCTGTTGTTTTGCAGAGAAAATTTTAGTTTCAAAAGAGGGGTATAATAGTGATCCCTGTTGTAGAGGAATGGCATTTATGTCTGTGAAGTGGTTTAGAATGACATTACTTTATACTCCAAAAGAACTAGCATTTTTTACTTCATTTTTTTAAAGTAAAGTTTTCATTTTGGAATAATTTTAGATTTACAGAAAAGTTGTAAAAATAGTATAGTGAGCTCTAGTAGTTTTCTCTGTTATTAACATCTTACATTATGATGGTATATTTGTCAAACCCAGGAAATCAATACTGGTATATAATTTTTTAAAATAAAGAATTAAAGGCAACAAATGTTGCACTGCACATCAGTCAGTGGATTAAAAACAAGTCAACAGCAGCTTAGGAAAATGCTGACTTCTTTTTGCTCAACTTCTTATAGCCAACTTGCCTATGCAGAGGCTATGTACTACATTAGCAAGTTATGTAGAAAGCTATTCCTCAGGAAGGTTTTTAAAATATAGTGTCTTAGAATAAAAAGTTTTTAATTTCTTTCATAGTTAATTAAAATCTAAGAAAACATACCTAGTTCAGTTTTCATTTTTTATTTTATGTATGAAAGCATCAGATTAAATTTTGAATGGTTGACAGTTTCACTTAAAATTATCAAAAATTTATTCTTAGCAATGTTCTACTTGTAGCCTAGACCTATTTTTTGTTCTACAATTTAAAATGACTTATTTCCTCATTATTATTGTACTACAAAATACAAATAATCTAATGATTCTATTTATTTCCTCCATATTTTTCAAGTTAAATTTTAGGATCATTTTTACTAAGGAACTGAGTTTGTCAGAATATAGAAAG
Source organism: Balaenoptera musculus (assembly GCF_009873245.2). NCBI lineage: Eukaryota > Metazoa > Chordata > Mammalia > Artiodactyla > Balaenopteridae > Balaenoptera > Balaenoptera musculus. The sequence goes on along the minus strand of NC_045793.1, from coordinate 74,660,266 downwards.
CTTTAAAACTTAATGGTCGAGTCTTTTTTTTTTTTTTTTTAAGCACAAATAAATGTGTCTCTACACTCCATGGAGCAATACACTTGCATGGGTCTTTGTCTCGTTTAAGTGAGATTATAAAGAGTTTCAGAAAAAAGGAAAGTATCCTTTATTTAAAATGTATTTTCACTCTACATAGAGTTGTTGGATAAAACACAGGATACGCAGTTACATTTGAATTTTAGATAAACAACAAATAATTTTTTTCAGCATGAGTATGCCCCATGCAATATTTGGGATGTAATTACACTAAACGTGATTTGATTTTTTTTTTAAATTCAGATTTAACTGGACGTCCTGATTTTTCATTTTTTTTTCATTTTTTGAATGAAATTCATGCATCTATAAGGACAAATCTAAAAATAAAAGGCAATATACAAACAAAGTAACTCATGCCTGTTCATGAACATGCTAAGGATAGCATGCTGTACTATTTAAAAGGGAAATGCAAGACATAATGAAGTTAAAAGTTACTTGTTACCTGTAGGGTGAAAATATAAAATTGATTTTCCTATCACTCTTTTCTGTTTCTTATTTTTCAGCTTGTTTGGCTTCAATCTGGGCTTTACACTTTTAGAATGCTAGTACTACCCTGCCGTACCAAGAAACTACATTTTTCTAGCTTTCAAGAAAGTAATATTATACTGATGTGTGCACTCTTCTTTCTAATATTAATGCTATAAAAAAGGAGGTTTCTAAAAAATCACCCTAATTTCTATTCATTAGTTTCATGCAGTTAAGACCCTATACTGAAGTTTTGCTCTTGCAAATTCCATTCCCTAGATACTTTACAGTACCCCCGGTTTAATTGCTCTTACTTAAACTGCATAAATGTGGATTCCTATATTTCCAGAAGTCATGTATAAGTTGTAGTAGCAGTACTGCATATGAAATTCAGTTGCCAGGTATTCCTTCGATTACAACTAAATAACCAGAAGTTAAAGTTCTCTATACCAGGAGAGTTTGTTTTTCCTTTTGTGCAAGTAGTGCTATATAAGACATAAAGGTAATAGCTATTTATTTATTCATGACATTTTCCCAAGAAGCAATCCATTATCCTAATGTAACAGTTTTCTTTCTTGTGATTCATTTATACTATTAATTTAATTTTTCTAACAATTTCCTACCTTTTGATAATTATTGTTTGTGATTATCCCCAGAAATAATGAGTAAAATTCTGTGTAGCTTAGACACAATAAAGGCTAATAAGAAGTGAGGGGGAGAATGAACCTGGCACCTGAGGTTTATCCATCTTGCTTTCACACAGCTCAAAGGGTAAGTAAAAACAATATTAACAGGCCTTGCATGCCAATCAGATAAATCATTAAGAACAATACAGGCAGTCTTTTATCCATAAACAGGGAATTTATCAAAAACCCAGGCCTTAAAGGTAGCTGCTTTTACCAGGCAATACACCTATTACTGTAAGGGTCCAGAAGAAACGGAAGTGTAGGAAAATTTATTTTGGAGGCTGCCTTGATGGTAGCACTCCCTGAAAATTAAATTGTAAACAAGTTTCCACAAACTGCCCTACTTTTTTTTCCCACTTTACTTTGTTTTATAAAACTAATCAGATATTCATTTGGATTAATAAATATTTTAAAAAATGTAATTACCTCTGTAAATTTTAAGGGAGGCCTTCACATACAAATGCAAATTTGTCAACTCATAATACCTCCATCCTCATCCAAAGACTTTCCATTTCAACAGAAGTTTTAAACTTCATTTTTTTGGAGACTATTAGATGCTCACTGAAGATATCCTAGAAAGTACAAGGAATTGTGAAGAAGCAGAGAAAACAGATAACCTTAAAGCCACTTCTGAGATACAACAATTATGTCTTATCTTTTTTCCAAGTGACTTTTTTCTTACACGTATGTACAAGAGTATAACCTACTTTTTTCTCATTAATATTAAAATAAATTCCCCCCACTATTAAAAATTATCTGCAAACACAATTTAAAATGGTTATGGACCTCATATATCAAAATTTTACTACTTCCCCAATACTGGGCATTTAGCTGTTTCCAAATGATTGAACATCCTTTTGCATGACTTTTTGTTCTAATTTCTGGTTATTTCCTTAGGATGCTAAAAGAGGAGGGAATTCTTGAGGGATAAGAACATTTTAAAGGCTCTAGATAGGGATGACCAGATTACTGTCCCTTTAGCAGTTTATACTTCAGGAAACAGCAGTTGAAAGAACCAGCCTTAAGTGCACTGAATTCTTTGTTCACTTAATAAGGAAGAAATGAATCTCATTATTGCTTTAAGTTATATATTTTAGATTCCTAACCTTTTCTTCCACATCTTTATTTGCTATTTTTATTCCCTCTTTTGTGAATTGTCCTTCCATGGTTATGACCTTTTGAATGAGGGTCCACTTGGTTGCAAAATCAAGCAGATGATCTGGGCCAATGGAGAACATTGCGGGGAAAGAGAGTGCTGGCTCTGGAAGCAGAAACTCCTTTTAAGGCTTTGCACCATACAGTTCCAGTAAACTGAAACCTGCAGATCAGTTTCCATTTGTTAGTACCAGATTAATTACAGTAAGTGGGCAAAATGGAACATAATATGTGCTATCATTTTACAAAAGAATTTTGGGAAGCAATCTGTTGTATTTCCCAACTGAGAGTGGACACCACTGTCACATGGTACTAAATATAGATTCACTTGAACATGTTAGCTGTAACTGGTTGAAAAGTTAAAAAAAAAAAAAAGATTCAATCAATGAGTCTATAGGATACCCCCCAAAAATGACTTATGATTTTTATAGTTTACTTTTTTAACTGAATGAGCCAGATGTTTTGGCCTCTGGCTGCATGAAGCCACAGAGTTGACCTTTAAAGAGAGTTAATTCATTCATGGCCACCATACATAATGAGTCTGATTTGAATCAGCTGTCTTAGCGGGACGAAAAGATCTGTTTTAAAATGTTGATATTTTATGACCGTTGGAGAAATAATGTCCAAGAGTAAAGTTAGGTCTACTTAATCACTAATTAATTCTAAGTTTTTAAAAAAGTTTTTACATAATTCTACATAATTAAGTTATTCTTTAACAAGCTTGAAGTAATACCTGCATGACATATTCATTAGCCCTTGAAAGGAATGCTGAAATACAGCCACTAAAGAGGCTCTCACACTTGAATTGTTGGGAGAAGAGAAGGAAGAAGAGGGTAAGCAGATTGGACATATATCATATCTCTAATATAGCCTCAGCTTGTAGTAGAGTTAACTGTATCTCAGAGTGATATTTTAAATGATACATTTGCTGTTGTTCAAAAATTTTTAAAAACAAGTCAACAGCTTACTTTGTGTTCAGTACTTTGGGTTAAAAATAAGCCTTAAGCATGATCATGAATCACAGTCATAATTTGAGAACTAACTTATAATTGTAAAACAGAAGTAAAATATTTCTTGTGTTCTTTCTTTAAGGAAAAAATGACCATTTGAAAAAAATAAAAATCACCCCATCATTCTGACCTTATGACTCTAAAATTAACTATTTAAAAATTTATATGTAGGCATTATAACATTATAATTTTAACATGCTCAAAGTGTGTTAAAATAACTTAAACCTTGGTCTGTGAGTGTATATGTCCTTACTCGGAATTAAGCCCAATCTATTTTGATCTAAAATTGTTACAAGGGGACAGAGGTTAATTTAGTTTGTCCTCCAAATAAAGTTACTTGATTATTAAGTAAATTTAAATATTCTATTGTGTATAACAAGCTAATAGAGCTCACTGATGTTGCTAAATAGACTTTTGTAAAAGTAACTGCTCTTTCTTTTAACTATATATAGGAAATTCTGAATACACCAAAAAAAAAAAAAAAAAGGATACAAGAGCCTATGCCTTTTAAAAACTATACTACAGCAAAGAAAATAAGTTAACACTTATTGGACTTCATTAATTATTCTATCCATGCTCAGGTTTACAACTTTTATTTATGAATCCTATATTTAAAGTGGCTGGTTTTGGAGATAGTTTTTTGGTTTTTGTTTTTTAATTCTGATCTAGAACAATGGTTCTCAATTTTGTTGTTGTTGTTAATAAACCCCTTTGAGAATTTGATGCAGGCTATAGATCTTAATTTAAGAATATGCTAATCTCAAATCAACACCTCTCTGACACCTATAAATAGACTTAAGACTTAGAGCTAGAGGTGTACTGTTGAGTCCTTAGTTTGTATGGTCTACTAAAATGTTACACATTTTAGAAGAATTTTACCTGAGTAAATCAAAGAAAGTGTCTTTTATCTTTGGCTTTGTAATCTACCTTGGTAAAAATGAATGTGGAGAAAGGAGAAAGGTTAACTCTTTTCTGACGAGACTGGAGTTTCTGTGAAGATTCCAGTATTCACTTAAGGAGCAACTTGAAATACATAACATCAGCGAAGAACCATGGGAGTGTTGTCCTTCACATTTCAGAAGTTAAAGATTAAAATTTTGTGATGTTTTGTACTTCTCTTGCTTGTTCTGTGTATGCTGGGTTCCGAATGTTTCGTCTAGGTTAATGTCATAGGCCTTCCATCAATATGGAAATAGAGGGAATTTTATAGTCCGTCATTAAATATCCCATTTTAAAATAATTTTATTACTGAAGCAGTATTTATTGTACAGTATTTGGAAAGTCGTTCTTATGAACAGGAGACTCAGTATAGTTGAGCAAACCTGAACCACTTTTGATGGCTCCACCTTAGCCAATACATTACCCAATGCATATGTTACTACCTTTTTTTTTTTTAGTTGCAACATTTGTAAATCTGTCTTAGTTTTTGCATAACATAGCTATCAAGATCTTTTTTATCTTAGGCAAAGAGAGGAATGATGCATCAGCAAGTGGGCTGCAAATGGAACAAAAGAGTTATGATAAACACCCTGAAAATAAGATAGCAGGGGTGATTCAACAGTGAGAGAAACAATCTATGTAGATCTCGAGGTCTAATCTTCCTCTACACTTGTGAGTGTGTGTGTCTGAAGGTAGAGAAAACGGAACACTTGTGGGGAAAATGTGCTATTGCCACAGCAGCTATATTTCTAACCCTTCCAAATTGTAATTGGGCTGTGTACGAGAATTTTTTTCAGAGTGCGGGTAGGCATAAAAAAAAATCCAGCTTCACATCAGAATGTTAACCAAAGAGGAACCGTGCACCTTTGTATTTTTGCAGTGTAAGGAGGAGGCACAGTGCAAGTTGTTTTCTATGTAAATAATTCAAAAGTACTACTTTACCATTTCCAGTTCCATCTTAGAGGGCTAATGGGTTAGTTGAGTGTGGGTTATAGAGTCAGATTTTCTGAGCTGAATCCTCATTCTGTCACTTCCTTGGTGTTTGACCTTGGGAAGATTCCTTAATTACTCTGTGCCTCAGTTTCCCCATTTGGTAAAATTTGAATAAAAGAATGAATCTTACTGTCAGTAAGTTAATGCCTATAAGGCTCAATCGTAGTGCCTGATAGATGAGTGCTCAGTGTGAACTTAATTTTATAAGTTCTATATAAAAACTATATATTGGATATAAAAACTAGAACTTATAAATCTAGCTTATTTTATATTATTGATCTTATTATTGCTACTACTAATGACAGGAACATTTCATTTTATAATAGAAAGCATTCTCTTTGTTACTTTGGAGGGTTTTTTTTTTTTTTCCCTTTCTCCATCCTTGGGAGCCCTGTTGACCTTGCTCTTATTTGGTGACCCCCTCTTGCTCCTGCTTTCCTTTGGTGTCCTGTACATACCATCCTGTGAGAGCCAGGCTTTTCCTTTTTGGCTTATATGTTGCTCTTAACCTATCTCTCTCAAGGGATTTAGCTCTAGGAAACTGAGGACTAAAGGAATTTATGAAACTAATGTAGGCAAAGGTGTAATTCTGCTTTACCTGGGGCCATGGAAGTAAGAATTTTACATTTAAATTTGTACACCTTTTTTAGGTTTTCTGAGGATTTGATGGTAGAATATTTTTTCCTTCCAGTCCTAAGCTGATTGCTTGAGTGTATTTCATTCTTTATTGTTTGAGTATTTTCAAATAGGTTTTTCTTCTTTCTCTAGTTCATTCTTTCTCTTGCTCTCTCTCTTTCTTTTTTGCTTTACAATTGTCCAGAATGTTCTGGTAATTTAACAACTTCAACTCTTTTTCTAGAATCTCTTCTTGACTTTCAACTGGGGAGAAAATATTTTAGCCATGTATTACATTACTGGATTGTAGTAAAGTTGATGATCAAACAAAATACCTCCATTCAATAGCAAATTTTACTTGGCTTATAAAGAATAGCATTCCATCATTTACTACATCTACAAAAACACAGATCAGTTTACAAGACCATTCTTTCCCTCAGTTTAATAATGCAGCAGTAATTGCATTCATTTATAGAATTTCACACCTAATTGTCTAACTTTTGCTTTTCTGAAATCTCAATAAACAGATCCTCAAGCAGTTTAAAAAGTAAAACATTTTAGTAGGATTAAATTGGACCTTGATAATTAAGTATAAATCATTAAGAAAACATGCCTAACAAACACAATTACATTGGTGATGCTTTTCAGCATATTTCCATAGACATTATAATCACAGATACTATGCTTTTGTCTAAGAAGTGTGACTCTTTCAAAAATTTTTTAGCTTGGAATTCTCATATTTCTACAATTTTACCTGGGTAAAAAGTGTCCAAATCCACAACACTTATACATGTAAGTAAGCACAAAAGGAAAAACATATCTTGTAACTTGGGCTGAATTCAATCTTGTTTCAGCAGTGTGGTTGTAGAGAATATTTTTAGGGTGTGGCTTATTAATTTTATTAGACCACGTAACTGCTGCCAAAACTTTACTTTGATCCTCACATTGATATACTCCTGTGAGCAATGACTGTACTCTCAGTTTGGCTAGCCATCTTCCTGAATAAATTGTGGACAGAAGTACTTGGTGCTATGATGGAGACTGTGGGCTCTGGAGTTAGATAACGCTGTGAATCCCAAAGCCCAGGCCTCAACAAATTACTTAATTCCCTTAAGCTTCAGTTTTCTTCTCTTTAAAGAAAGATAATGTTAATATTTGTCATTATAGGGTTGATATAAGGACTAAAGAGACAATGTACATAAAGTGCTTATCCCATGCCTTTGTGAAAAATTTCACACAAAAAAATTAGCTCTGATTAGAAGCAGTAGTTTAAAATGGTTTTAGGAAAATTCAGAAGTATACTGAGTCAGAAGTATGTGAAAGCTCATATATTTACAGTATTAAGGATGCTATTTTTCCTTGCTAATGCATAAAGCATTTTAGTGGAAAGAGAAAAAGGTTAAGAAAGTAGAACTTAGTATAAACTTCTATTTAATAAATCTAGTCTCAGGATAAAAGCGAATACCAGCAACAGCAGAATCCAGTAGCAAAAGTGAAGGGAGAAAGACAAATGCATTCCAAATCTTTGCCTAGCAATGAGGATGGGTAGCATGTTGCAATGGAAATAGCACAGGGCTTGGAGGCAAGATTTGTGAATTTTTGCTCTCTCATCAACATATAACGGTGATGTTCGATTGGATGTTTTCAGGGTTCTTTTTGAGCTTTTATTCAGTGGAAATCTAAGAAAAATTGTCTTTTCTTTTCAATGGAATAGAAGTTTGAATGCTTAGTAGTAGGCTGGGCCTCCCGAAGATGTCCACATGTCAAAAGGGTCTTTGCAGATGTGATTAAGAATCTTGAGATGGGAAAATTATCCTGGATTCCCTACGTGGGCCCAATGTAATCACAAGGATCCTTATAAGAGTAAGAGAGGAAGGACAAAAGCAGAGAGAGATGGAGGTATGATGAAGGAATCAGATATCCTCAGGATGCTTGCTGAGGAACATGGGAAAAGAACAAGGAATAGATTTTTCTCTAGAGCCCTCAGAGACTGATTTTAGACTTTTGTCCTCTAGAACTATAGGATAATAAATGTGTGTTGTTTTAATCCACTAAGTTTGTGGTAATTTGTTATAGCAGCAATAGAAAAGTAATACAGGCTTTATCAGTGTGGTTTTGCTAAAAGGTGGCAAGCTGTGTTACTTGAGGTACTATGTAGACATTTGATGATCCATGCATTTTTTTTATAATTATGGCTTTTAAATGAGCTTTTTAATTTCTGTTTTATTACTTCCAATTTTCCCAGTTTCTTCCCTTCACGAGTTCTTATGAGTGAACTTTCCAGTCAACCTATGATTCCACTTCAGTAGCCCTCTGGGAATAAGAGCTCAACTTAGAACAATGAATACACAGGTGGACACTAACAGGAAACATTTTCATATAATAGGTCATATGCAAAGCACGCTATACATACGATGAAACTGACACATTGAGTAGGCTAAAAACCATGTTGTTAGCTATGACCTAAGTTGACTTAACATAAAAACACACCACAGCTTGTTTTAAGGAACGATAAGATATAAAGTAGGTTGATTGGGTTAGTTATAAAAGAGGTGTGACATAGTGGTTTATTTCTTTTTGTTAATATCTGTGCCTTATCCTTGCTACATTGGTTCAGTTCCACTGGTACCCTCATTGGTGTTTCAATTATTTTAAGACTCAGTGAACAGCCCTCCCTCCCAGGAAGGAAGGGTGGTGCAAAGGACAAGATGTGGGGATGACTGAGAGCTACTATAACATACTAACATTTAAAGGATGACTCTGATGGATCCTGACCTCCCTGGTCCGCTGCCTTCACTATATTTAGGACTTTCTAGGCCAGGTATTTAGAGGTTCTCCTGTACCCGCCCCACTGTCCACCTTCCCCTGCCCACACCACCCACTCCCCCGCAACCGGTGCTTCATTTTTGTCTCCTGTAACATATCCAAGCCCAAAGGTCAAGTAGAAGCGGAGGGCAAGAGTGCTTGGACAAGTTTGGATTGAGGTCAGCCTAAATGAGTATTAGGCTATGAATCATGACGGCAGAAGTCAGTGTTTTCCTGAGACCAGGAGGTCCTCAAGACTAGTGAATGCCTAGTAATATAGATAGAAGCCTTGTGGGAAATTAGGCCCACAAGGATCTAAAAGGGATTTGGCAAGGTACACTCAAGTGCCAAATTATTTCAAAATTAAATAAATTAAACCAACTCAATCACTATGATAGAAGACTATAATTAATTAAATTAAAATTAAAGTTAGTTAAAGTAAAATTAAAATTGCGTGTGAGTGGAAAGAAAACATTTTTATGGACTTAGGCTAGTCTAGAATAAAAGCTAACCATACAGTGGGTCACCAGTGATGGATAATACCCGTGACAAAGGGATGGCAATATGCGACTGTTGAAGCAAAAACAATTTGCAGCCCACCAGCTCATCTTTTCAGTAAAATATAAGCCTCATTTTTGTATCAATAAAGCGACCTGCTATGAGAGACGTCCTTCTGAGCTGAGTCACCTAGTATTTATTTAATATCTACAATATCTAAGGCACTATAAGAAGATAACGCTGAATCAGCTAAATGTGCTGATTTGGTGCCCTGAATAATGCAGCATTCATTACTTACAGCCCTTACGTAAATATCAAGTTGGGAACTATAAACCTAAACATATTTTTTTTTTCTAAACATATTATTATTTAATAATTAATTTATAAGAGCTTTAAGGAGTGATTTAAAATTTAAAACCTAGACTTAAATCTGCTAAAGTACCTTTTCATTTCATTTTTTTTTTTTTTTAACAGCTAACATTATTTATTTATTTATTTATTTATTTATGGCTGTGTTGGGTCCTCGTTTCTGCGCGAGGGCTTTCCCCAGTTGTGGCAAGCGGGGACCACTCTTCACTGCGGTGCGCGGGCCTCTCTTGCTGCAGAGCACAGGCTCCAGACGCGCAAGCCCGGCAACTGTGGCTCACGGGCCCAGCCGCTCCGCGGCATGTGGGATCTTCCCAGACCACGGCTCGAACCCAGACCAGGACTCGAACCCGTGTGCCCTGCATTGGCAGGCAGACTCTCAACCACTGCACCACCAGGGAAGCCCCTCATTTTTTTTAAGATAAAAATCTCAGTTCCTAACTTAGCTTCTTTTCCAGTTATAGAATACCCCGATTTAAGAAAAAGTATACGGGTTAAAAAGTCAGACTTACAAAACTGATAAGGTATGTGTAAATGGTAGTTCATTTTGAAAAAATCTCTACAAGTATTCCTAAAATCCTGACCTCACTGAAGTAATTCCATAGCTGGCTGGAATAATTTTGGGGATGGGGTGCCTTGGTTCTATTAAAACTAGTGTTTTAAATAAAATGATATATTTTAAAACCATTTTAAGAACAGTACAGCAATTTTAAACTTTTAAACTGTGGCAGTCCCTAAAAGCAGCTGGCCTCTACTTATTTTCTGCCTTCATCAGCTGATAACCCCACAGATCCTTGTATACTATCTGGGACCCTAATTCTCAGCATGGTTGCTTGTTCCCATGAAGGCAGTGACTTTAAGAGAATGCCGCTTCTGGAGCATCCTTTAAAATCTTTTGAAATAAAAATGCAAATAAAAAATTAGACAGGGCTATTAATTAGAAAGGAAAGTGTTTCCCTGACATCTGTAGGTATGACGGTAGGATTGCTATGGATAGGCTCAAGGGGAAAGTAGGCATTGTAGGTATTTGCTAATCTAGGAGGCATTCAGACTTGGAGCCTGGGCTGCTCCTGCTCTGAGGAATTAAGCATATCCATATCATATTGCCCTTTCCCTCCTTCCCACCCTACTCTGGAAAGAGAAAACACCAAGGGCTCTACAGCCACACATAGCAAAGGGGCCACAGGCTTTCAGTGCCAATGCTTTTAAACAATAATCTGGTTCTCAATCCCCCAAGCCTATTTTTATTTTGCATTTTCTAAAAAGTGGCATAAGACACAAATGGTTCTAATTTTTTTCACAAGATTTCAGATTACTGGCAGAGGGTACTTTAGAGAGGCTGGTTGTAAATATCACTGTAAATGGAAGAAAATACAATTAAGAATGGAGATAAATCATTAGATGAAATTACATATTTAAGTAAAGGGAAAACATGATTCAGTTTACCAATATTGTTATTTACATAGAATTTAAAAATCATACATATATTACATAAAATAAAGTACATATAAAGTTTAAACAAATTACTTGATTGAATAATAATAGAGAAAGGCATTTAAAAATTTTCATCCGTAATAAAAGTAGCTCTTATTTTAAGTAAATAAGTGTTCATATACAGGTAAGCTTGTTACTTATTCGGCCAAACCGAAAGCTTGGAATAATGGAATCTTCAGAATGGACCATGTAAGGCATTTCACTTACTGAAGTGGAAGATAACTACCTAATTCTGCCAGAAATTTTACATTGTAATTCTCCCTATCCCCCTGACAAAGGAATAGAATGGAATTTTGGGAAACAGTGGATATCCACTGAAAGAAGCATTGAGAGATATTATGAGAGAACGTCCTATGGTCTGGAGTAAAGGCCTACCTCAAAGTACTCTAATTTGCTACAAAATTTGGGAAGTTCCCAATTAAAATCATTCTCCCTGCAATGCCACAGGCCCAACTACATCTTACTCCCTCTTTGCTAAAATCTTCTAATTTAGTTGACTGGGTAATTTTTCCCTCTGGGAATATATTCCCAATTTTATAGCGGAAGTTGAAAGGAAAATATTCACTTTGCAGCAAATTGCTTTATAAGCAAATGTGCTTTTTCTAAAGTGAGGGATACAGGGATTATCTCACTTAAATGAATTTAGTAATTTTTGTTTCCTTTTAAAAATCTGAAGGGAAGATGGTGTGTAAACAGAACATGTCTGTACTTGAATAGCATGATTCTATTGATACATGCAATAAAGGAGATCAAAGCATGCCAAATAATTACTAAGTAATTCCTAATTCCTACTAATTACTAATTATTCTTTGCATTACACAAAGATCAAAATATGTGTTAACTCCAACAGCTTCACTGCACTGACTGTGCATTTACTAATTTAAAATATATGTCTCAATTTCTCAGGAGCTCTTGATGAGCTCCTTGTTCCTTTATTTTTCCATTGTGCAGAACCACTATCAAATCTGCATTCTGTATCGTGGAGAGTCTGTGAGCTACCACTAGGCACGTCCTCCCCTTACTGGCCTTATCAAGGGCATGCTGAACCACCTGGAAGAGAGAAGAACCTGTGATTGCTACCTTGGGTTAAATGCTAATAAACTTGCACAAGTCAAATTAATTAAGGTAATATAATAACATTCATTGTGTATTTGCTTATCTCCAAGGAAACTACCCTACTTTGTGAAATACCCTACTCAATAGAAATCTAGAAATAGTAATTATAGACACATTAAGTAAGAATTTTAATTGGAAGAGCTTTCATGACAATGAATAAAAATTAGATGGTTATTTGTGTGTAAGTAAGTGGTTCCAAAGTCAAAGCCGGAAAGTAGTATTTCCATACCCAAGTGGAATTGTCTAATTTACTTACTTCATTTCTTCTCACAGATTTATTTTTTTATTTGTTTGTGTTGGTTTTTTTCTTCTTTTTTTTTAGTATTTAGTTGTAAAACTGTCCTGGCTAAAACAGCATCTCAGCTACAATGAGGTTATAATGCTGTATAAGAGAAATGAGGGAATTCCCTGGTGGTCCAGTGGTTAGGACTCTGCGCTTCCACTGCAGGGGGCATGGGTTCAGTCCCTGGTTGGGGAACTAAGATCCTGCATGCCATGAAGCACGGCCAAAAACAAAACAACAACAACAAAAAAGAAATGAAAGTGGAGGGTGAAAACCAATATTGGCTGAGTATATAAAATATTCCAATGATGGATATTTCATTTAAATCCTTTCAGTAACTCTGTGAGGATTATTTTCATTTCCCTGATGAGTAAACCAAGATTTGAAAAGTCCAGGTCCCTTGACCTAGGTCACACTGCTAGTAACTGATGAATCCAGGATTACAGCCCAAATATGTCTGGTTCCAAAAGTCCCATTTTTTTCTTTCATAACACACTGGCTCCTTGGAAATCAAGAATGATAATCATCTACAAATAGCAATTGTGTGGTGATTAATCACATGGGATCTTAGGTCAGACACCGTCTATTAAAATTTAGGGAAGTTTCTTAACTTTTCTAAGCCTTAGTGTGCTGATCTGTAAAATGAGCATAAAATAAGCTAATTCATCAAGTTGTTGTGAGGATTGAGATAGTAGTATATAATAAGCACTTGATAAATATGAAAGATTATAATTCATTCAACCAACATTCATTTAACAAATAAGAACATGCTATATGCAAGAACTATTAGGGGACAAGGACATAGTAAAATTAAACATCTGAAGGACCTTGCAGTGTTGGTTTATTGTTACATGTCGGTTTGCCCCCTTGTTTCCTTCTCAAACAGAGCTAATAGTCTATAGAAGGTAAAGTACATGGATGACCACAACAAAAGCAACAATGATTTTTGTTGAATTAATATAAACAATAATACACTGAGTCAAATAAATGTATTAGAATACTGTCAAAAAAAAAAAAAAAAAGAAGGTAAAGTAACTAGCAGGCTCCGACATTGCAGTGTAGATCACTCTTTTATATATGTAGATTGCCTTATTATTTTGTTTGGTATCATTAAAATAATAATAAAACAGGGAAGTAATTTTCATTGGGCTTTTTCCTTGAGTGGAGAAACATTTCAAGAATTGGGTCCCTTTTGATAATGAGACCAATTCAAACAAGAAAACCCTTCTAAAACATGAGATGCCCTGTGTCCCAACTCTCTCCCACCTCCCCACCAGCCTCTAACCTTTTTATAAAGGCCAAAACCTTAATTAACAACTGGTGACCCTCTGACTACAATTCTCTCCAGGCCTTTCTTCCCCAAACTGACCTTGATTTCTTCCACAATACTCCACTCTCATGTTTCATATTACATTCTGAGATGAAAGAAGAGGATGTTACCTTTTCACTCTCATTATCAAGGGCTGAAGTGGCCTCATCCAACAACAAAATTTTTGGTTTTCGGAGAAGAGCCCTTGCAATAGCTAGTCTTTGTTTCTGGCCGCCAGAAAGCTGTGTTCCTTTCAGTCCAACTTGTGTGCTGTATTTCTATTACAGGAACATGCAATTAAGAAAGCAAGGCTTGGTTATTTAAATTAACATGGCAACTGTGGGCGAGAGCCATCTAAATATTTCAAATTTTGCTACTCTCTAAAATTTGTGTCCCAACAAGTACTAAAATCTATTCTTGGGCTTTGTTGCAAATAAATGCTAAACCAGCAGTAAACACTACCATCTCATTTACATATCTAATCTGATCACAAACAGTAGACCTTTGCCATTGTGCTTCTACAAAGGAATTGTTCAAGTTAAAGCATAAGAAAAAAAATTATTAGGGAAAAAAAGTTCCCAGTAAGCACAGATCTTTCCCCATTAAGTTAAATTGTCTTCTGTTTTCAGATCAAAATGATTTAAAGTATCATTTTAAAGGAAATCATTGGGTTCCTTAACTTTGACTTTCACCAACCCTCTATGGGCATATCTCTCCAGATGCCATGATGCCCTTCTCAGAGGTGCAGGTATCATCCTAGCAGTAAGTTAGGCTGACATCTTGAGGCAGTCCATTCACCTTTTCAGGCCATGATAGTGACATTTAGCACTTCATAATGTTTCTACACTCTCCTACATACTAATGACCCCTTTTTCAGTATTATCCTCCATGGAAGGGTAAAGGAAGTTTTTCACTTATCCTGAAGCCATCCTAAATCACAATGGATCAGCAAGCAGGCTCCCACTTGCTTTCTAGATTGTCCTGTTAACTCTGCTTCCCTCCAAGGTTTCACACTGCTTTCTAGTAGCGCTTGCCAGTCGTCTGAGAAATACATGCCATTGGTACCCAGACAAGGATGTGTGGATGGATGAGCTCCACTGGGAAAGTGACTCCAAGTGTACAGCCTTCTAAAGGTGGATCCTGTAGCAGCGTTATAGAGAAGATGCAGCACATGACTGATGTGCTATTTATCTTAGTGCCCTGGAGAAGCCTGATTGAATTGCTTTCCCTCCATACCTGGCTGCCTTCAGGAGGTGCCTTTCCAGCAGAGTGGGTTTCGAGAGAGCCTATGATATAACTTTATAACAAATGTGTCTGCTTCATCTCAAAGTTCATTTTTCAACTTAAAATGCTCAGTTGCTTACTTTATATCAAACAATGGGTATCTGAATTACTAACGCCCAGTAAAAGCATGTTTTCTGAAGTGAATGCTCTACGAAGAAAACAGACTTTAGCTAGCTCCTCTGCGATTTTATCTGGGACTGCCAGCACGCTGGGTCTCTTCCTCCTAAAATGCATTTTATTAACACTGGAATCATAGGGCTACAGATAATCAGGTAAAACTCTGTAGTTCATTTCCACACACTGCAAAGTTCCCATCTAATTAGAGAATTCAATCTTAAGCCAAAAATTGAGAGAGGATTGGGTGGGGATGATAATGGGCTTGTAGCTCTTTCTGCCAGTCCAGCTTAAGTTGTATGTGGATTCCTCTATTATAGCTGAAGAAGATACAATACTAGCTTAGAAATCACTTTGCATCTCTTGGCCTTCTCGGGCTTGCAGGGAGATGTAAGTCTCAAGAATGAATTGGTTGAAAATGCAGTTCAGATGTTTTTGCCCATCATTAGGCAGAACAGATTATAAATGTGACTATACACGTTGTCTCAATAGCAACCATTTTCAGACACTTAAACTGAAAGTTTTTGTTTTTTTGTTTGTTTTTAATGAAGAACTATAGGATTTCATTCTTTCCTGTTTAAACTGAAAATCTAAATTTTCTGGCAAACACTGGGATAGTGAGTGCCCTGAAATCACCTGTTTTATGAGACACTCAAGGGGCAATGGCTGTTCAATGTGAACCTGGGTCTAAATACCAGTTAGACCCTGGAAGGAACATCAGAAAGAGTCTAATCCTAAACCAACTGCATTCTGGAGATTCCCTGCAGGCCCTGGAAAGGAGTTTCAGGGTGGTTCCAGTGGGAGACATGATGTGGCTTGACTGAGAGCTGCCACCTTGTGAAATTGTGGCCACTAGGGGACATCTACATCTGTTGTGTTTCTCCGAGGATCCTCAAGACCAAGTCAGTGTTATGTCAACTCGTCTTCCAGGCTGATATTTCCAAATGCCTGCAGGTCATCTCCATGGCACATACCATAGATGTGTTACCCTTAGCACGCTCTGAGTTGACACCCTGCTATTCACCCTCCTGCCTTGATCTGCCAGATAGGTCCATAATCCTTTATCTGAAACCCACAGGGCTATATTTGTTTAAGAATTCTATTTTTTTTTTTTACTTTAGAAGAAAATATACTGTAAATTGTACATACTATATATTATTTATATTTAATATGTGATATATATTATTTAACACCCCCAGAAAGGGCTGGGTAGCAACCAGTAATCAAATATATGAATATTTCTGTAGAAATATTTGACAACTCATTCTAAGTAGGACAAATAAAGATTTCATAAATCCTCACATCATTTTGGCCACCCAACAAATTGACATCAAACACGTGGTCTTTGTGTGTGGAGGGGAGAGGAGGGCATGGAGTTTAAGAACTTTTGGAAATTGGAACTGGGGGAAAGAAAATGTGGACCTGAATTTCTCTCATCTAGACTGTTGTAATGTACCAGGACTTGCCCCTTTCATGCAGTCTATGCCATTGCCACAGAGACCTCAGAGCCTCTTGAATGAGCAAACAAAAGGCTGAGCTTCAAATGCAATTATTTTCTTTAAAAATTTGATCATGTCATTTCTCTGCCTAAAAATGTCTAGCGGTTTCCTATTTCCAAACTTAGCCTGGTAAATCAGAACCTTCGCATTTAGTCCACGTGCATATTTTGTTTGGCTTCTTCTTCTCAATTCCCCAGTTTATGCTTTATGCTCAGAATTTTAAATTTATTTTCCCCAAATACCTAAAACCCTTTCACATATATGTGTTTCTTCATGAGCTTATTCTGTCTTCTAAGAATGGTGTTGTCCCCTCTCTGCCTAGTGAAATACTCATTCTTCAAAACCCAGTTCAAAGCAGCATCCTCTGTGTGGTTTTCTCTGAGCTCCAGTGACACCATCGAGAACATGAAGGCCAAGATTGAGGATAAAGAAGGCATCCCCCCTGATCAGCAGAGGCTCATCTTTGCAGGCAAACAGCTGGAAGACGGCCGCACTCTTTCTGATTACAGCATCCAGAAAGAGTCGACCCTGCACCTGGTCCTCCGTCTGAGGGGTGGCTGTTAATTATTCAGTCTTGCATTCATAATGCCCAATGATGGCATCAGTCTGAACTCTAGCCATTTGCCCCAATTTAAGATTAGAAGTTACCAGTTTTAGTAATAGCTGAACCTGTTCAAAATGTTAATAAACGTTTTGTTGCATGGTTTAAAAAAAAAAAAAGGACACTTTGTCATTCCTTCTTCTGTACTCTCACCATATGCTCTGTGTGTTTTTATTCCAGCAAGCTGCCCAGTGTATTATGTACTTTCTTGCTCACTTTCTACAGACAACCTTAAGCTAAGTCCTGACAATCCACTTTTATGATATCTTTTACACCCTTTTCCTTGTTTTACTTCACTTTATAATTATTAATTCAGGCCTTCATAACTTAACCCTGGAAAGAGCTCCTAAGTGATCTCCCAAATTCCCTATCTTCTCTTCACTCCAAATGGTCATTTTCATTGCTGCTAGACTAGGAGTTCCACTGTCCTATTCCAGAATGATATTTTGGCACCAGATTTCTCTATGGTTGTATATATTTTAGGGGTAACAGTGATACGAAGGTAAACTAAAGTTAAAAACACTGAGAAAGGGCTTCCCTGGTGGCGCAGTGGTTGAGAATCCGCCTGCCAACGCAGGGGACACGGGTTCGAGCCCTGGTCTGGGAAGATCCCACATGCCGCGGAGCGACTGGGCCCGTCAGCCACAATTACTGAGCCTGCGCGTCTGGAGCCTGTGCTCCACAACAAGAGAGGCCGCGATAGTGAGAGGCCCGCGCACCGCGATGAAGAGTGGCCCCCGCTTGCCGCAACTAGAGAAAGCCCTCGCACAAGAAACGAAGACCCAACACAACCATAAATAAATAAATAAATAAATAAAAAAGAAGTTAGAGGACTCAAAATTGATATTAAAGTAATGTGAGATTGAGGAAGTTCTGTGGTATGAAAATAAAAATTAAAAAAAAAAACACTGAGAAACAAGCTATTCTTTCTTTTGGAAATAACATCATCTTGATTCTCAAAGTTTATTGTAAAAAGCACACTGAATCTCTGCAGTATGTAGTTTTGGGTAAATCTGAGAAATAGTACAATGAAAAGAAAGAAAGATAATAAGCAATTTAAGGACAAAAGTCAAATGGTACAAATATAAAATGGATAGCATTTTACCATATATAAATTAAAGAAAAAAACCTATCAGGAGTATGTGGATAATAATCTGACCCTGAATCAATAACGCAGTGAATGCCTTAGTAAAAAAAGGGAAAGACATAGGGTCACAATATTGATAAAAATATGTCACTCCTTCTATTATAGGTAGTAATGAAGAAGCTTACTGGAGTTAGGGAAATTGTATTAATGGCTCATTTATAGTTAGAGGCATCAATTAGTGTGGACAGGAGATGGTGAGGGAAGATCTAGTAGTATAAAAGAGAGTATGGTGACCAGAATCCTCCCCCAAAGAACAGGGCACTAGATTAGTTGTTTGATATAATGCTTACTAAACTTTGACATTTCCTTTTAAAGTGAGCTAGAAAATCACATTATAAAAATTGTTTCCAATCAAAAGTAGGTATCTATATTTTTATTTTATCTGTGTGTGTATGTAGGTTTAAACAGATATTGCAAGAACTTTAAGCTGCAATTACAGTGTCTCTATGCACTACTTCTGGATGTGTATCAATGCTTGCTATGCTAAAGGCTTCTCTACAGTTAGCCAAGATTTTTAACTTTTCTGAGATTTTGTGTCAGCCATCACAGCCGATACAGAGAGGTGACAAAAATGGCAGGCATTTACTTAACACTTTAGTGGGAAAAGGAGGCCCTAAACAAGTCAATAAGCACCAGGGTAATTTTAGACTGTGATGAGCGCCCTGGAGACTATGTGATAGGCTATAAGGGCTGGTGGGGACTCTTTCAAATAAGGTGGCCAAGGAAGGCCTCTGCAAGAGTGACATCTGAAAGATCTTGAAAGTTAAGGAGCTGGCTCCTCAAAGAGCCAGAGGAAGGGAGGCCCCAGCTGAAGAAATAGCAAATGTAAATGTCCTGTGGTAGGGAAGAACTTGGCCAATTGATGAGACAGAAAGAAGCCAGTGTTGCTGGAGCAGAGGGAGCACGTGATGAGCAAGGAGCTGGAGAGGCAAGCAGGGCCAGATCATAGAAGGCCTTGCCAGCCCCATAAGGAGTTTTGACTTCATTCTTCTTGCAAAGGGATGCCATTAGGAGGTTTTAAGCAGGGAGGGGTATGATTTACTTTATGTTTTTAAAAGATCCTTCCAGTTGCTGTGAAGAAGAATTATAAAGGGGCAAGACTGGAAGCCGGAAAATAGATTAAGAGGCTACTAAGGTTGTCCACAGGGGGATGATGGTGATGTAGACATGGCAGAGTATAAATGAATAGAAGGTGTAGAATCAAAATATGAAAATTAATTCATGAATATTAATACAGTTTGGTCTTGGAAAAAATAGTCACACAAAAATCTCAAATTTTGCTTTTTATATCTAACTTTACATTAGATGCTAGCAATAACTAAATTGTATAATCCATGGAGCACATAAAAATAACCACTTAGGCCCAATAAAATACTTGGGCTTACTTGACAGCTTTGTAGTTCAAGATTTCAGACATTTTCTTACCTCAGGGAGACTCTCAATAAAAGAGTGGATATTCGCTGCATTTGCTACTTCTTTTATCTCATTCAATGGCACGACACGGCTGTTATCACCATAGGCAATGTTCTCAGCAATGCTACAGTTGAATAGCACAGGCTCTTGAGAAACGATTGCTATTTGGGAACGCAGCCACTGTGCGTTCAATTCCTTTGCATCCACACCATCAAAGAGCTGCCAAAAGCAGAACGGAAAATGGTATGTGAAGATCCAACAACTGTATCATGTTACGGTTCACTGTATTCAAACATATACCAATCATAACAAGAAGGTTAGGAATTCAAGCTGTTTCATAGTATAATGTTACCCAAGGAAGGTTCATAAATCATATGTTGTATAGAAGCAGACAGCATGTAACTGACTAAAGTACCGACTCCTAAACTTACTTGCCATTTCTAGGAATGGCTACATATTCTAGAGACCTGCTCAGAGTCTAGAATAACGTCTGGTGCTCTGTACTGAAGTCAGATGAAAAAATACCAACCTCCACTGCAACAGGACCCCACTTTATTAAAGCCTGGTGAGAGAGTAGGTGCAGATTGATACAGTAGTCCACATGTAGAAATAAGTCATTTTGTACAAAGCCATGTTTATTCACATGGACGTATAACAAAATTCAAGTGACATTTGATGAGCATACCTATTATGTGATGGGGACTCTTCAGACACTGGGGAAACAGTAATCAACAAGACAAAGCTCTTACCCTCCTGTAGCTTATATTCTGGGGGAGAGAGGCAGGCAATAAGCACACAAACAACTCAATAACATCAGAAAAAGAAAGTGTCATGAAGACAAGATAATGGGGTAGAGGGTGACTAAGGGTGTGGTGAGGATATGGGAAGGGGGCGAGTGGATGCATTATATTCTATCTAAGGAAGTAGCATTTAGACTGAGACATGAATGATGAGAAGACATTGGCAAAGAAGTTAGAGTAAGAACATTCGAAGCAGGGGAATAGCAAGAACAAAGGTCCACAGTGTGTTTAAAGGACATAAAGAAGCCAGTGAGACTGACACAGTGCACAACGAGGTAGGAGGGATAGGAGAGGAGTTTGGAGAGAGAGGCAGGGGCCAGATCATGAACGACCTTGATTTGATGGTATGGACTCTGGTTTATTGTAACTGTGGTGGGAACTCATTGGAGTGTTTAAAGGAGGGAGTGTGCTATGCTATGTTCAAATAGGTGAATGTCGCCTGATTTTCATACTCATTGTTTTCTCTTGTAACAAGGCAGCCATTTTGGACTGTTCCATTTTGCAAAGGGTCTTTGAGACTCTGTGATGGGGAAAAGACTGTAAATTGCAGCAGAAGAATGACTAACACGACAGTTTTTGACTTCTATGGGCTTATGGTTTTTTGTGGGGGTAGGAGAAGGCAGAACAGGAAATTGTCTTTGTGTGTGTGTAATTTGGTGGTGGTTGTAGGGAGAGAATAATTGAAAATCTGAATACGAGTTAAAGTAAGAAAAGTGCCAGGTGAGAAAAACAGTCCTTGGAGTTCAAAGGAGGGAGAGGTTGCATTTTTTTGAGATCAGGATGCAGAACTTAATGGAGCTGATTCAAAGAAGCTCTAATCATGCCTAAGGTTTTGAGGGTTGGGAGGTGGAGATGGCCAGAGTGAATAGCAGGAAGCCTGAACCAGGGAGGCAGAACAGAGTGACAAGAGAGCCCAGATGTTGATATTACACCCATCTTCCAACACCTGTATTCTAAGAGAATTCCATGGCTTATAAGATCAAAATTTCTGCTCTATAATGGTTGAAGAATCTTTGGAGCTTTGATCTTAGCCTCAAAGTCCTATCCATCATTTCTGTTATTGGTTTGCTTATCCTCTTAGTTAAGGCATAGAGATCTTTTTTTTAACTACTGCGCTGTTTGCCCTCCCCAAATCAGCGAGGATGCTTAAGCCCAAGGGAATGTTTAAGAATAGCCCTACTAACCCCCAGATAAGTTGTATTTGAATTCAGTCTTACCACTTGTCCTTTCACTGGGTCATAAAATCTCTGCAGAAGTTGGACAGAAGTGCTTTTCCCACAGCCACTGCTCCCAACAAATGCTACTACAGTCTTCCCTTTCTCAATGCTGCGGGATAAACTGTGAAGGATTAGAACATCTGGGCGGCATGGATAGAAGAAAGAGACTTCTCGGAACTCTATATTCCCTTCACATATGTCCTGTGAAAGAAAGTTGGCAGTGTTTAGAGGATGACTTAGAAAGGCTGTAACAAATTATAGCACATTGGCTGAGTGCTTTCTGAAAATTGTGCATGTTTCCACAACCATTTTAATTTTATTATTTTAAAAATAAATTTGTTTATTTATTTATTTTTGGTTGCATTGGGTCTTTGTTGCTGTACGGGCTTTCTCTAGTTGCAGCGAGGGGGGGCTGCTCTTCGTTGCGGTGTGCAGGCTTCTCATTGTGGTGGCTTCTCTTGTTGCGGGCCCTAGAGTGTGCGGGCTTCAGTAGTTGTGGCACATGGACTCAATAGTTGTGGCTCGCGGGGGTCTAGAGCACAGGCTCAGTAGTTGCTGCGCACGGGCTTAGTTGCTCTGCAGCATCTGGGATCTTCCCGGACCAGGGCTCGAACCCGTGTCTCCTCCATTGGCAGGCGGGTTCTTAACCACTGCACCACCAGGGAAGTCCAACCATTTTAGTTTTAAACATCATATTCCTCTCTATAGAGTTGCTGACTGCACATTTGTTTCTGTCACTTCTGTTGAGATTTTTATATCTGTAGTTCTTGTCTTCGCTACTGGACTTCACCAAGTTCCTAAAATCACTAGTTTCCTTTGGCTTCAGTACCCAGTCACAGTGCGATCTGTAAATTAGCTGTTTGACCAGCTGCTCTAAATAAATACATTTTTAAAAAATTAGTTTGTGGGCTTCCCTGGTGGCGCAGTGGTTGAGAATCTGCCTGCCAATGCAGGGGACATGGGTTCGAGCCCTGGTCTGGGAAGATCCCACATGCCACGGAGCAACTGGGCCCGTGAGCCACAATTGCTGAGCCTGCGCGTCTGGAGCCTGTGCTCCGCAACAAGAGAGGCCACGACAGTGAGAGGCCCATGCACCGCGATGAAGAGTGGCCCCCGCTTGCTGCAACTAGAGAAAGCCCTCACACAGAAACGAAGACCCAACACAGCCAAAAATAAATAAATAAAATTAAAAACAACAACAACAACAAAAAAACCCATCTGGATTATTCAGGAGTTAACAAAAAAAAAATTAGTTTGTGCTTTACAGACATTTATTGCTTAATTCAGCTTAGCTGGGGTCCTCATCAACTGTACATATAAATGTTATTTTTGTAGGTTGGACCATGTTTTACAGTTAATATACATTATATTTTGAATTCAGATTTATTGTTAATTGATCATTTTTTGGCAGTGACACTTGCCTAAAAGTTTATCTTTCTCTCTATGCTTCAATCTCTTTAGTGGTTGGTAATTTGTAAACCAATACTTACGTACACCAGGGATGTTTATAAAAGACTTTCCAGAATGATCACTAAATGATGATTAACTTTCCATTTATATATTTGGTTCATAAGATTTTAGGTTCTTTTGAACTTCATGTTTGCCCTCAATCAACTGCATTTTAAGTAGTCAGGTTTAATAGTCATGCTCAGCATATTCCAAGCCCAGTATATAGGTAGGAGGCGGGGGTAGGTGGAGGGGAGGAGTACCAAAAAATGTTTGACAATGAAATTATTCTGTTGTCAAAGGAAAGAAATGTTAACATGTGGTTAAGAGGTCTAGAATTAGAAAAAAATACCTGGAAGGACATATGCCAAAATATTAAGTTTAGTAGTAGCTTATTTTTAGCTTATTCAATGCTTTCTGTTTTGCCCACTACAACACATGAATATTATTTGTGAAAAAAAAAGTTTTTAAAAAAACCTCAGGATACTGCAGAATAATGAGAGTGCAATTATTTCTGTGTATGCTCTGGTGCCTTTTGGAAAGGCATAGAGAGATGTTCTAGATTTCTAGACTTAATACGTTTAAAAATTTATTCCTACTATTTTAAACATTTTGTTACGGAATATTTCAAACATCTATAAAAGTAGAGAGAATAATATGTAACAGACTGCTATATGCCTATCTGCCAGCTTCAATAATTATCAATATTTGCCAATTTTGTTTTACCGGACTTTAATTTTTTTAAAGCATAGGGACTGATATTTAGAAGTATTCATACATTAAATAAAATAAAGATTAAATAACAATTTTGTAGTCTTTATAAGGAACATTTCCACATTCTATGTCTTGTATACAGTTCTATGAGGACATTTATCAATGAGATGCTCAATTCCTCTATTGTAATGTTTAGAAAGAAATGAGTAGTAATATTATTATATATCTAAATCCTAAGATTAAAAAAGTTTCATACATACTTTACTTTCCAAAAGACAAGTATAAAATCTTATTTTGACAATAATGTATCTTAGAGTATTCTGAGAATTTCATGATCTTTTTGTTTCTAACAACCAGCATACCTTTTAATAATTATGAAGTTTTAGTGATAATGTACTATTTTAAGCTATAATACATATAAATCTACTGTTAAAATTCTAGAGGGAAATACTTTTAAATGAAAATTTTCTTTTAAGTATATACCTAATAGCTATTCTTTTAAATTTAAAATGTCTAGAAAAATTGAATATATGTTTAATGTATAAGACTACTATTGAGAGGCTAATTTTGAAATTATACAATCTTCCTATTACTTCCCTTTTAATATTCACAGTCTTTTAGAGTTTGTGACTAAATATGTGCACGTGTTTTAATATTTAATAATTTAATAAATATAGTTCCCTTTTTCTCTCTTTTGTTTGCAGATATATTTCCCACGAAAAATGGCATCTGAAGTAGCAGGGCACTATTTACTTTGCATATGTTATCAGAGGAAAAAAATGAATAAATCCTAATGCAAATCTTTATCCAAGACTAAAACTTTTGCAGTCTAAGTAAAATCAAATATATAAATCAATCATTTGTTCCAGAATATTCTCATGGCATCAGGCAAATAAATAAACTAGAAGCACATATTTTTAAATATAAAATCTGTACATTTTAGTAATAGAGGTGAAAATTTGATTAAGACAAGACCCCCTTTCTCCCTTTGTAGCCATAACAATTATTTATACAAGCTTTTAATTCTTTATAGCACTCTCTTTTGCAGTTATCAGATAATGCCTTCATTTAAGTCTCTATTTAGAGAGGATGCATATAGACAATTAATAATAAGTGGACATTTAAAATCAGAGTTGTGCTTACAGGTTTTTTCCGTTCTTGACTATAGCTGTCTATAGTTGGTTTCTTTTCCAACAAAGCAAACAGATGTGCAGCCCCAGATTTGGCTCTCGAATATTCAGGTGCCAAAACAAGTGTTTCTCCAATGGCCATAGCTCCATATGCAATTGCAGTAAAAACTCTATCAAAATATAAAGCATATGAATCTCAGTTAGGTCTGTTTTCAAACAAGAGCTGTAAAAGTGAAGGAAAAATCAGGCACTGGAATATAATCTTTTGGCCCAGACAATACCATTAATGCTGAAGGCCCAACAATGATATCTCTTTTGTAATTTTCGACCACATAGTGATCATCCCTTGCCTTGTACACCAAAATAACCTTTGGAACTCAGGTAATCTTAAAAATTTCTTTTCCAATTAGAAAGATAGCTCAAAGGCTCTAACTAATGAATATAAAACTTCTTAGCCTCCTTGATATAAGGCTCATTTGCTTGGAGATTTAACAGAGAATTCAACTAACAATAGGAAGAATGAGTCACCAGTAGTGAGATCTGAATTTACACAGTAGATATGAATGTTTTTTTTTTTTTTTTGCATATAATGTAGTTAGAACAGATAACTGATGTCAGATGATTGGTTATCTGTCTGAAGTGCTACATGATTTAAAGAGAGCAAAGCATGGAGATTGTACTTTGTTAAGGTCCTCAAAACAGTATCTGACTAAAATATACCTTAGCCAGGCTGGAAGAAGAGCTTTGATCTTTGGTCTGCTATAGATTATGATCTCAGTCTTAAAATATGTTAATTATAAAATGGTAAGTATGCAAATGATGTTTGGAAGCACACAGATTGTTCACAGAAATGTGGCGTATCATGTGGCCATGGTTAAATATTTTCCTCTCATTTTCTTTTTCATTTTAGCCATGAAAACATATTACTAGAATGAAAAATAATGCATTTCAGTGGCAGAGTTAAAGGTACAATTCCGTTTCATTGGCAATATTTAAACATTAGGCAGTAAAAAGACATCACAGAACCCAGTTGTTTGTTTGCTGTGCTGGATCACAGCAAGGTAAACACGCTGGTCTCCTTGTGAATTTCTCCAGCGACGGGACCTACTAAGGGGTGGATTTTGATGCAATCTCTTCAGTGACACAGACCTCAGATCTTGAATCTTGTTGTCTTTACAAAGGTCAAACACAGTATAAAATATACAAACAACCAGTTTACTGGGATGTGAGACGCTAAAATTTTGTAGCCACTAGTTCTGTGATGTCAAGGCATTTTTAGTACTAATATTTACTAAAATTATGTAGAGCTCAAAATGCCATTCAAAATACTTAATACTCAGCTATAAATATCAGAAGTGGTTATTGAATTTAGGTTAAACATCAGAGGTTTTTTTTTGTTTTGTTTTTTTTAATGCAAGGAAAAAAAACCAGGCTGAATCAGACTCCAGCCTCAGTCTGATCCAAGAGTCAGCAGGTAAGATGGGAAGAGAATTGGATTATGAGTCAGGAGACCTGGATTCTAGTCCCACAGGGATGGAGGCTTCTCAGAACAACTAAGAAAATACCATTTTCCTCTGATTTGAGATGTGCCAAAATATCTACCTGTTCTAAAATTTGCGTCATTAAAAGTCAATTTAATCATTTGGCATAAATGTACAAAGGCTAATGTCTTTGTTAGGTCTCCCATAAAATGAAATTTACTGAGAAGGGTAGAAGGGAGAACTTGCTTCTGTGAGAGGTAAATGATCCAAAGGATGCACAATAGAGCAAGAAGAAAAGTTTTAGTAGAGAAGGGAGAGTACCAACTAAAAGCCCTGATGCTGTCTTTATTGTGTATATGTTGAGGGGAGGCTAAGTGGGATGGCGGTTGACATTGATGAGGATTACATTGAGGAACCTAACTTTGTGGTGATGGGACTATCTGGGGGTTGAGTCAGGGACATTAATCTCCTTTATACTTTTTCCGCAGGTGGGTTCTGTATAAAGAGGCCAAAGCTGGTCTGCTATAAAATCTGTCCTAACCTAGTCTGGCCCAATTAGCTAGAGCGAACTAAGTTGCATTTCACTTCCACTTAAAAAGTATTTATTGCACAATAACCAGTGCTCTAACTCCATGAGAGAGTTAAACCAGATCCTTCAAATTGGTCCAACCTCCTGGAGGCATCTGAACCAAGAGCTTACTCCAGAGAAATGTTCAGGCCGACTTCCCATGCCAGTGTTGGTCTTGGGAATTTCACCCATTTGGGATATACAAAGAGGAATGATCTGCTATAATGATGAATGTTTTAAAGTCACTAATAACACATTTGTCAAAGTATTAATCTATCATAAATGCTTATATAGCCCCTTCATGCCCAAATAAGATTACAAGAAACATTTCACCGTTCAGAAATGATTTTCATGTTGGAATAATTCTTGAACCATAAATATGTAAAGCAGGAATTCAAAAACCTAAAATTTAACTTCTATAACTTTCTTAATTTAAATTGTCCATGGAAGAAGAAATCTTATCTACAGTTTATCCTTATATGGATTTACACTGAGTTTACACTGCTTTACTGAATTTATAGCAAAAACCTCCAGGTTGGGGGCTTCCCTGGTGGCACAGTGGTTGAGAATCTGCTTGCCAATGCAGGGGACACAGGTTCGAGCCCTGGTCTGGGAAGATCCCACATGCCGCAGAGCAACTAGGCCCGTGAGCCACAACTACTGAGCCTGCGCGTCTGGAGCCTGTGCTCCGCAACAAGAGAGGCTGCGACAGTGAGAGGCCCGCGCACCGCGATGAAGAGTGGCCCCCACTTGCCGCAACTAGAGAAAGCCCTCACACAGAAACGAAGACCCAACACAGCCAAAAAAACCTAAATAAATAAATTAATTAATTAAAAAACAAAACAAAACAAAAAAAACCTCCAGGTTGGCTGGGGTTGAGGAGAGAATATTGAGCAGGAAGAGGTCTGGAGAGGATTTTCACGTGCTAGGCTTCATCTTTCCTAGTTTTATGGATTCTTCATGGGTTCATGGGGCCGTTGTCACTGCACCCTCGCTACAGTGATCCTTCCAAGCATTTTCAAGCAATGGGGAAATCCCCTTGCCCATCATTGCTGCTGAGATAGAATTAGAATTTTGAAAGGATCTTTTGGCTGGGAACAAAGTAAAAAAGCATAGAAATGAACAATCCTAATTTTAATACAATTGATCCAAATAGAAATACCCAGCATAGTTACTGGTTCAGGTCTATTTGTCTCCCCTTAACCCTGCTCCCATATCCAGTTTGTATACCTTTGGTGACTTATTCTAAGAGGAAGTATACTGGGCAGTTCAGAGACTAGACTCTGAAGCCAGATCACTGGGACTACATCCAAACTCCATCATTTATTTGCTAGTTCTGTGACCCTGTGCATGTTCTTTGTGCTTCTGCTTCCTTACTGACAATTGGAGATAACAAGACTATCTACATCTTATGGGGTTGTTGTGAGAATTAAATACATTAATAATATAAAGTGTTTAGTATAGTGCTCATTAAGTGTTTAAGTTATTGTTATTCCTCTCATAGAACTGAAAGTTAATGGGACACTTTCTGTTGGAAAGTAAGTTCTCACATTTCTATGGATGTAGATTAGCATAGCAGGTCAAACCACAACTTCTGAGGTCCCCACTCAGTAAGTTTCTTTTTTTTTGATTGGAAGATAGAGTATCTTTCCTCACAGGGGTGGCCATTACAATTATTCCCATACTCATACTATTTTTCCCCTAACATCCATATAACAGTACAAAGATCCTTTTCTTTTCACCATAAATCCCTTTCTCAACAGAAGGGAGAGAGAAAATATACAACTTATATTTATTTGGTACTTTGGGTTTTATAGAATGTTTTCGTATACATGATACCATTTGATCACCTAGGAGTAAGGCACACACATCACTTTTTAATA
The DNA here is from genome assembly GCF_009873245.2 of Balaenoptera musculus. Classification (NCBI taxonomy): domain Eukaryota; kingdom Metazoa; phylum Chordata; class Mammalia; order Artiodactyla; family Balaenopteridae; genus Balaenoptera; species Balaenoptera musculus. The sequence continues at coordinate 74,631,157 of NC_045793.1, read as the reverse complement.
AATAAGGAGACTCTTTATCTCAGAGAAATAAGCAATTTGCCCAGAATCACATAGCTATGAAACTGTAGGACTGGAACTTGAACCTCCTTGTTTACTGTTTTCCCTTACACAGTGCTCCTTCTAGTGGAGAGCTGACCAGAACTGTCTCTCCCTGCATGTTGGGGTTTGTTACCACTTGTTTCCCATTTTAGAATCTTCAGAGGACCCTAGATAGCAAATCCCCCTTGATTTGTCTCCTTTAGATCCCTTCAATGGTTGATCCCTCTATCTGGTCTCCTTATCTTTTCCTCCTATCCTCTGGATAATCTCTGGGGAGGAGCGTGGCAGAAGCTGGGTGGCTGCCATGGCAATGAACACTGAAAGAAGACTTTCCTGTTTTCCTTGTTTTGGCTAACTAAGGTTGTTTCCCTAATTATGTTAACACAGTTCCATGGCTGCCTGGCCTACCAGAGCAAAGATGATGGTGGAGACCTAGCTTGCTTTCTATCCCTTTTTATTCCAAGCTGTTAACCTACTATTAATATTCACTGAAAACCCACCTATTGTTCTTTTGGCCAATAACCACATTAAGTATTCAAAGTTCAATATGATTTTCTGTCAAGAACTGCATCTGGATTTTTGGAGGACTAGGCCACAACACATAAGCTGATTGGCTCTCTGCTTATCAGGCAGCTTTCAAAGCTGTGGCTTTTATAATTACTGTACTGAAGGCTGTCATGCCTTGATTCTTTCTTACCCATCTGCTCTACTTAGCTTCCTGCTAATATGCATAGCAAAGAAGGAAGAAACAGAAAGAGGAAAGCTCTGACGTGGGAGTATGGAGAATAACAGAAACCTCTGCTGGGCACTAATGGTTCCTGGACTATATTGCAAAAGGCAAGTTAGGTAGAAACTAACCTAAAGGCACTAAAATTCAGACGGGAGAAAATAAACGTATGTTGTATTTCTCAGTCTGTACATTTACACTGAAGTAAATCCAAAATGTTGCCAGGGCTAACAGAAGCAGAAGGGGAGATTTTTACTACACGTATGTGTATGAGAACATAAGTAAGAGATTTTCTGAATGCCTATGCATTGGCTGCAAGGCAGCAGAGGGAAAATGTTATCACCTTTTAAAAAATGCTCATTTCAGAGAAACTTCTACAATAATAGAGATGGATGGAGACAGTTTCTACCATGAGAAATGTATGTTGCCTATTTTTTTAGAAGAAGAAGCTGAGGTTGATAGTAGCCTTGCTGATAAAGTAACATTATGAGCACACCAAGGGATTCTGCTGTTAAAACTCCCTTTGTGCATCTCCTTCTATGAGGCACACTGTCATTTCTGAAAGAGAGACAGCTTATCCATTCTGGTAGCTATAAATCATGAAAATACATTCACATTTTATAGAGCGAATAAAGCATCTTTATTTTATACAATAAACTAAAATATGACTTCCCCAATTTTTAAATAATTCTAGAAAAGTTTCTGGTAATGGCCAAAAGAAAACCCTGAGGTTTCAAGTAGCTATGGAGAGCAGCCTGGAATTCAGTCCCTATGCTCATATTTCTTAAAGAGTGATCTTCAGATTCTGTGCCTCAGAACAGTCTGGGATGTTTGGTAAAACGTAGTTTCCTGGCCCTACACCAGATCTACAGATCTCTGGGTTAGATCTGTAGGGTGAGCTCCAGGTATCTGCATTTTTAACCAGCTCCTCGATTGATGAGTTGGGAAACCATTTATTTAGAGAATGGCACAAAGTTCTTTTTATGTAAGGAGGGTTCTAGTAGGAGAGAGTTTTCTTTGTAAAATCTTCCATTCAATTAGCTGATTAGATAGAAAGCTGTCTGTATCCTTAGATTCTGGAAGGCACAGAGTCCTTTAGGCCAGGTGTAGTTTAGTGTGTCTAAAGGGACACTTGTGACATGTTTATGGTAGTTGGGGACCACTTTGGGTCTCTAAGAAAACTGAAGATTTTGCTATTGAAGACAAATCTCATCTATTCACATTTTGCGCAGCCCCATACCCATATTTCCCAGGGCCTCTCTTCTTTGTCCATACGATAAAAGCATGGGTATCCTTACTTTGTTTGTAGTCTGGTTGAATGAAACTCAAATCAAAAATGATACTCATGGTCCAAGCTCAGATAGCTCCTTGTTTCTTCCTTCCCTCAGGGCACTAGGAAATACCAGTGTGATTACTGTTCATTAATTGTTGCTCTCATGTTAATAGTACTACATGTGTTCTGACAGCTAAAATTCTTACGTCTCCAGAAATGACCCTTTTCAATGAATTTAATGAAAAAAAAATTCAGGAAGTATGGTAGTCCAGTAGGAGGAGGAATTTTTGTATGGGGGCCTTTTTATTCTTCTATATTTTTTTAGGGTCATAAACTAATACTAAGCAAGTTACTTGTTCCATTTATGGTAAGAATCAGCCCAGCTCTGGATATTTAAACGTTTGGAAAACTACACAAGAATTGAAAAAAAACAATAATTTTATAGAAGATTCTATGAAAGTTTGTCACAGAATTAGTAATAATAATAATAATTAATAATAATAAATGTCAACTAAGCAAAGCCCCTAGCATCTTGAGTCATGAACTTGAATCTGTGCTCTGCCACTTGCTGATTAACTGACTTTGGGCAAGTTAGGTAACTTCCTTGAGTGTTAATTTTCCCCATCTGTAAAATGGGAATCATAGTATTTCACAGGGTAGTGGAGAAGATTAAGCAGAAAATTTATTACAAATCCTTAATACTAAGTAAGGACTCAATCAAGTTTGTTGTTATAGTGATTATCATATGAAACAGAATGGTTGGCAGCCTTGAGATGCCCCATTCAAGAAATGTCCTGCCTGATGTCATTTGCAGACATGATAGTGATTGCATGATTTTGAAGTTGTATCATTCTTTAACTAAGAAAATTCTTTGCTTAGTTTTAATCTAAACAAATCTCAGTATGGAGAAGTAGACTCTCAGCTACAAACATTCTACTTTTCTATAAATGGCTGTCTTTGACTTACACCCAGTCCTTATGCCAAAGCACTTGGATGTAGAAGGGAAGAAAAAGAGAAGAATCTGTAAAAAACAGGAGTGATGTGGAAAAGTTGAATCTGGGAATACATTTCCAGGAATGACTGGACTGCTTAATTATGCACCACTCCAAATCTCTCCCTTTATGTTTGGTTTAGTCATTTATTCAGTGAATTTTTATTGTGTGCCTATGATGTTCCAAGCTCTTGTTTTTGGCTCTAGGGAAACATCAGTGACCAAAACAGGCTAAGCTCTGCTCTGACTGAACTTACAGTCTATGTACTCAATAAATCTGGAAACAAAAAAGATAATTTCACATAGTGGTAAGTGCTATACACAAACTAAACCATGGTAATGGGATAGAGAGTGATGAGGAGAAGGGCTAAGAGGACAACTTTGAGCCATCAGCAAAAGTCCCTCTGAGGAGTGGACTTAGGAGCAGAGGCTTGGATGGTGAGAAGGAGGCAGCCCAGTAAAGAACTGAATGATTATTCCAGACAGAGAAAAAAGCAAGTGCAAAAACACTAAGAAGAGAGTTCCAGGGACAGAAATGCAAGTAGGGGGCTGATGTGCAGATCACAAAAAAAGACAATGGTAGATGAGGTTGGAAAGGAAGGCAGAGGCCCAAATGTGTAGAGCTTTCAGGTCAGAGTAAGGAATTTGGTTTTATTCAAATTTCAATGGGAATTCATTACAGTATTTTAGTAAATTGATGGAATTGGATTTGTGTTTTAGAAGATCAACCTAGCTACTGTGTGGAGAATGGATTACAGGGAAGCAAGAGAGTGAGCACAGGGACATCAGTGAGCAGGTAGTTAAAGTGGTCCAGTCAAGACAGGCAAAGAGGTAAAAAGGAAGGTAACATGGGTAGAGATGGTAAGAAGTATTTTGGAGTTACAGCTGTTAAGACTTGGTGCTGTATGTGGTGGGTGAAGGTAAGAGAAGCAATAAGGTTGACTCTTAGATTTTTGGGCCGAGCAACTGCATAGATAGTGGTGCTGTTTATTAAGATGGAGAAGTCTTGGAAAAGAGACACTTTGGGAAGGAAAAACTTCAAATTCTGTTTTGGACACATTAAGATATGATTAGACACCTAAATGGAGATGTCCAGTAGGTAGTTGGATAAGCATGTGGTATTTAGGAGTAGGGTCAGAGTTGGAAATACACAGAAGGGAGTCATCAGGATACAGGTAATATTTAAAAAACCATCAGATTGGATGAAATTACCAATTAGAGTGTGTGGATGAAAAGCACTGAGAGCCCTAAAGCCCCCCAACACGTGGAGGCCCAGCAGAAAATCAGGAAATAGAGGAGGAGGGGCCAATAACAAAGGAGAAAAAGCCTAGAGAAGAAAATGTTTCAGGAAGGAGAGTATAAAATGCTGCTGAGAGGTCAAGTTAAATGAGATGGGAAAACCAGACACCAGGGGCTTCCCTGATGGTGCAGTGGTTGAGAATCTGCCTGCCAATGCAGGAGACACGGGTTCGAGCCCTGGTCTGGGAAGATCCCACATGCCGCGGAGCGACTAGGCCTGTGAGCCACAATTGCTGAGCCTGCGCGTCTGGAGCCTGTGCTCTGCAGCAAGAGAGGCCGCGATAGTGAGAGGCCCGCGCACGGCGATGAAGAGTGGCCCCCACTTGCCGCAACTAGAGAAAGCCCTCGCACAGAAACGAAGACCCAACACAGCCATAAATAAATAAATAAATAAATAAATAAAATTTTAAAAAGTACCAAAAACCGGACACTGGATGGGTCTATGCGTGGGCAAGATGGAGGTCAGTGGTGACCTTGATAATGAGTCTTTCCAGTGGAATGGTGGGAATCAAGGCTTGACTGGAATGAGTTTAGGAGAGGTTGGAGATGAAAAGGTGTAGATAACAAGAATAGGCAATTCTAGAATTTGTTTGGCTGCAAAGGAGAACAGAGACATTGAAAGTAGGCAGAAGGGGACTTAAGATCATGGGAGAGATTTCTTTCTTTTTTTTATGACAGATGATTATAAAGCAAAGAGATAGTAGTGACAGAAACTGATGTGAAGAGATGATTGCAGGAACCTATTGCAGACAAGGACCTTAGTTCTTCCATGGAGATGGCAGGCATGGTGGATCAGTGGTACCCTAGTGAGTTTGGTGATGGGAAAATGAGGTGGTTCTCTCTTGATTGCTTTGTTACACTATCTTCAGGTAAATCCATTAGAAAGTAACTGGGATTATAATTGCTTTTATAAACGAAAATTCTTCTGTGAGAATTGATAAAATCATCAGACATCCTACATTAGTATGAATATATTTAATTGGCTTGCTCTCAACTAATACCAAGGAACAGTTATATGAAGGAATGGGACACTGGGGATTTAAAGATGGCTGCAGAAAGTTTAGAGCAATGTAAGGAAGACATGTTCTGAGTTTCAAACAGTTGGCTTGCAAGCAAACTTTTGGAATACAATCAACTTTTAAGCTTGTGATTGCGTGCATTTCATAAGAACCAAGGAAACAACTTGCTAATTTAGTGCAGGCTGGTGAGCTGAATGAAGTAATTTAGGTGATTCTACATTTGGTTTCTTGTTAATTTATCTCTGTAAACTAGTCTGTGTAATCAGAATGAAGACCAAGGGTAAATGTCATAACTGTGATTTATATGTTCACAAAGACAATACTGCACACTGTTTTAGAGGGTAGGAAAACATGGTAGAACAGGGAGCCTAAAATTCCTGTTGACATTTTAAATACAGATATTCCATTTTATAAGAAAATCTGCTTCATGAAACCTCTAAGTGGCCTCATAGATTCAAAAATATTAGGTTGGTGAACTGTGGATGCTTTCCTTCTGAGTGCCTAGCAAAGAAACTTCCTGGGAACTCAGTTAATGTTTGATAGATAAACAAACAAACAAACAAATAAACACATGAAGAGGAACTGAAAATTATTCCAAGTTATTCTGAAATTATTTGGCTTCAAATGACTTTTGGTCATTTCTTCAAATTGAATATATCCTCAAAGTACAAATATGTGCCACCAATAAGGATATTCAAAAGAATATGTCTAAGTCTTGAGAGGTAAATCCCAAAGAGGAATTCCCGACATTTTTTGCCAAATGGCAGTATCCTTGAAACAGGTGTAATCTCCCAAGTCATTATTTTGAAGAGGCTGATCCTTGCTTTGATGTGTATGTTTTGGTGGGCTTCTTAAAAAAAAATAACGTTACTTTCTGGAGTCAAATATTGTATGGATTTCTCTAGCTCTAAACGTTTAGCAGTGACATTTATGATATAGATTAGTAATAATCTGACATTTTAGGGAGACTTAAGAAGCTCAGAATTAATACCCAAAATAAATTTTTCTTATTTCAGAAGTTGAATTTAGGTGTTTCTATGAAGTAAAGAAATTCATAACTATGTGAACAGAGTTCCAAATAGAAGCACCAACAAATGCTTTGGGAAGAGGCAGCCTCATTGGGATGCCATGATCAATTCTCAACGTGACTTTTCTGAAGAGAAGTACTCATTTACATGTGTTTCTCCTGGAGTATTTGCTTAGCAAGGAACTTACCTCACTGATTTACAGTCACACTTGATAAAGCCATCTCCACCTTGGGAGATAATGGATAACAAGAAGGCATATTTTACCCCCACATTCCCACGTCTAGTAAACTGAAGTAGGAAGCAATTCATCTGGGAGTTTAACGCAGAGTACCTGTGTTATATCAGTATTTTACCAGCTTGACTGCACTTATATCAATAGATATTAAATAACAAAAAATTTTTTAATTTCCCCAACATGTCTTTTGCACATATATGATTTAAATGATAATACACTCTAAACTAGACATCTTTCTGGTTAATTTAAGTACATAACCCATTTACAGGGTTTATATATTTGTACAGCTTACATGAACATGCCCTCTGGGGTCATTTGTCCTGCTTGAATTAAATAAGTTCCAAATCGAAAACACGCTGCATAGGCAAAATATACAAAGGCATGGCTGAATGCATAACAGATTCCAATGATCTGTGCTTTCTTCAAGGTATTTCTGAAATGCACAAAATTTACTAGATAATGGGGCATGAGGTATAGTAAGGTCCTTTAAATAAATGTAGAGTAATGAATACAGAAGGTAAGACATATTATCATTTAGGGGGTATACACTTTTTCTAATTATTAAAGAGAAAATGACTTTTTAACTACCGAGAATTATTATAGAGAAAACAATAAATATAATGATTTTCTCTATAGCTATATGCTCTATAGTTCAATGTAACAAAGCTGCCTCTATGTATTTTCAAATGAATGGACAAGGTCTGTGAAAGGATAGCTACTGAAAGAGTTAAAGAGATTTGGTTTAAAAATATTTTCTATCCTAATGTTGCACTAATAGAATAAAGAGTGGGAATTAAATGGCGGTACCAACCACAAGCATGAGTGTAAAAGAGTATAAAGCTATCTCTCTGATAAAGTAATACAAAGAGTATCACTAAGTAAATGTGGTAAGGAGGACTAAAAAAATTAAAAGAATTTTAATTTTAATTTTTTTTAATTTAAATTTAAATTTTGTTTAAAATTAAAAGAATTGATCACATTTGTTGTGCATATAAAAATATATATAAATATATAAATAATATATTTAATAATAATATAATAATAATAATAATAATATATTAATAATAATAATATATTTAATAATAATAATAATAATTTAATAATAATAATATATTTAATAATAATTATTAATAATATATATAAATATATAAATATAATATATTTATATTATATATATATTATATTATATATATAATATATAATATATAATATATATAAATATATATAAATATATAAAATATAAAATGTGAACTCTTTTAGAGATTCAATATAAAGGGCTAAGCAATATTATTTTCTTTCTTAAATATGTTATTTCCTCAATCTTGTTTCATGGAAAAAAGAAAAATATGCACACTTTGCTATAGTTCATGGCAATGTGGGAGGACCTAAAACATATGTTCTAAATGTGCTTGCTCTCAACTCCTCTTTCTAGTTTCCTCTTGGTGGAGTCATATAAGGAATTAAGATATACCATTACTAGGAAAGATTCCAGAGCAAATGAGTTGGCAGGCAAACCACTGGAGTCACCCAGGAGTACTGCCTTTATAGGAACAAACTATAGTTAATACAGTCAGTATGAATCTACAATCACCTGTGCTGAGTCTGAAGCATCTCCTCATACATTTGCTCGAAGGCTTTTTCTCTTGTGAATGACACTGTAGTGCGTATATTCTCCACAGCTTTGGTTGCTATCTTATAAAACAAGATAATAAAATAGAGAAATAAAAATAGTAGTGGTTAAACCTCTGGTTGTGAGTTACAGTCACAACGGGGACATATTAAGTACATTAAGTCAATAAGTTTTTCTGATGAGTTTTCTTAGCTTCTTTTTTTTCCTTCCCCAAAATAAGACAGGAAAATAATATATTAGGATAATAAGCTCAAGGAAAATTCCTTTTGAAAAGATTTAGCCCACTGGTCTAAATTTAGCCCTCTTTAAGTCTTCATTGAGTTTCTACTTAAACTAGTTCCATAAGCAGAGGGATCAAACATTAGTGAGCATTATGTCCGTATGTAATTATGCAAAGGAGCTGTCCTATGAATTATGAGCTGATTCAAGAAGAAGACAGCAGAGAGAATCAAATAAATAATTATTTTATTCTAGCACAGAAATGCAAATAGCAGCCAAAGTTCTCAGGAACACTGCTGTAAAGTAACATGGAGTGTGGCTTTTGAATTCTGTATAAGATATTGTACAGCCGTTTTTCATTTTGATGTCTGTGAACTTAAAAAGATATTTAGTTCAAATGTAATGATTCTTCATAGTTATATAGTTTTCAAAAAGAAGGGGGATCAAAAATGGAGGAGACTTTTGGCTCAGAATAACTTCTTGGACATGAGAACACATGTTGACTTGAAAGAGAAACTTCCTGCTTTCACATTCTCTTTTCAGGCTGGCAGAGTGGACTGTGGGACAGATGAAGACCTAGGTGGACACCCAAGGTTATTTGAAGGAGAACTTGGGTTACGGGAGAGAACTGGATATGTAGACCATGGTCAGGACACCTGGATTCTGCTCTAAATTCTCATAATTTCAAAATGAACTCAAAGAAATCTCCACCTGTAACATTTTGTAGTGCATGAGGAAAATGGATGAGAATGCTGAAATCTTGAGGAAAACAAAAAGAAATGAATGAAAAAGTCTTGTGATCATTTTTCACAATAGAGAAAGGACTGAAAACAGAACCTTAGAAAATAGTCCTTTTTTAAAAACTAATATGGTCATTTTATTTATTTATTTTTTACTAATATGGTCATTTAAAATCTGAAAAATAAAACATTTGATGATTTTTCCAAATCTACACATGCAACCAAAGAAGGACCAATATGTTTTTCTTTCTGTTTTTGTTTTTTTTTTGTTTTTTTTGTTTTTTTTAAACATCTTTATTGAAGTATAATTGCTTCACAGTGGTGTGTTAGACCAATATGTTTTATTGGTCCATATTCTAAGTTTTGGTGTTTGGTAAAGTGACTGATTGAAAAGCTAGTGGGAAAGTGCCTATTTGATTGCAGTTATTGATTGTATAGTCTGAGGTTACTTTAATAATACAAAAAGGAAAAAAATCAAATGGCACATATACAACTAAAGCTCATGACATAAAAATTAAGATGAATAAAATATAATTAATTAGGGCCAGATTAACTTGGAAATTATGATAATTTGTTCACACGGAGGGCTGAACAACTTTTCTGTGTTTCTGAAGCAAATATATGCTAAGTAGTTCAGTCTGTACTGCTCAAGCAGACATTCCAAGGGTCCTTATCTAGTGCAGGAAAGGTGGAAAAGTCCAAGGGTCATGAAAACCAGATTTCTATGAGTCCTGTGCTTGGTTGGATCCCTATTCATGAATATTCATGCTATTTATAATATGATACAGTCACTGTGATACAGACCATAATGATATTAAAATCATTTTTATATTCAGGCCTTTCACCAATGTGATATAGATCTTTGAAACTATATCATGACAGGAGCTGGGGCTGGGTGACCAAGAGAAGACTTGGCATTTACATGATGCATCTTCATAACGTCACAAGAAACAGGTTTTGGACCTCTATCAAGATGAAAGCCAAGAAGAGAAGGATAGAAGGCCACCAAAAAAAAAAAAAAAAACTCCCTACCATCTAAGGGGTAGGCAGCAGCCTGGGAAAGTAATGCACTGCCTGCCACTAGAGAAAAGCGTGGATAAAAGATGGATAGACACTCAGCAGGGATGTTGTACAAGAGATTTCTACTTTGGGTGAGTGGCTGGATCAAATGACATCTCTTCAACTTTTAGATATTATGGTACTACATTACTAATGTTTCTCTAAATCGTTACTACAATGATTATTTTTATTATTATTTTATTTAATAAATAATTTTATTAATAAATGATTTTATTTAATAAATGATTTTATTTATTTATTTAATAAATGATTTTATTTTTACGAATATGATTGATCCTGAGAAACTTATATATGTCAAAAGAATTTCCAAGTAAATACATTGTTCATTTTGATCATTTTAAAAATGGTCCTTGTCTCTAAAGCTTTGTTTTAGGCACTACCAATATCAGTACCTTGCCTTGAATTTAGTAACTATTATATTTCCTCTTCATTTTGAAAAATAAAATACCCAGAATTGTTCAAGACATTCAATTATTCAATAATCAGAGAATGTGGAATCACAATGTTAACAAATTCCCCCACGATTTGGTAACAGTAATAATGGCTGATATTACTGAGTGCTTACTGTTTTCCAGATACTATTGCATATACTAATAAGACTAAGTGTTTTCTGTAATAGTCATAAAGATCTGTAAGGGGATACTATTTTATTTCCACTTTACAGAGAAAGAAACTGAAGTCCAGAAATGTTGATGTAACTTGCTCAGATCACACATTTGTTAGTGGTAGAATCTGGATTCTAATTCAGCCAATTTGACTCCAGAGCCTATGCTCTGAATTATGCACCCTATTGCTATGACATTATCTACACCCTATCTTAAACTGATCTGTATGAATTTCAATACATATACATCACTTTACAGATTCCTAAGAAAGGAAGTTATGTATTGTAAGGTTAGGAGCTCTTATTGATTTTCTCTTAAAATGTTATGATGGGAACAACAGTCTTTATTTTACCTTTCCAGCATGCTTAAGTTCTTGCTTATCCTTGTTGGCAAATCCAGTCATTGCTGCCATTTCAATCATTCCTGTCAGAGCAAGTACCGGAGCAATACTCAGAATCAAGAGTGTCATCTCCCATCCATATATGAAAGAAATGATAACTGAAAGTCCCATGTTAGTTGCATTTTGTGTTAAGACACCAACCCTTGATCCTGTTGCCTATAATCAGACATATTTTGGAAAAAAGTCAGTTAATTTTAAATTTACAAGAATTGCTATTATAGTTTCTTGCAAAATAAGATAAGCTTTCTTTTTTAGGATTTATACATAGATTTTAATTTTGAATTTATACTTAGAGATTAAATAATAGTTATAGTTTAAAAATGTCCACTACTAAGGAGTCATTATGTTTTATTTGTCTATATTATGTCTGATATTGTCCTTTGACATGTTCCTGTTATTTTTGAATATGTTCTTACTTTCTGACACAAAAAGATTTTCCAGGCCCTACACCTGAAATCTGTCATTTCTCCAAGGAGTCCCAGTTCCTGTTAGTGGAGAATGTTATTTAGGAGTTATTATATGAAGAAAAAAATTTTTTTAACTAAATAAAAATCAATATATGGTGCTAGTTGTGCTCATTATCAGTGGAATGTTAGTAGACAGAACTGGGGAGTGTGTGTGTGTGTGTGTGTGTGTGTGTGTGCGTGTGTGTGCATGTAGATGCATGCACTTATTGAAATCTATATTTATTTCTCTATTTACATTTCTTGAAATCCATGAGTTCATACCAATACCTCCAGTTCCAATCCAAAAACACAAGGTTATTTCCAGCTTTCTCCCTTTTAATATTTGTTATCCCCTTCTTCAACAGTGAGAAACCTGGTTCCCATTTTCTTTAACAGAGTTCCGTGATCAATCTCTCTGCTATCATGCAGATCGTGACCAATCTGCTATCATGACCCCTGTGTCTCCCCTGCATGCATACCCTCCTCACTTTTCTCTGGCTTGGCTTTCCTACCTGAGGCTGCTGCCTCACATGGAAGCCCAACTTACCATATGTGGGCTCCAAAACCAACCCTGCCCCTTCCCCTTACACTGAAAAATGGCTGGTACTTTTTAGCCACTACACTGTAGTAGTGCTGAATGGAATGATTGAGGATATTCATTGAAGTATATACTTTGGATATGATATCTTGCATTCCCTTTTCTGCACTTTATAACTTGGTTTCACTCAGCAAAGGTCTAAAGAGGCAATATCAAGATAGAAAAGGAGTTGGAAACATCATGGTATGAGGTAACTTAAAGGAAATTTGGAAAAAAATCTTAAATTTGGTAGAAATATCTTCATAACTGTTTTACGAGAACTGCATGTCTTATGAATTAACTTTCAGTGGGACACATGTTAAGTAATAAACTGAAATGTTAAATTCCTTTATGCTGTGATGAAAAAATGAAACACCTATTTACCTAGAAACACAGCTATAATCAACCAAGATATCAATTCACATTTTCAAACATATGTTTTGCTCTGATCATGAAAACATGGCCATTGGAAAAGGTCTATATAATGTTAAAAATTACATCCTTCCAGACATAAATACATACATTCAGATTAGGATTATTGTGTGTATTCAGCTTTGTATCCTGCTTTTATCCCTTTACATTATACAGCAAGCTTTTTCCTGGGTCACTAAATAATCTTCAAAAAATATCTAGTAGATTGCTTCCAATTTTTCACTATTAAAAGCAAAGATGTAATGAACATCTTTGTGCAAAATATTTGTGCTCATCTTTTATTTCCTAATGTTAAATTCCTAGCCTGGAGTTAAAGGGTATATACTCTTACATTCTTCATAGATATTGTCAAATTGCTTCTCTAAAAGATGATATCAATATTCACTGAAGTATCCCCCAAATTAGTATCATCACTAAAATAACAATAAAAAGCCCTCTTTCTCCACAGGGCTCTGACTTATTCCTAAAAAACTTTTGTGGTTTTAGTTTCAAGACTGCATCTGATAATGATCCACTATTTTCCCATTTTTTCACTGAACTATCAAAGAAAACTCCAAAAAAGTAAAAACAAATAACAATAGCAAACACCAAACAAACCACTAAATACTGAAAACTCAGACAGGTAACCCATTTTACATGCTTTAGGGCGTTATACACTAACTCTAAGCTATGAGGCTGAAATAAAAATGTCATTTGGTACTAATGCTTGCTTACACTCTGCCTCTTGAGAGTTTAAGGATGATGCAGAGATAAATGATGCTGTATATTATGGACTGAATGGTCCTACACCCCCCACCCAAATTCATATGTTGAGGTCCTGACTCCCAGTTCCTCAGAATGTGACTGTATTTGGAGATAAGGTCTTTAAAGAGGTAATTAGATTAAAATGAGGTTTTGAGGGTGAGCCCTACTCCAATATGACTGGTGTCCTTATAAGAAAAGGAAATTTGGTTGCAGACATGCTTGCATAGAGAAAGACCATATGAGTACACAACAAGAAGAAAACTATAAGTCAAGGTGAGAGGACTCAGAATGAAACCAACCATGCCAACACCTTGATCTTGGACTTCTAAGCTCTAGAACCATGAGGAAATAAATTCCTGTTGTTTAAGCCACTCAGTCTGTGGTACTTCGTTATGGCAGCCCTTGCAAACCAATATACTGTACTTGCTCCTCTCCTCCCACCCTCACCATGAGTTTCAAAGTTATATAGATCAGATAGCTGGATGAAGAGGCTGTGGAACTTAAGTACTTGTACTGTTGAAGGTCCCACCCCACATCAGATTAACTATGGAATGCTCCTACAGCCACATAAACATATATAGTTTTTGCTATAAAATAGTTAGAAGTATTTTAAAAAATTACAATCAAGTTTTGTTAAGAATAAGATAGTCACTGTTCTTTTAATGTAAAATTTATCTAAATATTACTAAGAAATTACTTGCCATCAATTACTTGATAGCTATGTTTTTAGGCCTTTATACATTCATTAATTTCCACTTTGTACTTTCTTATTTTGAGGTCAATGACTTTTCCTTTTTCAGATCTCAGTTTTTGGCATGATATCTATATTAACAAAAGTGTAAAACATATCCAGTGAACAGTTATTCGTTTCTGTTTGGGTATTTCCTATTAGGTGGCCATAATATAGTTCCTTTTTTCATCACCTTCCTCTGTTTTTATCCTATTTACTTTAAGATTACAGCTCTTTACAGGAAATCAAAAGAAAATGAAGCAAAAAGGTGAAAAACAGGAAAAGTAAAGACAGAAAGCGTGCTGGAGATTGTAGTTTTTGTGTATAAAATTATGCGGTGTGTTGGAAAAAGAGGTAGAGGTACTTATCAGAGGCACACTAGATGAATATTTGAGAGTCACTTAAAATTAGTCTAAGGAGTATGCACACCAACCTCATGTCTAAAAACATCCAAGTGTAAACTTGCCAAATTTTTGATGGAACGGTCTTGTATTTGAGATTTTTGTTTGGGACATAAGAACTTTCTATAAAGTGACTTGCACTTGCATAACCTTGCTTATTCAATAAACTTGAGTTATCCACTCTTGTACTAATCTGCTTCTTTTTTTTTTTTTTTAATTTTATTTATTTATTTATTTATGGCTGTGTTGGGTCTTCGTTTCTGTGCGAGGGCTTTCTCTAGTTGTGGCAAGTGGGGGCCACTCTTCATCGCGGTGCACGGGCCTCTCACTAACACGGCCTCTCTTGTTGCGGAGCACAGGCTCCAGATGCGCAGTAATTGTGGACACGGGCCCAGCTGCTCCGCGGCATGTGGGATCTTCCCAGACCAGGGCTCGAACCCGTGTCCCCTGCATTGGCAGGCGGATTCCCAATCACTGCGCCACCAGGGAAGCCCTAATCTGCTTCTTGAAAGTAAGATCATATACCTTTCTAAATGGCATTTTAGTTTAAGCTACCAGAAACTTACTGAAATATTCAGTCAACGCAGCCATGGACAGGCCACAAACCCTGCCTTTTGGTGATGGCAGTAGGATAAGAAGGATCTGAATATATCTTTCCTGTTCCAGGAAGAATTAACAGAAAACAACGGACATTTGGCCTTGAACAATACTACAAGAACTAAAAGAAAATTAAAAATTGCCTTAAAGACCTAGAGGAATAGTGTAGCTCTGGAAAGAATTTAGAACTGGAATCAGAGGAAATTTAATTAAACTTCTTTAGATTCTTTATCAACATGCATGAAGATAGAATTTTTCCTTGGAAATCAAGAGCAGAAAGTCATAATTAAATAGTTCTGCAGATAACAATTATTTATGGAGTATCTACTATATCCAAATGCTATGCTAAATGTGGGTAATACAACTTTGATAAGAAAGTTCCAGCAGAATGGCTGCCATAAGAAAATAAATGGAAAGATACTCAGTAAGCAATTGTAGACATAAAATTCTATATGGCAGGATTTCTGCTTCTGGCTAACATGAAGAGAGGGAATGGATTTGTCCTCCCATCCGAAACAAATAAAAAATAGACAAAATATATGAACCAATAGTTTTCAAGATATTAGACCTAAGGCAACCAAGGGTAGAAATGGGAAACAAATGAGGTGAGCCCTATGTTTGCCATAGTTTACCCCTTAAAAGAGCTTCCAGGCTTCAGAATAGGAAGGGTAAACTGAGATAGAGCCCAAAAGACTCCGTAAGTGGAGTAGACAAAGCTGAGTCTGGAGAGGCCAAGGAAACTAGAGTTTGCAGCACAGAACACTGAAGAAGAGAGAGGTATACAAAAAGAGAAATCTGGATATCTGCGGAGGGTCCTCCTTGAGTATTCAACTGAACAATGCTTGGTCATACCAGCCTGACTGAAAAACCTCATGATTCACTGGTCATTGGGTAGAGTATATTGAAGGGTCTTGCCTCAGTAGTTGGCTCCAGTCCTGCTTAATAAATCTTAAAATCAAGACCCCCCCCAAAGATCAAACTGTTCCCAAGTAATTTAACTGCATCCCAGAACAAAACAAGAATATTTCTAGAAATACAAAAATATTCAGCACCCCAAAATGTTAAATTCACAATGTGTGGCATCTACTCAAAAATTACCAGGTATGCCAAAAAGCAGCAAAAAAGGACCCATAATGAGCATAAAAATCAATCAGTTGAAACTGACCCAGAACTGACACAAATGTTAGATTTAGCAGACAATGACATTAAAAGTTATTATCATTGTATAACATACATTCAAAAAGTTAAGAGATAAGGAAAATAAATGAAAACGATCCACATCAAAATTCTACAAATTCAAATGTCAGTATCCATAAATAAAGTTTTATTGTAACACAGCCATGCCTCTTTGTTTACCTATTGTCTATGGCTGTCTTACGACTATAACGATGGAGTTGAGGGGTTGCTAGAGAAACCGTATGTGCCGCTCTCCTCACTTTGTACTGCTGCTCAGTGTGATGAGATTGTATATAATTTGGCAGCATGTTGAGTGCCCTGTGTGTTGCTGTACTGTAATATTTCATCCTAGTTTTAAAAATTACCACTGTATGCCCATCATCTAAAGACAAGAAAGGAAGAGAAAAGTGGACTTTGGATGTCCTGCTTTTAAGGAAGGCACAATGGACTGTGGATCACTTTGTGTTCTAATTAGATGTCACAGTGCTGTCTTTATTATGCCATGAGACTATATAGTCTTAAAAATATACAAAACAGGTCGACATTAGCAGACTAAGCATGCATCACAAAATTCCTAATTCACAGGAAAGTAACATTTATAAAAATTAGAAAAGGGAAACAAATGGAATGGAAATAACACAAAATGGAATAACACATCTTAGCAGAATTTCTTCATGAAACTAAAAAGTGAAAACAAAGCTGAATCTAAAGTAAGTTTCTGAGTGGCTAATTTATTAGCTAAGCAAAGAAAGTCACTCACAGATAGTGAGTTAATTAAATCATGCTTGATTGCAGCAGTGGAAGAAATGTGTTCAGAGAGCATAAACTAATATCAGATGATTAGCGTTTTGATGAGAACAACTGCTCAAAAAGTTGAGAAAAACGACAGCAATATCAATCGTCAATTGAAAACCAAGGTAGGTCATTTTGAGTAGTTTTCCCTGGCTCTTGATGGGTCGACATATGTTACTGATACTGCTCAACTGTTGGTTTTTTTGAGGAGTCGATACTGAGTTTGAAGTGACTGAAAAATTAGCTGCTATGAATAGTCTGTGTGGAACAACTGAAGGTGAGAATATTTTCAAAGAAGTTGAGAGATAAACTAGATGAGTATAACCTGAAGTGTAATCTGCTAAGATGTATTACAACTGATGGTGGCAAAAATATTTGTAGAGCAGAAAAAAAAAAAGGCTTAGTTGGACAAATTTACAAAGTTTGTGAAAATGTAAGGTGTTTAAGGCCTATTGTTATTCATTGTATTATTCATTAGCAAGTATTTTGTGGAAAATAAATGAATTTATCACACATTACTGGACCAGTGGCAAAGTTCATTTGCTCCTACAGACCTTACTATCTTTATTTCTTTTTTTGTCAAAAGTGGAAGCTGAATTTCTTGACTTGTCTTCCCAGACAACAGTTTGAGGGCTTAGCAGTGGTAAAGTTTCACTGCAAAGTTTTGAGTTCAGGGCTGAGATTGAAATTTTTTTTTATAGGAAGGACCACCTTTAACCACTATGGTTTTGGATATTAGCTTTTGCTGTAGACTTGATAATGTCTCAATGAATTCAACCTAAAATTGTAATGCAAAACAGCAATTATATGCCAACCTTATACTGTGGTAAAGTGATTTCAATGACTACTCACATTGTTTGAATTATAAGTAATGTTAAGCTGTTTTACACACTTTCCATGTCAAAAAGTTAAACCAAAAAGTGAGGTCACCATTGTCCATGTAATGATACCCTAGCTCTACCTAACCAATTCACTGGGCTCTAGGAATTAATAAAGGAATTTTTTATTTCTTGGGGCAATGTAACTGTAGTTCTGATGAGAATTCTTCGAGCTAACACTGTGTCTGTCGGTATATCAAGTATACACTGTGGCATCAATTACACACTTTCATGTGGACAAAAGTGAGGTAAGACTTCTGGTTGATGAAAAGGGGTTGCTAAAATATACAGAAATAATACTTTGTAATTTTGTGAAATTCAGTCTCCCAAAGAATTTAAAATGGCTTTATACCTTTAATAAAACTACATACTACACAGAAAATAGTCTGTTGACAGATGTACTGGCACTAAGCCATTACCTTGGGCTGAAATAATACCAGTTAAATTGGTTGTATTCAATCAACTATTTCAGGAATCATTTTGTCCTATAACCTTATTTCACTAACATGTTCTTCTCATGACTCTCAAAGTATCAGAACATCTAAAAATAGCCAGGAGCTTATATTTTTGGTGATTAGTAAGGGTTTCAAAATAATATTTACTGTTATTAAAGGGCTAGTTTATAAACATTCACCCTAATACATTTGATAAAATAACATGTAACTGAAATTACATGATGAAGAAACTGAGATGGAAATATCTTAAGTTGATATGACAGGCTATATGACCCCAAATTATTGTTTCCCAATTCATCTCTAGTGTGGTGTGTCTTTGTGAGAAAAGAAATAGTGGACAAATAGGATTAGTAAATAATCTTCCTTCGATAGAAAGAGAATCCATTCAAGTTAGATATGAATCTACCTATATATGGCAAAGCAAGGGTTTATGTGAATTATATGCCAGTAGACACAGTCTTATTCTTGGAATCCTTCTTTGGTTGCTATGCTTTCCAAATTCTGCAACTTTAAATGTGCCATCAGTATTCCAGCCATCTAGGCTTTAGCTACTACTTCTTATTTAATGAAAATGATTTGACTTGCCCAGAAGTTATCATGAGACCAACATTTACTAACTGAAACAGGAAATTTTCAAATGATTCAAATAGTATTAGTCAAAGGCTTATAAGGAATCACACTGACAAATATTCTCATTAATTTTTCTTGATGAGAGACAACATTATGTATTAGAAAAAACTAATGGGTATTAGGAGAGTAATGTTGGTCTTTAGTATTAATTTGTTCTTTTCATTGAAGTAAATACTAAAAGAGATGTCTCACATATAAAGTATAGTTTATAGTAAGAATACCTATTTCACTGGATTCTTAAAAGATCTGAATGATGATAGGTAGTAAGAGAAAAACATGCACACAGCAAAGGAAAAAAACCCAAGTTTTGTAGAATGGGGATTCAAAGGGAATTATAGGGATTGATACTTCTGCCAAAAGTAGTGAACCATTGAATTTCTAAACACAGATGTTGTCATTTATCTGATTCTATTGTGCTATGGAAGATTAATGCTATGCTCATTAGTTAACTATTAAGTGAAATTTTATCCATCATTTTCTTCCCACTTATACAAGTAAAATCCAGCTCCTCAGCCTTACTTTAAAATTTAAATACTATCTAGTGAAATTTAGAGTCTTGTTTTCAAAATTATCAAAAAGAATTTCAGGAAGAGATGAAGATGATGCCCCCTTTCCTCTTGAGCTCTTTCTACATCATAAAATTAGTTTTCCAAACCAATACAGAAGCATGTGAATATTCATAATTGTAACCAACTTGTTTTATTCTCTAGTAATATAAATCTATCCTTGTATGTATATATTGAACAAAGAAGTCTTGCAAAAGTTACAAAAATTAGAATAGTGGCCATGTCCTGTGGAAATAGCTTCCAAAAGAAAATACAATTTTGAAGAGCCATTTTAGTTGACAATTTGTTGCTCTGGTAGCAATACTGTAATCAACATTTCAGTATTCTAAACAACAAAGAAAATACTTTTAAGATATTTCTGTCATTTGGAGGTGCATCATTGACTTTCCTTTTCTATCACGTGAATGATAAGGAAAAAGGAAAGTCTATAATTCTCCTAGAGTTCTTATTTTAACAGAGATCAAAAACTTTATCTCACTTAAATTAAAAGTGGGAAATCTTGTTTTGCATTCCTTTTCTCAATTATAGTTGAAATCCTGCTTGTAATATAAAGGTTAATTTTATTAAAATAATTGGAAGAAAACTAATAAATTACTCTTCATCTCTTCCACACTACTCTACTCCCCATAAATATTTAAGCGTCACTTTGACGTACATTATGCTGGTCATTCTGTCATTGATTTTGAATATGGTTCATAAACATGAATTTTATTTATACATATTGTGACCAGTCATGATCACACATATCTGTTTAACTTGATCTGTATAACAACTAGCACAGAACCATTTCCAGATACATATGAATTTAACATGTTACATATTATGCTAAATAAGGTTTTATTTTCTGGGGGGAAGGAAAAACTAAACTTCATTCTTTTATTAAAACTTCTAAGTTACGTGTGTGTGTTTTCATGTTGTTACTTTTTCTTATCTTACTATTTAATTCTGAGCTCTTTTCTCTAACTCATTCTTGGTATCTTCTTTCGTCCTCTGGTTTTCCTATTACATGTCCTAAATCTCCTTTATTTTTGGTTAAAAATGTCCAGAACTGAAAGGTTTCTTTATATCTTTCACTGAGAGCTCCCTGTTAGCCCTGAGACTTACCTGGTCTCCTTAATGATGTGGGTCATCTCAGCATAGCTCACATATATGCATAGACACATGTGTGTACACGCATGCATGCATACCATATACATATACCATTTAAAAATAAAAGCAGGGACTTCCCTGGTGGCACAGTGGTTAAGAATCTGCTGGCCAATTCAGGGGACATGGGTTCGAACCCTGATCCCGGAAGATCCCACATGCTGTGGAGCAACTAAGCCCCTGAGCCACGACTACTGAGCCTGCGCTCTGGAGCCCGCGCCCCACAGCTACTGAAGCCCGCGAGCCTAAAGCCCATGCTCCGCAATAAGAGAAGGCACCGAAATTAGAAGCCCACGCACCCCAACGAAGAGTAGCCCCCGCTCGCCACAACTAGAGAAAGCCCGCACACAGCAACGAAGACCCAACGCAGCCAAAAATAAATAAATTAAAAATAAAAGCAATATACATACTCCTTGAATTTGTGCTATATCTATGGCTAATATTGTTGTCAAGGCTCCTGTGCTGTTTTCCTTATCATCAAACCAGGAGATACCCTAGAGAAAAAAGGGAATTAACATATGGTCATCAAAAAGATTCTTTTCTGACTTGCGATTTTGCTATATTAACTTAGAAGCCATTTGCCTGCCTCCTTATTCACAGGCCCTTAATTCTTGTAAGAACTATGGATCAAATAACTTTTGTTTCTTACTTCACAAAGATCTATATTTAGATACAAACTGAAGAACTTAAGCCCAACAGCTTGGACTCATTATGATGCTGCAATATTGTATAATAATCAATGTTTAAAATGGTCATTTCGAACCACAAAATAATTTGTAATTTTACTCCACAAGTAATTTGTGGAGAGCAGATTTTACTTAAAAAGTAAGGTAATGCACAACACAATTTAGAAATATTTCCAAACCTTTCTGTCTAAACATATAAATGATAAAAAATTAAAAAAAAGTCTGTCTCCTTCTCTTCAGGACCCAGATAGGTGAGATTTTCCCTGACACTTCCCTTAGACCTTATAAGTACTGGGCCTTGTGGGAAGCTAAAGAGGCAGAAAGGCTGCTGTAAAAACCCTGCAGCCAAAAAGCATGCAATTTGAAGGAGACAGGTCAAAAATACAAGCAATAAAAGCCTAATGTTATAACCAATTTCATTTTCAACAGCAAATAGAGATAGCACTTCTCAGCACCTCTCAACTTGAGGAATGCTGATTTCCTTTTATTAGTTATTGACTGTTTCCTCCCATGCACTCAAACCATTTATATCTCTTGTGGATTAAACTACATGCAGACTGTCTCTAAAAAATGACTAAGTTTTAGTGAGTGAAGAGCAAAAGAACTGTTGGCTTACTACAACCCAGCCAGGGCCCTGATGCCCAGGTTACACATTTTTGCCAACTAAGAAAACAAAAGCAAGAGAGATAGAAGGCTGTGCATTAATCATGCTGTTGTGTGAGAAGAAAGCCCCTGTAGAGGAATGTGGCAGCGGCCAGGGGGAATTACAACCCCGGCATGACATCACTACTCTTTAAACCCCTGGATTGGGAAGGTGTCCCAAAGAGTTTAGGGTCCTAGACACCCAAAGGGCATCTTATAGAGATCATGATATGCACTACACAGTAGCCACTTTGAGAATACAACCCGAGTCAAGAGCCTAACATCGTGAACACACATCAGCAATGATAGTAACTACAGCACTCTTGATCTAGAAGACATTACCTGTTTTTTATCGTATACTAAAATATATATATATATTTTTTACATAGCATAATTCTTTCTATATTTCAACATGACATGGAATACACAAAGAATTTTTAGATACAATATAAAGTGAAAATATAGAAAAAGAATTTATCATTTACTATTACATTCCTGATTCTATAGTATAGTCATTGCTATAATACACAAGGCAAAGGATACATATTTGACTAGTCTTAGTCTTTCTCTGATGTTCAATCAGCAAGATATCCAAAACTGCTTTTCAACAAGTCAGCAATTATGCACTCTAGGGATTGTTTTCCAGCGTAGGCATTATATGCTAAAACACTTAGCAGAGTTTGTCGAACACAGCTGGTATTGAGTAAAAATTAGCTTGCTTCTTCTCTTCCAGGTGGTAAAATGATTATAAGCTAGGCTAGCAGGTTTTCTGATACTAGTAAATCCATTTTTTTTCCTGCCAATAATTCTATTAGAAATAAAAAATTACAGTAGCACTATCATAAGTGCGTGGTATGTCTTTTCTCATTTAATCATCACAACTCTATGAGATAGATACTAAGACTATCCATATTTTATATACGAGGAAACAGAGGTACTGAGAGATTAAGTAACTTGCCCAAGGCCACATAGCTGGAAAGAACTGAGGCCAGGATTTAAACCTAGGCAACCAGATGCCAGAGTTTTTAATTAACTATCCTGTTCTGCCTCCCATCTAACTGAAACGTTACAGGTGAGTTTCATGACATGTTTTTCCTGCTTCAGGATTTGTTACCTCAAATCCTTTTGGAAGTAGCTTTTTGAGATTCCTTAGTGATCTCCACTAATGCCATCATCTTATGATTTAGTGACCCTCCACAGAAGCCCTAGCCAATCCAATTTAGAGAGAAATAGGCAAAAATAAACTTCATATCTTTTAAAAAACCTGATAGATCTATAGGTCAATATTTATCCTTAAGAAATATAAATTTAGCTTTAAACGCAATAAGCAATGGATTATTTATAACCACTGAAGTCAGCAACAATTAGAACATTCTTTTCAACTGGAAGGATCTCAAGTCATCAAATAAAATAGAGATTTTATACCTACAAAAAGACCACACCTGATTCCATAAATACCTCTACTTCAACTGAGGTTTCAAAATGGTTATAAAAAGCACTGCAAGTCTCAGCATGATTTCTAAGACTTAAAATAGCTTATCTTAGGGAAAAAAAACCGGTAATAGGAGTTAGGGCAAAACTGTACATTAGGAACTTCCCTTACTACAGACAAAAGTGAAATTCGTTAAGACATTTATTGAGAAAAAGCCAAATACATTACTCTTTTCTTTCAATTTAAGAAAGCAGATAAGCAAAACGAGTGCTAAAGAATGAAGAGGGAAAACAAATGGTAAGCTGAAAGGGGCTCAGGTGAATTTATGGGAGAATTTAATAACATCTGCTAAATAGCACAGAGTTTCTGTCTGTTTGTCTTTTTATGTGTTTTGAAGAAGAAGAGTTTATGGCTTACAGATTGCTGTATTCTTATGGGCAGAAGCTACTTTATCCAAGAATGTTACTGTCCTCCTGTTCACATGGCTAATGCTAGGCAAAAGAGGAAGGTCCAGTATCAGCCATCAGGATAGTGGATTAACAATATCCACCGGTTTAACTGGCCTGTGGCCTTGGGACTCCTCCACCAAAAGCATCCTGTATTCCTCTAGAAAGAAAGTTCAAAGTAATGATTGGAAAAGTTAAAGTTTATACTCTTTTATTTAAAACATTCAGACATTCAGGGAACATTTTCAAAAGTTCCTGAAAATTGAAAATAAATGTCCTTGAATGTGTAAAAACATAAATACACAAAGAAAAACAAAAATGAGCAAAAATTGTCAACAAGTGTGAAACATAGTATTAGTTAATTAAAAACCCCACCTAATTTCATCAAAGATTTGAGGTAAAGACATAAATTGTTCATAAAAAAAAAAAAAACCCAAAAGTACAAGCTTAATGTGAGCGAGACAAGATGTGCAGTCATTAAATCATTTTATGACCCTTTAAGTAGATTTTTGTTTTTCTGGATTAAGGGGTGTCTGCAGTTGTCTCTGACAGGACCTTTTTGAGAGAAGACATTAGGCACCAACTGCTTCAGAGCATTAAGTTGCTATGGGAAACCTCCCACTCGCTTCATTTTGTATCTTGCTGTCCTCTAAGAGCACACAAAGGCGGAGGAGTTTTGTTACTCAGCAGTCCTTTGAGCACTACTGCTAAAAGTCACAAGATGTAAAAACTGGTTTTGACGACTCGGCTGGAGTGACAGTAACTCTACTTTTGAAAAGAAATGACCCTGGCAGGAAGCTATTTGCTCCTACACGGTGAGCTCTGGTGACAGAAATTGTGGCAAAGGGCTTCGAATGATTACTGGCTTTCAGGGTAACCCAATATACCTTGGCCTTCTGAAAGAATTTTAGAGGTGCCAGTCTGAGACATTCCTGCCATTTGCCCCCAAGACTCACTTTTCAAGATTACTATTTGATACACCTAGTTTTAGTTATTTCACAGGTGTGAATGATCATCTGTGGCAAGCCGACCTGCCAGCTAGACTGATGTTATCTGAATTCAGAGAATGGCTGCCTTAAGAAGTCAGCAATGAAAAAACTTAAACTGTGCATATGGATGAGAACTATAGAAATTAACTCCTTTTTAAACATGTTCCCCAAGATACTGTAGTTCTTAACACCCCTTTTCAGTTTTAATTTAGCCTCCATTCTGATTCTAGAACAACTACATTATACATTAAAAGAGATTTGTCAAGATAAATGCAAGGAACAGGGAGTGGACTCTAAATCTTGTTTTGTATAAACTGCATTTTTGAACATAACAATTTTGGACTTGCTTCTGTTAGAAAATACATTACAGTAATTCTAATACAGTTGCTGCTTGGTACACAAAAAGGATGCTTTTAAATGATCAAAGGAAAGGTTATGTCAAGAAATTGATGTGAAGAAAAACTAAAAGCTAGAATATTTTAAAACACATTTAAAATAAAATAAGAAAAAACCCCAACTAAACACTGACCTGATATAACATGGCTTTAAATGCCAAGTGTCTTAATCTCATGGTTAAAATTTCCCCTGCTCTGCCATAAAATAATCCCTGGAAAAGAGACAAACAAACAAAAATCTACATTTATTCTTCACTGTCTTATCTATTTCTTTGGAACATTTAGTTACTATATTTACTTATTTGCATTTTATTTAGTTATTATATTTAGTTACTATTTTTAACTCAAATAGGATGACATAAAACAGTAATCATGTACATATTTGTTTAATTCATTAAAAGTTTACCTGAATGAAATAACTGACAAAGCAAATAATACCCAACATTACAAATATCATGGAATAAATTTCTGCATCATGCTTTAATGTGGTTTTATCATCATTTTCAAACATCTGAAAAGGAATAGATTTTTTTAATCAGGTGATTGGAGGAGAATATATTATAAAAGAAAGAAAAAACTAAAATGTCTATTCATCAGGATTTTAAAAATGAATTTCAGCATAATAATTTCCACACATTTCTGGGGAAAAAATGTACCATTATTCTATCCTTTACGTTCATAAATAAAAAAAAAATTCACTACTTCAATAAAAAAAAATTCACTCTTAATTCTCTCACTTAAGCTATGTAAATATAGGATCAGACAAATGAGTCCTCTATCTGCTATTAATATCACCACATATTTTCGAAGAAACTATTGAAATTAGTTTTCTGATTGAGTTATTATTTCTAATAACTTCTCATAACTCAGGTTTCTTAATATTCCTCTATTCAGAGTACTACCTGCAATATGAGACCTTTATAAATTTCTCTAGAAATTGTTCCTAAAATTAGTAGTTATACATATACTGGCATCTATGTTGACACAGCGTAGCAACAGTCCAAGAGACTGAAGACTTAAGGTGGCTCTAATAAGATCCGTGAATTCATCAGCTCTCCTGGTTTCCCCAGCACAATCCCAAACTCTCATTATTTCCTCTCTCTGAGCTGGCTGGTAATAAAAAATGGCCATTGTTCAGACCAGTTGAAAGAAAGAGTGGTCGCATTTGTCTCTTTTATTACTTCAGTGCTTTGGAATGCTGATACAGCACTGGAGTCAGAATTAGAAAACAAAGCAATTTCTTTACTGATTGCCCAGTCAACAAGGTCCAGCCAAACACTTCACAATAGAGGCTGGCTTATCCCCTGAGAACATTAGTTAACCTTTCTATCATGGATTCCACACTAGGGGTGACCTACTACACGTCCCAATTTTCCCCTTGCTGGGTCAAAGTATACCAGGTCTGTCCTCTCAGGTTACACTTTGTTTAAAATTTTTAAAAATATTAGCAAATAAATTTTACTTACAGTTACAATTTTTGCAAAGATGATGGAAAATACTGGATGAACAGTTCCATTTAGAACAGAAGCCAATGTCCCCAGAACCACAGAAGGCCATTCAGACTTGTTTAATTTAAAAATTTTTAATAGAGAAACTTCAGGAAGACTTGTCTATAAATAAAATACCTTGGTTATAACCCCAGTTTGAGAGCATAATGGAACCTAGAGAAGTTAGCCAATCTTGAATAAATCTATAATGTAAAATATCAAATATAATAGGTAACAGAGTAGAAAGTAGAATTTTTCTTAGAAAAATTTTACTGCCCATATTACTGATAAAGATCTCAAAACATAAAATAAATTTTACACAAAAGTGACTATTTGTGCAACTTATCACCTTTTGGCATTTCAGTCAGTCACTATCATTAAAAAAGTACAAATTAACCCACATGTTCTGAGAGCTAAGACTCACAGAAGAAATGACAGGCATATTTTCCTTTACTCCTGTTAAACTGGATTGAATATCATGCTCTAGCATAGGACAAAATCTAGATAGGAACTAAGCAGAGACAAAAGATAAAAGTTTTCCTAGCATTTTAAGCTTGAAAGTTTTCTAGTTTTGTGACTTATTTATGGAAACATTTTTCTAATATCTTGGTTAAAAGCTTGTTTTGGGGTTCCCATTTATAAGTTAAGTGCTGCAATATCTGAACATATTACTTACAATCACCAAGCCTCAGTTTCCTTATCTTTTTGAGGAAGGTATCAGTTCCTATCTTACAGGATTTTAAAAAAATTTTTTATTTTATATTGGAGGATAGTTGATCTACAATGTTGTGTTAGTTTCAGGTGTACAGCAAAGTGATTCAGTTATGCATATACCCATTCTTTTTCAGATTCTTTTCCCATACAGGTTATTACAGAATACTGAGTAGAGTTCCCTGTGCTATACAGTAGGTCCTTGTTGATTATCTATTTTATGTATAGCAGTGAGTATATGAGTATATGATCCCAAACTCCTAATTTATCCCTCACCGCCCACCTTTCCCCTTTGGTAACTGTAAGTTTGTTTTCTAAGTTTGTGAGTCTGTTTCTATTTTGTAAATAAGTTCATTTGTATCATTCTTTTAGATTCTACATATAACTGATATATGATATTTGTCTTTCTCTGTCTGATTTACTTCACTTAGTAAAATAATCTCTAGGTCCATCCATGTTGCTGCAAATGGCATTATTTCATTCCTTTTTACGGCTGAGTAGAGGATTGTTTTTATTTTTTTATTTTATTTTATTAAATTTATTTATTTATTTTTGGCTGCGTTGGGTCTTCGTTGCTGCGCGTGGGCTTTCCCTAGTTGCGGTGAGCAGGGCCTACTCTTCGTTGTGGTGCGCAGGCTTCTCATTGCGGTGGCTTCTCTCGTTGCAGAGCAATGGCTCTAGGTGCATGGGCTTCAGTAATTGTGGCTCGTGGGCTCTAGAGCGCAGGCTAAGTAGTTGTGGCACACGGGCTTAGTTGCTCCACAGCATGTGGGATCTTCCCGGACCAGGGTTTGAACCCCTGTCCCCTGCATTGGCAGGTGGATTCTTAACCACTGAGCCACCAGGGAAACCCGAGCATTGTTTTTAGAATTAAGCTTAACTCAGTATTTGCAAACAGTAAGTACCCAATAAATGTTAGCTGTTGCTGATGTTATTATGAAAAGAAGGATAATGTTATGCAAAATCCCAGATCTTATACAGAGAAAGAACACTGCAAGTAGCTCTGGTATCTGCCAGTCTTTCCTGGGATCCATGGAGGGTGCTATGGGGAGGTAGTGGTCACAATAATCAGAGGATAAATAACACAATGGTGAATTCCCCTTACTTTTGTCTGGAATATGTAGGGGATTTATTTCAGAAACTTAAAAAATCTCATGAATAATTTTGTAGTGAGTAATTATTTTGAATAGGAAAGTAGACAGCAAACTACGAGGCATTTCACATGTTAAAACTTCCTCACGGTATTCACTCTTGAAGTAATGGTGTTTACGAACCTAATAACCAGAGAAAGACGTCAGGAAAGACTATAAAATAGTTTATAATTCTTGCTTTAATTTTAGTCTGGCAACTATAATAGAAACTCCATTGTTTGAATAAAAGAACATTTAAAATTCTAAAGCCTTTAAAGTCTATTTTCAGGATGGCTAAACCTGGGGTTACTTAATAATTTGATTACCAATTATCTTTCTTTCTGAAGTTTTCTGAAGATTATCATCATAAAGAGCCTTACTTTTCAGTTAGGTCACTGTCCAACAGAATATACAGAAATTTTAAAAGTTCCATTCCAACTCTTTGTGGAGCACTAAATACAGATTTTCTTTTTTGTTAAATTCTTTATAAAATTACGTCATTTTGTAAGGAAACTAAGGCTTAGCATGTCCTAGGAACAACACCAGTAAATTACAGAGCCAGTAAATGTAGGAGGGCTGTCTTGCTCCTACAGAATAATCTACCCTTTTGCCTCTAAAAATATAAAACAGATGGGAAAAAATGGGTATTACTTAAATAAAGTTATAAGATAGAAAAGAATAAAATGAAATAATGTAAAAACAAAATGAAAATTTTTAGTAAAATCATGAAGGACTCTGTGCTACCTAACTGTGTTACAGGTTATAGCATGTTTTAACAGAATTTGATATAAAAATATATGAAATTAGAGGCATTTTGTAAAGAGATATGAAAAGGTTTAAAAAAGCTAAACAAATCTCTTAAAGATTTTAAAATTTAATCTGATATGTTTTAGAGCTTTATTGCATTATAATTTTCATGCAATAAGCTGCACATATTTAAAATGTACAATTTGAAAAGTTTAGACATAACTACACACCCATGAAACCTTCACCACAGTCAACATAGTGAACACATCCATTACCCCTGTAAGTTTTCTCCTGCTTTTATATTCCGTTTCTTCCATACCTCTCAGCTGCCAGTGCTCTTCCACTAAAACCACTGATGTGTTTTCTGTCACTATAGATTGTTTTGCAATTTCTAGAGTTTTCTTTTAATAAATGGAATCACATAGTATGTGCTCTTTTCATCTGGATTCTTTTGCTCAACATAATTACTTTGAGATTTATTCATTCTGTTGCATGAATTCATATTTCATTCATTTTCATTGCTGAGCAGTATTCCATTGTATGGATATACCACAATTTATCTGTTGACATAAGCTTGGGTCATTCCAAGTTTTGGGCTATTACAAATAAAGCTGCTATAAATACCCACATACAAGACTTTGTGTGGACATATGCTTTCATTTCTCTTGGGTAAAAACCTAGAAAAGGAGTGGCTGGATCATAGTAGGTGTATGTTTAACTTTTTAAGAAACTGCTAAATGATTTTCTCAAGTGGGATTACTAATTTTTTATTCCCACCAACAAAATGTGGAGTTCTAGATGCTCCTTATCATCACCAATACTTGGTACAGTCTTTTTAGATTTAACCATTCTAATAGGTGTATCATGACATCTCGGTTATGACTTAATTTGCATTTCTCTAATGCCTAATGATTTTAGGCATCTTTTTGTGTGCTCATTTCCCATATGCACATCTTCTTTGGCAAAATGTCTATTAAAATCTTCTGCCCATTTTTCAATTGGGTTATTGGTATTTTTATTACTGTGCTTTGGGAGTTCTTTCTATATTCTGGACACAGTCCTTTATCACATATGTGACTTACAAATATTTTCTTCCAGTTTATGGCCTATGTTTTCATTTCTTAAAAAGTTTTTCAAGGAATTCCCTGGCGGTCCAGTGGTTAGGAGCGGGGAAGCAAGCATGGAAACAAGTGCTCCTTGCCCAACTGAACAAAGCTATTAGGGTCGTACCCTGGGATTGGAAGACTGGGTCCCGTACATGCTAGTGCTTATCTGCATCCAGTGAGTGGAGATAAGCATGACTCAAATTGATCTTGAGCATCACTGTTTGTGATCTGTACCACACCTCCTGAGCCAATGTTTTTACCCATGGTTTGCCACATAGGAACGGATTTTCATGAGATTTCTTGCCCCAACAATTTCCTCTGACATAAATGCAGTCTTATTTGAGGGCTTCTTTCTTACAGTGTCACAGTGATGTTAGAGTGAAGTTAGGGAAAGAATTTGGTTTGGTAAACTTAGTGCTATAATAACATTTTATTGTAAATAAGTTCTAAATGTTATAAGGATTGTATCAAAATTCATTGGAGAACATGGTGGTAACTTGTGGATAGTTGAACCATTACCTCTTTATTTTGGATGGATTCCTCAGACTTGTCAGTAAAGTCTGACTTGATGCTATTCATAGAGCACAGAGGAATTGAGCTGATATCTTTTTCAGTAGAATATGCCATTGAGTTCATCTGTTCATCAGCTTTTTTAATATCCTAAATGGAGAATATACATGTTACCACTAGAAGAATGCCTTAAAAATTCAAAGCAACTTTATTAAGCATCCCTCTAAAATTGTACTGCTTCTGTTATTGAAAGTGGTGTATTCCTGAGCAGTTCTTGCTAAAGTTTTCAGACTCGATACAGAGACAGTAAGCCCAACTCATACTAAAATGTTAGTGAGTAACAATAGTTTTTATTGTGCCTTTTCCCCCAAAGACCTGTACAATTAACTAGAGAAAACAACGTCTTAATTCAAAACAATTATTCCACTAGCAAGGATGGATCTTAGTAAAAGAAGTTTGTGAGGGAGATGACTCAAATATACCCTCTCTCTGATCCCTTCTTCCCAGCCTTCTCTGGAGCTTACAGGTTGATAACATATAGCAAGGCAGTTAAATGTGAGGCTGGTCCTGGGCCTGAGATAGATCTCAGGAGACAATAACATTTTCCAGGCTTGCCACTGCTGCCCATTCCAATCTGACCAAAAAGCAAAATTGGTGGGGCCAGCTCCAAAAGAATGAGAAATTCCAAAGCCATCAAGTTAACCTTAAAGCTGCTTAAATCATAGAATAGGATAAAGTTCTAAACCAGATTGCTCTAAGTCTAGTTTTTGTTTTTCTTGCTACTCCAAGAAATAAGACCAGTTTCAGTGGAATAAAGGAGTTACATATTCTCTGCTTATCTGAATGTGGTGCGAGTAAATTTGTGACTTCCTCGTGAAGAGATGGGAGGAGGGGTGAAGACAGAAATGAAGAGGCCAGTTAGGGTGATGGTGGCCCTGACCGTGGTGGGGAGTAGAGATGGAAAGACTTAGATAATTTTAGGTGCAAGGGAGATGTATACGGAAGGCTTCCCAGGGACACCGTGATTCTTTAACAAGATTAACAACTGTTAATCAGGCATTTCAAACTACCATGAACTTTAACCAGCTCTCCTAATATCTTTAATCAGACATTCCTTTATGCTATCACTTTCTTTTTTTCAGTAAATTTCTCTACTAAGAAAGAAATTTTTTATTTGGCATTTTTTCAGGAGCTATTTACTTTGTGGCAAGTTTAAAATAAAATTTTTACTTCTCATAATAAAATTTTCTAAAGAGGTGCTTTAACAGATCAAAGACAATTCCTTTTCCTGAGAAGGCTGCTAGGCAAAATAACAACGACAAGAAGTTTTGGTATGTATGTATCTCTACCTGTTTTTATTTCATTTTTGTGCGAAAACTCACTAAAGGAAGCTCACAGACTCACTATGTCTGTAAATAATTATGTACATCCTAGATAAATAACTACAGCATTAAATCTGTACCTGACTACAGCAATAACCATGGTTTGAACTTTCCTTAAAAGTTTGACTGGATAACAAACGCTAATGCTAAGAATGGTAATATAATAAAATTTATTATGCTAACAATAATTCTAGGTACTTTACATAATTGAACTCATTTAATACTCAATATAATTAATTAATATGTTATTATTATTTTCCTCACTTTAGAGTTTAGAAAACTGAGGCACAGAGAATTTAAACAACTTACCCACAGTCCAAAAACTATTAAGTGGCAGAGTAAGGATTTCAACTTGCTGTGTCTCCAGAGCTTGTGATTGTAACCATTTTCCTATGCTGCTTTTTGGGATTGATTTTCTTAGCAGCATTAACTTTGTAATACTTATGAAAATCATGAATTGTCATAAATTGATTCATTTTGACACTATAGGCAATAGTGGCAAATAAATGCATCCAGAGTTTCAGAAATGTTACTGTTTATGTAGATACCATGTATGTTATGTTTACTATACATTTCCCAGAATATTAGAGCTGTTCATTGAGTATTAATATTTAAAATTGTATTATTATATCAGAATGAACATTATTTTAGGTAATCAGAGAGTACTAATCCATTTTGAATAAGGTATTTTAAATTTTCATACACTTATACCACAAACATTCCATTTTTGTTTTCCTTATGTTGTGGAACTCTTTCACCTAACACCTAAAAATGGAGTTTTAGTTTAGTTATAATGAAAAATAAAGAAGTGTTCCTTCAAAGAAAGATCTGAGTGTAGTAGTTTTTTAAAATCTCAACATAGGGTTAATTTGACTACAGTTATTTCCTTTTATTGTTACAATTATTAGTTTGAAAATATTGAACTTTATAACTTCATAAATTGTTAAGTCTACTATGGAATGAAAATCATGCAAATTCAACTGGCAAATAACATGTACATTTTATTTTTAAAGAAAAATATAGCCTAATATAAAATAAAATTGGAATCAAGCAGTTTTAAAATCAAGCAGTTTTAAAATCAGTATAAGATTACATTTTCAAACTTTTAATTTTTTTTTATTATCATTGCTTTAGAGGATGTGTATAAAAATCCTTCATTCTAGAATTGTGGAGAAAGCTGGGGTTTGAAATTCTAAGTTTGATGAGATGGAGACTCATAACTTTCTAAATTTCCTAATTTGTGAAATAATAATGTTGATATCAAAAATATAATCAGAAAGTTGAAGAAGTAAAATAAACCAAAAAAGGCTGATATTAGTTGTCTGCAGAAGACCCCTTGGAAAGAAGGCTGCCTTCCAGACCAGGAGATGAAGGCAGAATGAAGAAGAGACCTAGAGCATAATCACTATCACTTATGTTAATGTGCCCTAATGAAAGAACCATGTGAAATTCAGTAGCATAGATCATATGCATGCAGACATGTGGATCCTCAAAAACAGGAGTTTGTCAGTGTGCCTCCAGGATTATCGTGCCTCCTCTTCATTGCCTAATATGAGCTTTCTGGTCTACCTGTGAGAATTTGGTGTGTACACGGTATGGATATATGTGTGCATCCTTTCATTCAGCAGATAGATTTTGAGTGTGCCAAGCACTGGGGTAGGTGCTTCCGACACAGGAAGTCTCAGCCTTTTCATAATCTGACCTTCATTATCCAAATTTTCCATTATTCCCCCCAAAACTCATTACTCATGGAAGGCTGGTCTCCTTTCTGTTTAGTTACAAACCAAGTTCCTTATTACTTCCACTTTACCTAAATTTCTCCTCCTTTTCCACCTCCTACCTTTATTTAAAAAAAATTTTTATTTATCTATTTTTGGCTGCATTGGGTCTTCATTGCTGCGCACGGGCTTCCTCTAGTTGTGGCGAGTGGGGGCTACTCTTTGTTAACGGTGCGCGGGCTTCTCATTGTGGTGGCTTCTCTTGTTGTGGAGCATGGGCTCTAGGCACACAGGCCTCAGTAATTGCAGCATGCGGGCTCAGTAGTTGTGGCGCACGGGCTTAGTTGCTCCATGGCATGTGGGATCTTCCCGGACCAGGGATTGAACCCGTGTCCCCTGCATTGGCAGGCGGATTCTTAACCACTGCGCCACCAGGGAAGTCCCCCTCCTACCTTCTTGCCTTCAAGATTTCTTCATGAATACTTCCATGGGTAATCTAGTTCCCTATATCCCCATCAGTCTTGCTTCTTATTTCTACAACTTATAACATCTGTATGCATGATTCTGCATTTTGCCTCTGTAGCTAAGTTTTAAGTCTTTAAGTAGGGATTGTGTGTTATATTTCTTTGTGTTCTAACAAAAAGATCATGGAATATAGAGTTAGATTGTTCTGGATCTGCCACATACAAGATTTGAAGCCTATTTGTAGTGTGCCTGGCAAATATTAGGTACTATGTAACAATTAGTTCTTTAACTTTCATCATTATCTAGCACAATGCTGAGGATATTAGACTCACTGAATTTCTTCACTAAGGAACTATAAATAAACCTTGGTTGCCTTGTGAAACCTAAGATTATAATTCAAGACTTCTATTTTCTAGCATGGCGTGATTTCTGAAAAGTCAAAAAAAATAACACCTGCAAACATAACATTATGTCATGTAAACATTACCTGTGACATTGCAAGTGAATAATATAGACCTTGTTTTGCCATTAGTTCAGCATGTGTTCCTTTTTCCACCACCATCCCATCTTTTATAGATGATTTTGAGTAGGGTCTTAATGAAACAATAGAAGTTTGCCAGGGAGAAAAAGATGAGGTGTAATCATGATAGAGGCTACAGCAAATCAGGCAGTTGGGCTTAAAAGGGCATGCATTCAACAGGTGAATGGATAGGTGCACATATACAATGGAATATTACTCAGCCATAAAAAGAATGAAATAATGCTATTTGCAGCAACATGGATGCACCTAAAGATTATCAAACTATGTGAAATAAGTCAGACAAAGATAAATATCATATGATATCACTTACATGTGGAATCTAAAAATTGATACAAATGAACTTATTTACAAAACAGAAACAGACTCACAGATATAGAAAACAAACTTATGGTTACAAAAAGGGAAAGGGTGGGGGGAAGGGATAAATTAGGAGTTTGGGATTAGCAGATACAAACTATTATATATAAAATAGATAAACAACCAGATCCTACTGTATAGCACAGGAAACAATATTCAATATCTTGCAATAAACTATAATGGAAAAGAATCTGAAAAAGAATATATGTATATATATATATATATATATATATATATATATATATACACACATATACATATATCTGAATCACTTTGCTGTACACCAGAAACTAACACAACATTGTAAATCAACTATACTTCAATTAAAAAAAGGGCATGGATTTGTGAAGAATATTGAGGTCTACATGTAGCAGAGTTGTTTGAAGAATGGAAGGTCATGGGGCTAGGAATAGAATTTAGGGCTAGTTAATGTAAAGCAATTCTAAAGAGTGTTTCTTCTGTACGGAACAGAATTTACAGGAAGTTTCTGAACAGGGGAATGGTGTATATAAATGAAATTTGTTCTTTACAAATTATCCATCACTCTGTTTTACATATGGTTTCAGGACTTTTAAGGTCTTTCTAAACCCTTAGATTCTATTTTTTCCATACAAGCTATTTTATCATGTTTTTGAGATTTAAGAGGTTACAAAATAATCAAGGTAAAAATGTTGATGCTGTGGTAAATAGCTACAGACATAATAGTTTGAACTGTTTTTATTGCTTTTTTTTCTCTTTTTACTCCTTAAGACAACTTAATTTATATATATATATGATTAATTATTAACTACTGATGGCAAAAATAATTATTACTTTTGAAAATATCTTACATTTTAAAGAATGTTAGAGTTTAAAAGGTTCTATAACTAACAGTTCTCTGGTTTTGCTCACACTGTCCCATGAGCTGATTTGGAAAGTATGCTTATTTTCCTCTAAGAGATAGAGAAACTGAGGCTCAGGAAGTTATGTGATGGATGTCAGTCCACATAGCAGGCAGGTGGTAATGCTGAAACGCACACTCAGGTCCTTTGAATGCTTTAAGTCCACAAACCCCGCTGCATCTCTGTGAGATGTCTTCCTGTTAATGTGACTAAAGCCCTTTGCATTGACTGCTTCTTAAACCCTGCAAGTTTTCTTTTCCTGTACCTTACACCAGCACTAAGTGTAGGCTTTTCATTCGGCCTACTCTTTTTGTAAACTTCTGTAAACAGTTTTACACATGAACAAAGTAGAACTATTCAAACTCCTTGTGTTGAAATGCAGGTAATGATGAGAATTACTGATCCTTAAGAGTGATCTTACAATACTGAGCATGCATACCAGAGAGCTATTTTCAACTCTATAATATATACTTCATTTAAATAATATTTATAAACTCTACTCTCTAATAGTTTATACAGTATGATTTTAAAAATGGGTGATTTCTGAATTTTGTAAAATATAAAAAATAAATATATTGGGAAAGGAGAATACCAAGGCAGTGTCTCAAAAAATGAAGAGTCAATTGTATAAAATAAAAGACAGAATTTTCCTTTGAACCAAGATGGAGTATCAAGGATAAGATTTATTCTCCCACCTGAAACCAAGAAAACAACTGGAAAAATGGTTTTCAAAACACTGAATATTTATTAGGCAATGAAGCACAGTGATCCCTTGAAACACAGAAGGTGAGAACTACAATTGCCCCAGCTTATTTCCTTGAAAGAGTTTTCAGGGTGCAGTGTGTGGAGGAGGAATGCAAGTGGAGTTGGTTGACTTGCTGAGTTAAGGAGGTGGGGTTAAGGGTCTGGGAAGACCAAGACAGCAAGAGTTCACAGAGAAGAGTGCTAGAGAGGAAAAAAATGCAAAGAGAACTTGGGAAATCTTTAGAGGATCCCTCTCAAGTATTCAATGGAGAACTGACTGTAGAAGAACGTGGAAACTACTCAAGGCTAGAGAAGGAGGCACCTGAAAGGATTAGAGGGTATCATATCTGTTCCAACCAGCATGACTGCGAAACTTTATAATTCACAGGGGCATTGGGTAGAGTACTCAAAAGAGTCCTGCCTCCATAGTGGAGAATAATTTGCTTTAGACTAAAAATAGCTCTGGTCTAGCCTAACAAAAATGAAAAGCAAAGAAAAAAATGTCAACTTGTTTCTAAGTAACAGTTGCATCTCTCAGCAAAAGTCAAGAATATTTCTAAGAATATAAAAATAACCAGACCCTACAAAGTAAAATTCACAATTTTTGACACCCAATAAAAAGTGGCCAGGCATGCAAAAAAGCTAGAAAATACAACTATTAACAAGGAGAAAAATCAATTAATCGAGACTGCTCCCGAACTAACACAGATGTAAAATTTAGCAGACAAGGACATTAAAGAAATAAATAGCACTGGAAATGGTAAATACATGGGAAATTATATAATTTATTCCTTATTATTTAAATCTCTTTAAAAATAATTGATGATTTAAGCAAAAAAAAAGAAAACAACAGTGAAAACAATGTAGCATTGGGTTTATAATACATGTATAAGTTTATAACACATGTATATTACTATTAGATAATTAGATAATTATAATAATAATAGCTTGAAGGCCAGAAATGGAGGAATGGAAGTATACTAATGTAAGTTTTTTTACTATATGAGAGGCGATGTAATATCATTTGAAGGTAGATGGTGATAAGTTAAAGGTATATACTATAAACCCTAAACCCATCACTGAAATAACAAAGAGTTATAGCTAATAAACTTACAAAAGAGATGAAAAGGAATCATAAAAAGTACTCAGGTAATCCAAGTGAAGGGAGAACATGAGGAAAACAGGAACAAGAGCAGAAAAATAGCAAAGATGATATATTTAAATTAATTCATATCAATAATCACATTAAATGTAAATGGTCTAAATACTCCAATTAAGTCAAGGATTGTCAGACTGAATACAAAGCCAAGAACCAACTGTATGCCACCTACAAGAAACACATTTTTTAAGTAAAGACACAAATAGGTCTACATTAAAAGGATGGAAAAAGACATACCATGATAACTCTAAGTAAAAGAAAGCTGGGGTGGGTTATATGAGTATCAGAAAAAGAAGACTAAGGAGCAAAGGACATAACCAGAGTAGAGAAGTTTACTTCATAATGATAGAGGGATCAATTCATCAAGAGGACCTGACAGTCCTGAATGTTTATGCCCATCATAACAGAGATCCAAAATACATGACACCAAAACAGATACAACTGCAAGGACAAATCCAATCCACAATAATAGTTGGAGAATTCAATATCCCTCTCTCAATAATTTATAGAACAAGTACACAGAGAATCTATAAGGATAAGGAAGACTTGAATAACACTATTAACTGACTTCACATAATCGATATTCATAGAACACTTCACCCAACAACAGCAAATGCACATTATTTCCAAGTCTACATAGAATATTTACCAAGATAGACCATATTCTGTGTCATAAAGCAAGTCTTAATAAATTTTTAAAAATTCAAGTCATACAAAGTATGTTCTCTGACCACAAAATCGTTAAATTAGAATTCAATATAGAAACATCTCTGGAAAATCCCAAAATGCTTGGAAACCAAATAACACTTCTCAAGTAAATGACCTCAGATTCAACCTAAGAAAACAAAGAGGGAAGAGCAAGTTAAACTTAAAGTAAGCAGAAGAAAGGAAATAATAAAGATCCAAGCAGAAATCAATTAAATATAAAGAAGGAAAATAAGCCATAGAGACATCAGTATAACAGAGAGTCCAAAGATAGACCCATACATATGTGGACAAACTGATTTTCTACAAAGGTGTAAAGGCAGTTCCATGCAGAAAAACAGTCTTTTCAACAAATATTGCTGGAACAACTGCAATGTGCAAACAAAATAAAACAAAACAACAACAAAACAAACTTCTAACCACACAAAACACCATGAACAGAAATTAACTCAAAATTTATCATAAACCTAAATGTAAAACTAAAACTATAATACTTCTAGAAGAAAATGTAGGGGAAAATATTTGTGATCTTGTATTTGGCAAAGATTTCTCAAGTAGAACACTAAAAGCTTGATTTATAAAAGAAAAAATGATAAATTGAACTTCTTCAAAATCAAAGACTTCTGTTCTTTGGAAGATCCTCGTAAGAGGATGGAAAGACAAGTCCCTGATGAGAAGAAATATTTTCCAATCAGTTATCTGATAAAATCCTTATATCCAGAATGTAAAGAATATATAAAGAACTCTCAAAACTCAAAGACAAGAAAACAAATGACCAATCAAAAAATGGTATGAGCATAACATGTGAACAGACACTTTAACAAAGAAGAGATATGGATGGTCAATAAGCACATAAAAATGCTCATCATTAGTCATCGGGATAACTCAGATTAAAAGAAAAATAAGACACCACTACACATTTCTAAAATCAAAATTCCTGGATATATCAAGTATTGACAAGTATGTGGAGTAGCTGGAATTCTCATATATTATAGGAACGTAAAAGGAAAATAGTTTGGCACTTAATTAAAAAGTTAAACATACTCCTATCATAAGATTCACCCATTCAAATCCTAGGTATGTATCCAAGAGAAATAAAAGCTCATGTCCACAGAAAGACTTACACGTGAATGTTCAGAGCAGCCTTACCTATAATATTTAAAACCTGCAAGCAAACCAAATAACTCAAGTGGGCATCAATACCAATAGCTCAAACTGTGGTATATCCATATCATGGAATACCATTCACCAACAAAAAAGGAAGGAACTACTAATACATTCCACAACATGCATGAGTCTCAAAACAATTATGCTTAGTGAAAGAAGCCAGACAGAACAGGATACATACCGTCCAATTCCATTTACATAAAGCTCTAGAAAATACACACTAGTCTATAGTGGCAGTAAACAAATCAGTGGCTGTTAAGAGTCAGGGAAGAAGCGTTGGGAAGGTTGGGATGGAGTGATTACAAAAAGCATGTAAAAATTTTTGGGAGTGATTGGTTGACAAGCTTGACTGTGGTGATGGCTTCACAGGTATACATATATGCCCAAACTTTTCCAATTGTATACTTTAGTATGTGCAGTTTATTGTAAGTCAATTAAACCTCAAAAAAACTGTTAAGAAAAAGAAAGTCAAACAAAAGAAACATCGGTATACAGCACCCCAGCTGGCCATTCTTGAAGTTCTGTAAGAATCCCCAATGAGACTGAGACATTTTAATGAATGTTATGTAAATATAATAAAAAAGCAGATTGAGGAGCAACTAACTGCATTGTAGGTAGGAAGATTTCTTTTTCTTAACTTCAGCAAGGTCTGATAATGGACATATGTGAGTTTCTATAGATGATATTTATGTGTAACATACTCTGCTGTAGAAGAGAGGTCTAAGTACTGCAATGCTTAGTGCTTCCTTTATTTTTCATATTGCCAAATACATAGACGTTTTATCAAACTGATGAGTGGATAATACTCGGGGAATGAGTTTTTATTCTTTGCTTTTTGTTTTCCTCAGTCTCTTATTTACTTTTATGTGGTAATTCTAAGCCTTGCTTATATAGAAGCATTCTTATGAATGGTATGAAAAATTAGTAAAAAATGTAATTAGCTTTTTCATTTTAGTTTTTTTAAATAAAATTTTTATTTTAGAATAATTTTAGACTTATGGAAAATTTGCAAAGGTAGTACAATATCCATGTACCCTGCACATAGTACACTCCAGTGTCAACATCTGAGATTTCTATAGTGCTTTTGTCACAGCTAACAAAACAATATAAAACTAATTATTAACTAAACTCCAAACTTTATTCAGATATCCTTAATTTTTATCTATTATCCTTTTTCTGTTCCAGGATCCTCTCCAGAATATCACATTGCATTTAGTCATCATGTTTCCTTAGGCTCCTCTTGGCTGGGACAATTTTTCAGATAGTTCTTATTTTTGAGGTACTTGACAGTTTTGAGGAATACCTGTCACATACTTGATAGAAGGTCCCTCAGTTTGGGTTTGTCTGATGTGCCTAGTTGTTAGGGGTAAGACATTC
Organism: Balaenoptera musculus; assembly: GCF_009873245.2. Taxonomy (NCBI): domain Eukaryota; kingdom Metazoa; phylum Chordata; class Mammalia; order Artiodactyla; family Balaenopteridae; genus Balaenoptera; species Balaenoptera musculus. The sequence continues at coordinate 74,589,525 of NC_045793.1, read as the reverse complement.
AGCCTATACTGATTCCCCTTCTCTCATTCAAACTTGAAGTTTGAATTCGATTTTTGGTCTTGGAGACCCTAGGACTTAATTACAGTGCCTTAAAAGAGAACGTTAAGAACACTGTTGTTGAGTGGGAATGCATTAGAAGAACTATCACTGCAAAAGTGAGAACACCCAGACACCCAGGCTCCTGGCCCATATCTCTCCCATTGATTCAATTACATTTCCTTGAGGTTACAAATATTATTTCCTAAAAGCAAACAGAGCTCAAACCTTACTGATGAAGCTATGTTGCCAATTAGCTCAATGGTTTTCACAGTACTATCAAACATTTCTTAAAACAAATTAATGTATATGAAGTTTAATTTAAAAATATAAAAGGGCACATATAACACATCACACTCAAAGGAGAATGTGGGGAGAGAGAATGCTGTAAAATCAAACAATTAGGAGATTGCAACTAGAAAAGGTTGAGAGTGGTGTGCAGCCTCTTGTGACAGAATCAGAATCACAAGGTTTCCTGGTGCAGGTTTGTACTATTCTAGCCCTTCTCGTCTTCAAAGAGGGGCTCACAGGCATTTTTGTACACATATATTCTCATATTTCTTCACTTATTAGGCATTACACATGGTGCAGGTTTACTTATTTTGCGAAAGTTCATACTGTTGTCTGAAACCTGAAAACTGACAATAAGTGATAACCATTTCCACATTTGTGCCTTAGTGTGCATTGATGTTCCCCAGACGGGAACAGCCTGAGCTTACCCATTTGTATCATCTTTATGCTGCCAGGCTCCTGGTCTAAACTACAAACATTTGAATAAAGTCTATATTATGTTACAATTTAATTTGTTATATCATGAATTAGTGTCTGAGTATATGAAATAAATTACAGAAATACCTAATACTTTAAAAGGGAAAAACTGCTCCAAAGGTCTATCAAATGAGCCTACAAGTACCATACACACTTAAGGTACTATAAAGTACACTACAAGAATACAACTTCACTACATCATATATGTGACCTAAAACTGATATACTAGCCATAGGGAAAAAAAAAATTCCAAACTAATCATTTCAGACTTAAAACAGAGAAGAGATTTTGGGAGCCAAGGCCTCTTAGAAAACTGATCAAAGAAATTAGAGCGTATGCTTTGTCTTTTAGCAAGAATTACTGTAAAGATAAGGAAGGTAGTGCAATCCATTCCACTGTTTTTCTCAGATGCCTAGGTGTGATAGATTTTCAATATGTCTTTGTTGCTATTATTTCTTCTAGAAAGTACCAATTTGAAAGGATTTCCTAGATCTCCTCTCCTCCTTCACAGTTTATACAAAGCTAAAAGCCAAACAATTAGTTACACGACCAAAGAAAGGTCAACAGGAAGATCTCTACTTGACACTGCCGGCATTTTCAGATTACTTCACAATTTCATGCACAACCATAAATCATCAGGTAATTAGTTTGGAGTTTGAAATAGAGGATGCTTTAAAACATTCCTCCCAGAATTGCTAGGGCAGAGATAAGGGCCTGAGGAGACCAGCTAGCTTCTCACCATTGGTGGCCATGGGCCTTGAATAAGGGTGGGCAACAGGAAAAGAAAGGAGAACAATGCGGGCTTCCCTGGTGGCACAGTGGTTGAGAGTCTGCCTGCCAATGCAGGGGACACGGGTTCGAGCCCTGGTCTGGGAAGATCCCACATGCCACGGAGCAAATGGGCCCATGAGCCACAATTACTGAGCCTGCGCGTCTGGAGCCTGTGCTCCGCAACAAGAGAGGCCGCGATAGTGAGAGGCCCGCGCACCGTGATGAAGAGTGGCCCCCGCTTGCCACAACTAGAGAAAGCTCTCGCACAGAAACGAAGATCCAACACAGCCATAAATAAATAAATAAAGCACACCAGTATAGTGTAATTTAAAAAAAAAAATTGATTTAAAAAAAAATGTTTAAAAAAAAAAAAAAAGAAAGGAGAACAATGCAAAGCTGTGAGCATTTGAGAGGGCCTGCATTTGACTGCTGAGTCAGTTAACAGGGGTAATATACTCTCTGGAGAAGCCTGGAAACACAGAGTTCTAGTGTCTCACAGAAAGCATGAGGTGGGAAACCTATGGGACCACAAGTTCCCACTGACTGCCTCCTGGAAGTTTGCCTCAGGTGAACTTGGGGCCCACTGATAACATTTGCTCCATGATGCAGTCCTATGGTCTTCAAACTCTTTTTTTTTTTTTTTTTAAAGATTTATTTATTGATTGATTGCTATGTTGGGTCTTCGTTTCTGTGCTAGGGCTTTCTCTAGTTGCGGCAAGCGGGGGCCACTCTTCATCACGGTGCGCGGGCCTCTCACTATCGTGGCCTCTCTTGTTGGGAGCACAGGCTCCAGACGCGCAGGCTCAGTAGTTGTGGCTCACGGGCCCAGTTGCTCCGCGGCATGTGGGATCTTCCCAGACCAGGGCTCGAACCCGTGTCCCCTGCATTAGCAGGCAGATTCTCAACCACTGCACCACCAGGGAAGCCCCAAACTCTTTTTTTTTAAGGTGAAAAATCCTTTCATCAAATGAAAGCACATGTGGAAACTTGATATATGTAAATAAACCATGCAGATTAATGAGTAACTCCTCTATATGAATTGTCCATGGCGGGGGTGGGGGGAGGTGCAGCCCTACCTGCTCATCTACCTCACCTCCCCACCTTCTTTCATACCTCAAGAGGCTCCTGGAAAACCCTAGTACCCAATACTTCAAAAATACAGTCTGACAAACCTCTCACTACTCTTTAACAAATTTCCACATCTTTTAGCTACCAAATTTTAACTGATCATCTGCTATAAGAAAGTCTCTATGGTAGTTATATGGGAAATACAGGATTTTTGGTGTCTTACCTACATCATTATGATGTTGAAATCCAATTGGCTTGGCATTCTTCTGGGTCAATATTGGTACCGTAGCTGAACAATATGGAATTACTGTCACATCACTACGGCTGTCCGAGAATGCTTTCTCTTTTGTAAAACGTGGTGACAAAAAGAAAAATTTCAGGCACTTAGAAGCTATATTTAATAAGGGACTCACTTCCTCACCGATCTCTTCCTTTCAACTTGCATGTGAATATCTATGCATGCTTAGGTTAAGACCCTTCAGAAAAGAAAACACATTCAAAATCTAAACTCTTTGCTGAGTTGAAACCATGTGTACTACCTAATTAGGAACTTGGAATAGTACACTATAGTACAATGTTTTCCTTTTATAGCCTGGAATCTCTTCATTCTCACTTCTAAATAACTTAACAAACAACTGAAGATAATAAAATTATTTATAGTCATTTAATACCATTTTCCTTCACTTAACTTTATTAACAAGCTACTATTTGTGGAGAAATTTACAACAAAAAGTAAACAATGAAGTAAACAGTGAATAAGAAAACACTACAATAATTAGCTCATCTTTCTTCTAGGAGGCAATACTGTCTTACCTAGCTCAGAGTGCTGACCAATAAACAATACAGTAAAGATGTCTTATTTGGTAAGAGTTAGGAAAATCAATATTTTATATACGAATTTTCCTTATTTGTGGGGGAGGACAAAGCTTAGGAATGATTTAAATTCACAGGAATCACTAAGATAAGTATCTATATCATGGGAAAATACCTTGCTGTATATTTTTTAGTTTTTTTCCTATGTTTTTTAAAGACTTTGAAATGTCCTGCTAAGTAATAATGATTTAAATTCATTTGTGGAAGAAAAATTTACTAGTTATATATACAATAGGGTCAAAATAAGCAGGTTAAGGGGACAAAAACAAGTCTATTACAGTCCTACATAGCAGCTTCAATCTGGGGTACAGTTTGAGTTTCTTTTCTAAGAAGGCAGTGTGGTTTTGTATAGAAAATAGTTTTTTTAAAAAATGCTGGTAAAGTATAGATAACATGAAATTTACCATTCTAACCATTAAAACTATTTTTTATTGACATATACCTGACTTACAATATTATATTAGTTTCAGTTGTACAACATAGTGATTCAATATTTTTATAGATTATACCCCATATAAAGTTATTATAAAATATTGGCTATATTTGCTGTGCTGTCATTCTAACCATTTTTAAGGGTAGGGTCCTCCTGGATCTGAGAGGTCAATTCCTTCTGTGTCACTATCCTTTTATGCTCAGGCTTAGTTCATTCTTCTTTTGTGTGGTAAAATAACATAACATAAAAATTTAAAGCAATTTTAACATTTTAAAGTGTACTTTAGTGGTTTCAAGTATACTTACATTGTTGTGTAACCATTACCACTCTCCATCTCCAGAACTTTTTCTTCATCCTATACTGAAACTCTGTACCCTTTAAACCATAACTCCTGAGTCTCCCTTCCCTTAGCCCCTGGTAACCTCTATTCTACTTTCTGTCTATGAATTTTACTATTTTAGGTATCTCATATAAGTGTAATCATACAATATTTGTCTTTTTGTGTCTGTGTTATTTCAGTTAGCATATGTCTTCTAGGGTCATCCATGTTGTAGCATGCGTCAGAACTTCCTTCCGTTTTAAGACTGAGTACTATTCCATTGTATGTACATACCATGTTTTGTTCACCCATTCATCTGTCAATGGACATTTGCGTTGTTTCTACCTTTCAGCTATTGTGAATGATGCTACTGTGAACATTGGTAGACACATATCTGTTTGAGTCCCTCCTTTCAATTTTTTTGGTTACATATCCAGAAGTGGAATTGCTGGATCATATAAGTAAGTCTATAAGAGGCTAGTTTAAGAGCGATCTGGTTTCAAATTTAGCTTCAAACCCTAGCAGGTGTATAATCTTGAGGCAATATACCATGGTGGTTATATGAATGAGCTAGAGGGCTGACTGTCTGGGTCCAGGTTCTGACTTCATTGCTTCCTAGCTACTACTCAATCTCCCTGTGCTTCAGTTTGCACATCTGTAAAATAGAAGAATAAATGTACGAATCGCACTGGGTTCTTGTAAGGATTAGTTATTGTTGTTCATTTGATCCTTTATTACACCTAAAATAATGACTTATGAATGGCTTCAGGGGGTCTATGAACCCCTCAATATTATATATAAATCTTTCTGTACAAGTGCACTTTTAGATTTTTCAGAAGAGTTACAGTGGTTTATTTTTCCCTTTCTTAGTCAGATTCTCAATGGGACCGTGATCTATCAAAGGGGGAGAAGCGCTATCCTAAAAGAAGTTAGTGGCCTATGATTTAACACCAAGCCTTATAAATGTGAGCTTGATTAAGCAAGCTTGTAAAATGTCCCATGATGCTTTTGGGATGAGGTATTCTCTGCGTTACCTTTGTTCTCCTGGCTAAATTCCAGCCAAGGAAGTCCCCTTGCAGCAATCCACTTTCTGTTCCCAACTATTATAGTATTGTTACAAATGGTAAAAATAAAAAAAAAAAAGAAAAGAAAAATAAAAAATCTAAAAAATTCCCAATTCCATATGTAAAGAGAAAGTAAGATATCTGACAAAGACACACCAAAACATGTGTGAGTGTGTGTGTGTGTATGTGTAATAATTAACCTAACTTCAGCTTTGGATAACCACTTCTTGGGCTTAATATAATAAGGTAGCCCACAGCTTAATGTAATATATCAATTTACTTATTAATTCTCCAAGTAGTATAGACATAATGTATGTTTGTCTCAGAGGAAGACAAACAGAATGCATCACATGAGAGAGAGAAGTGATGATAAAGAAAAGCCTATGAGGGCTGCAACAAAGCAGCTCAGTCTCTTCAAAGAATAAAGCTGTGATGGAAACCCATCTTTCATAATTAGCAAAGGGTCTTTTTAAAGGTTCTCCATTAATGTGGTGTGGCTGAATCTCCCTTAATAATAATTATTCCTTAGATGTGCATACTACTTTTAACATTTCAAAGAGCTTTCACAGGCTTTATCCTAAAATCAGTGTGGGCTTCCTCTGCTTCCCCAGGGGCCTGCAGGTGTTCACTGCCATGACTCCTCATGGTAGGATAACCTGGAAGCCTGATGCATTGGCATGCTGGGTCCAAACAAGTAGCAGAGTGGAACTCCATAGCCTGCAGTATAGATCTTTATCCACTGATCCTAAGTCCTCCTCTTGAACAAGATTAGTTAAGCAAAACTAGATTGCCGCAAGCCTAAACTAAGAAGTCCAGAAAAGAGCACTTCAGGCCTTGGAACTATTCTGTATCACACTCATCCAGATACTATTCAACAAATATTTATTGGCTGTCAAATAGTGACCAGGCATTGTTCTAACTCTGGGTATGCTGCAGTTAACCAATTAATGCCTTTGACAACAAAGAGTAGATATTCCAGTGGAGGAAGAGAGATAACAAAATAAACAAATACATACATAGTATCTTAGCTGATGAAAAGTGTTATGGTATGTTTAAGGGGCAGCCAATGTGGGGTAGAGCGGTAGGGTGTCAGGTTCCAGAAGGAGCTTGGTGCCCAACTCCATAGAACCTTGTAGCTACTGTAAGGAATTTGGTTTTTACTTAGAGTAAGAAGTGAGATAAGGAGCCATTGAAGGATTTGAAGCAGAAGCACGACATGATCAAATTTACATTTTAATAACGTCGTCTGGCTGCGGTGTTGAGAACAGATTGAAGTGGGCATGAGAGAGAGCTATTGCAATAATCCAAGTGAGAACAAAAGTGATATTTCCCTCATGCCCCTTTTCAATCAAAATCCACCCCCTGCCCCAGTAAACTATTGATCTGATTTTTTTTTTAATCACTATAGATTAGTTCTACTGGTTCTAGAGTTTCATATAAAAGGAAGACAATGAGGTAATGGAGAGGAGGGGCTGGGAGGATATCTGAAGGCTGGCTGTGGAGGGAGGTGGATGCAGCATTCACCAGTAAGAAATAATACATTTTATTGTTCCCTCTTTGTTGGTTAGTGGTTTACATGGTATTTTGAGCTATAAAAAATCTGTTAACTGCTGTGGGTTAGGCCATGTCATGCCACAGGGTCTGAGAGTTCTTAGACAGATGAGCAGAAACAAGACCTGTTGAATGCCCTACCCTCCTTAGGTGGGGACCTCTTTAAAGACTTGGTTTTGCAACCACCATCTGTGTAGTGGGTGTACAGGACTCTCATGGCACTAGAGTGTTCATTTCCTTGCCTGTATTTTAACTCTCCGCTTCACCACAAGTCAATTATATACTGAAGCATATGTATTTCATGAGTTTACTGTACTACCTGTCACCTCATTTGCTACCATTTACCCTCACTGCATAAAAGATAAGCAAAGTCTATTTAAAGCAGTTTCACACCCATACATCTCTACAATGTTGATTTAATTACCCCCTTTAAAAACTGGAAAACAATAACAGTAATTGAATTTTAAAAATATATACTTGGGGGCTTCCCTGGTGGCGCAGTGGTTGAGAATCTGCCTGCCAATGCAGGGGACACGGGTTCGAGCCCTGGTCTGGGAGGATCCCACATGCCGCGGAGCAGCTGGGCCCGTGAGCCACAATTACTGAGCCTGCACGTCTGGAGCTTGTGCTCCGCAACAGGAGAGGCGGCGATAGTGAGAGGCCCGCGCACCGCGATGAAGAGTGGCCCCCACTTGCCGCAACTAGAGAAAGCCCTCGCACAGAAATGAAGACCCAACACAGCCAAAAATAAATAAATAAATAAATAAATATATAAGTTCTGTTTAAAAAAAAAAATATATATATATACTTGGAATAATAGTTTACAAACATTTTGTATTCTTCTCTTTTCACTTATGATATAGATTTCATTTCAACCAGTAGGAAAAAAATATTTATTAGTTTATCATGTCACTAAGCAACTGTTTATTTTAAAAGTCTGAACAAGTTTTGATTGCCTGAAGTGATTAACATATTGGATGAAAAGACAATGGGTACAACATTTAACCTCTAAACAACTTCACAGCCTATTACAGTATTTAAAAAAAATCTTATATATGTATATCAATTATATCTCAATAAAACTAGAAAAACTGTGATTTGAGATGCTTAAGTGTAATCATTTTCCAGTACATTCAAGCCCTAAGTAATAACTAAACATCACCATTAATAAACACAATTTGAGTGTATTCTATAAATAGAGCCCTGTCTTAGTTACTAAGTATAAAAAAAATGAATAAAGTATGAGACATGCTTTTGAGGGAATCATCGTTTCTTCTTCACCAAAATGAACCAAATTGGCAAAGTGTCCACAATGAACATGGATTTTCATATCACTTACTTATTTTATGAAAATAAGAAATATCATGAGCAACATGTGGCACTCTCATCATGTGAGATGGAAACAACGGTAAAAACTTATAAAATCTGATCTGCAAGTTGATAATAGTAACTAACAGATTTTTTAATAAGCAGTGGGCACTCTGGCTGCCAGTATCCATTTCTGGTCACACAAAATCAGTGTTTAAAAAGAAAAGCCTGTAATTTTCTTAGAGAGAAAAACACAACCCATTTTCAGACAAGCACAAAGTAAAAAGTTCCATTAAGCCTTCTGAAGAGTTTGAAGGTTATGATTTGAAAGAGTGTTTGGCCACTGAAAAAAGTATTCTGTGGTTTTTCATATCACCACCACTAACTACCCTCCCTGATGCAGTGCAATGTGGTAAAGGGCCAATTCTGCATTGTGGCCATGAAGCATGTGCAACAGCTTGCAAAGAGCAGGAAGCCAGTGTGAGGGCCCCAGGGCTGTTGAAGGAGGATGGTTCAAGGTCAAGGCAAACCACACGGTATGCTTCTCCACTTGAAGTGAAATTAAGTTAAAATGAGTACTCTGGGGTTGCCCAAAGAGGAAAAAATGGCCAGAGAAGAAAATCCCACGGGTGTATATGGAAGAGACAAAGGGTGGATGCGATTATAATTGTGATAGTGGTAGGGGTGTGGAATTACTCTGGGGAGGTGGAAAGTGCAGACCTGTTGGAATGGAGGTATATATGGGATGATTGCTTGGATATGAGCCTCATATATATTTTTAACACTAAGTATAGCATCTTCTTCTTTCCTCCAAATCACTGCATCTGTACCTTAAGGAGGGCTCTGAAATTAATAAATAATCTGCTATGGAGCCATACTTTCTTGTATTTAAAAATAATGCTGAACCAGGAATATGAAAATAATAAATGAATCTTCTCACTTACCTTCTCCAGTGCAGCTTGAACCACTGATTCGCTTTCTGTGTCTAGGGCAGAAGTAGCCTCATCTAAGATCAGAATCTTCGGGTTTCGAACTAAAGCTCGAGCAACCACGATTCTCTGTTTCTGTCCTCCACTCATTTGAGCTCCTTTTTCCCCTACCAAGGTATTAAATTTCTAATGAAAAATAGGAAAGAAAACAGAAACAGAAGGCAGCATGGTCAGATGATTAGAAAAGTAAATGGCGATCACAGTTGTGTTTTAATGACAGCTTAATCTCTACTTCAGCCTGGCTGGTATTGACTTATGATTTGTTCTTTGTAAAAACAAACAACTATTTTAAAAGAGTGTAGTGAAGAGAAGCCCTAAGAAAAATTTGGCTAGGACTAAAAGACATGAGAACATAGGATAATCAAGGATTTTAAGGAAGATTAATAATAATTTGAACCAATTTTCAAAGTTTTAAAGACATTTTTAGAATGCACTGGTATCTTTAAAAGAAACACTGTAGTACAAATACTTAACTATTATTTGAAATGTTTATTAGTGATTTAATATATTATCCATAATTTCCTTCCTTTATATTCTGAAAAAAAGTATGAAAAGATTACTGCAAAAACAAACTTCTTCCTCAAAACTTTTTTCAATCTTGGGAGACCTTTTAGGCCTTCTTTACTTTTTGGTATATGCATCTTTAACAAAGTAGATATTGTTAGATATCTGAGGTTGGAGGTAATTTCTAGAACTAATGAAGTATAATTAGTAATATTCTATTGGGTCAAGTCCCCAGTCCAAAGTTCATTTCTTCGAGGATTTACATTTAAATACTATTTCTAAACTTTTAATTTCTAGAGTCTGACCTTCACATTAAATATATATATATAAACCTTATTGAGGAATAATTTATTCACAATAAAATGCACACATTTTAAAAGAACAGTTCTATGAGTTCTGACAAATGAGTGTACCCATGTTGTTACCACCTGAAAAAAGATATAGAACATTTCCATCACCCTAGAAAGGTTCTGGATGACCCTTTCCAGTCAAAACCCACAACTTGCCTCAGGATACTACTGATTTGATTTTTATCACTATAAATTAATTTCACTAGTTCTAGAACTGCATATAAATAGAATCATACAGTGTGTATTTTTTAAGGCACTTTTTTAGAGCAGTTTTGAAGGTTCACAGCAAAATTGAGAGGAAGGTACAGAGATTTCCCATAAGCCATCCTGCCCCCAAACATGCATAGCCTCCTCCATTATCAACATCCCTCACCAGAGTGGTGCATTTGTTACAAGTGATGAACCTACACTGACACATCATAATCATCCAGAGTCCATAGTTTACATTATGATTCACTCTTGGTGTTGTACATTCTAAGTTAGACAAACATAAAATGACATGTATTCATCATTATAGTATCATACAGTATTTTCACTGTCCTAAAAACCCTCTGTGCTCTCCCTATTCATCCTTCCATCTCCCTTGCCAGCCCCTGGCAACCACTAACCTTTCAACTGTCTCCTCAGTTTTGCCTTTTCAAGAATGTTAATATAATTGGGGTCAAACAGTATGTAGCCTTTTCAGACTGGTTTCTTTCACTTAGTAATATGCATTTAAGGTTTTTCCATATCTTTTCATGGCTTGATATCTCATTTCTTTTTAGTGCTGAATAATATTCCACTGCCTGGATATATCAAAACTTATTTATCTGTTCACATACTGAAGGACATTTTCGTTGCTTCCAAGCTTTGGCAATTATGAATAAGGCTGCTATAAACATCTTTGTGCAGGTTTTTGTGTGGACATAAGTTTTCACCTCCTTTCGGTAAATACCAAGGAGGATGACTGCTGGATAATATGGGAAGAACATGTTTAGTTTTGTAAGAAACTGCCAAACCATCTTCCAAAATGGCTGTGCCCACCAGCAATGAATAAGAGTTTCTTCTGCTCTACATCCTCGCCAGCATTTGGTGTTGTCAGTGTTCTGGATTTTGGCCATTCTAATAGGAGTGTAATACTTTCTCACTGTTGTTTTAATTTGCATTTCCCGGATGATGTATGATGTGAAGCATCTTTTTACATGCTTATTTGCCATCTGTATATCTTCTTTGGTGAGGTGTTTTTTAAAGTCTTTGGCCTGTTTTTAAATTGGGTTGCTTATTTGCTTATTGTTGAATTTTAGGAGTTCTTTATATGCTTTTTGGATAACAATCCTTTATTAGATGTGTCTTTTGCAAATGTTTTCTCCCAGTCTGTGGCTTATCTTCTCATTCTTTAGACATCGTCTTCTTCAGAGCAGAAGTTTTCAATTTTAATGAAGTTCAGCTTATCAATAACCTCCTTCATGGTTTGTGCCTTTGGTGTTGTATCTAAAAAACCATTGCCATACCCAAATCATTCTAGATTTTCTCCTATGTTAAATTCTAGGAGTTTTATAGTTTTGCATTTTATATTAAGGTCTATGATCCATTTTGAGTTAATTTTTGTGAAAGCTGTAAGGTCTGTGTCTAGATTAATTTTTTTACTTGTGGATGTCCAGTTGTTCCCACACCATTTGTTTGTTAAAAAGACTATCATTTCTCTATTGTATTGCTATTGCTCCTTTGTCATAGATTAGTTGACTATATTTATATGGGTCTATATCTGGACTCTGTTGAATTGATCTATTTGTATTTCTTTCACCAATACTGTACTGCCTTGATTACTGTAGCTTTATAATAAGTCTTGGGAAGTTGGATAGTGTAGTCTTTTAACTTTGTTCTTCTTCAACATCGTGTTGGCTATTCTTGGTCTTTTACCTCTCCACGTAAACTTTAGAATCAGTTTGTTGATATCCACACAATAACTTGCTGGGATTTCGATTGAGATTGCATAGAATCTATAGATCAAGTTGGAAGAACTGACGTCTTGACAATATTGAGTCTTCCTTTCCATGAATATAGACTCTCTCTCCATTTATTTAATTCTTTGATTTTATTTATCAGAGTTTTGTAGTTTTCTTTATATAAATCTTGTACGTATCTTGTTAGATTTATACCTAAGTATTTCATTTCTTGGAGTCCTAATATAAATAGTATTGTGTTTTTAATGTCCAATTCTTCTTGTTCACTGTTGTTATATAGAAAAGTGACTTTTGTATATTAATCTTGTATCCTGCAGCCTTGATATAATTGCATTGTGTACTTTTTTAGTCTGTTTTCTTTTATCTAGCATAATATTTTTGAGATTCATCCATGTTGTGTGTATCAGTAATTCACTCCTATTTATTCACAATGTGCATCTATCTTGGGTTGCCAGATTTAGCAAAAACAAAAACACACCAAGAACCATGGAGCTCAGTTAATTTTGATTTTCAGGTAAACAATGGAATACTTTTTTAGTATATTTCATACAGTACTTCGGATATACTCATACTAAAAATTATTGTTTATCTGAGATTCGAATTTTACTGAAAATTCTGTATTTCATCTGGCAACCCTACATAAATCACAATTTGTTTATACATTCAGCTGCTGATGAACATTTGGGTTATTTCCAATTTTTGAATATTATGAATAAAGCTGTTATGAACATTCATGTACATGATATTCTTGTAGTCATATTTTCATTTCTTTTGGAAAAATATGTAGGAATAGAATGCTGAGTCATATGTGTTATGTTTAACATTATAGTAAACTGTCAAATTTCTTTCTAAAATGATTGTACCAATTTCACTTTATTCAGAAAGAAAGAGAGATCCAATTGCTTTATATCCTAACGAGAAGTTATAATTGTTATTCCTTTTAATTCTGGCCATTCTATTGAATGTGAAATGGTATCTCTTTGTGGTTTTACTTAGGATTTCCCTGGTGACTAGTAATGTTGAATATTTTTCATGTATATTTTCTCATTTGATTAATTTTGGTGAAATGTCTGTTCACGTTTTTGTCCATTTTTAATTTTATTTTATTTTTTGGTCTAATTACCATTTTGCAAAGTTCTTTATATATTCTGGGTGCACATCCTTTGTCAGATCTGTGTATTGAATATTTTCTTTCACTCTGTCTTGCCTTTTTATTTTCTAAATGGTGTCTTTTAAAACGTTTTAATTTCAATAAAGCCCAGTTTATCATTTTTTTAAATAGTAAGTGCTTTTCCCAGAAATTTTTGCCTACCTCAAGGTCACAAAGATTTTTTCCTAAGTTTTTATTTCTGAAGTTTTATGGTTTAAGTTTTTACATTTGGTCTAAGATTCATGGCAAATTATATGTGTATATAGTATGAGGTAAGGGCCACATTTCTTTTTTTTTTTTCCCATATGGATATCCAATTTTTCCAACACCATTTGTTGAAAAGACTTTCCTTTCTCCCATTGAATTACACTGACCTTGTCAAAAATCAATTGACTAGGTATGTGTGGGTCTATTTCTAGACTCTCTATTGTGTTCCACTGACCTACAAGTCCATTATTATGTCATTACCACTGTCTTAATTGCTGTCTTAAAATTAGCTATTGTAGGTCTTCCAGCTTTGTTGTTCTTTTATCAAAATTGTTTTGGCTATTCTTGGTCCTTTAAATTTCCAAATAAATTTTGTAATCAGCATGTTGATTTCTGCACATGAAAAAAGACTGCTGGGATTTTGATTGAAATAGCATTAAATTTATAGATTGATTTGGGGAGAATCCATACCTTTAAAAATATTCAATCTCTAAATCAATGAATAAGGTACATCCTATTTATTTAGGTATTCTTTATTTTTTTTATTTTTTATTTTTTTAACATCTTTATTGGAGTATAATTGCTTTACAATGGTGTGTTAGTTTCTGCTATATAACAAAGTGAATCAGTTATACATATACATATGTTCCCATATCTCTTCCCTCTTGCGTCTCCCTCCCTCCAACCCTCCCTATCCCACTCCTCTAGGTGGTCACAAAGCACCCAGCTGCTCTCCCTATGCTATGCGGCTGCTTCCCACTAGTTATCTATTTTAAGTTTGGTAGTGTATATGTGTCCATGCCACTCTCTCACTTTGTCACAACTTACCCTTCCCCCTCCCCATATCCTCAAGTCCATTCCCTAGTAGGTCTGTGTCTTTATTCCCGTCATGCCGCTAGTTTCTTCATGATCTTTTTTTTTCTTCTTCTTCGATTCCATATATATGTGTTAGCATACGGTATTTGTTTTTCTCTTTCTGACTTACTTCACTCTGTATGACAGACTCTAGGTCCATTCACCTCACTACAAATAACTCAATTTCATTTCTTTTTATGGCTGAGTAATATTCCATTGTATATATGTGCCACATCTTCTTTATCCATTCATCTGTTGATGGACACTTAGGTTGCTTCCATGTCCTGGCTATTGTAAATAGAGCTGCAATGAACATTTTGGTACATGACTCTTTTTGAATTATGGTTTTCTCAGGGTATATGCCCCGTAGTGGGATTGCTGGGTCGTATGGTAGTTCTATTTTTAGTTTCTTAAGGAACCTCCATACTGTTATCCGTAGTGGCTGTGTCAATTTACATTCCCACCAACAGTGCAAGAGGGTTCCTTTTTATCCACACCCTCTCCAGCATTTATTGTTTGTATATTTTTTGATGATGGTCATTTTGACCGGTGTGAGATGCTATCTCATTGTAGGTTTGATTTGCATTTCTTTAATGATTAATGATGTTGAGCATTCTTTCATGTGTTTGTTGGCAATCTGTATATCTTCTTTGGAGAAATGTCTATTTAGGCCTTCTGCCCATTTTTGGATTGGGTTGTTTGTTTTTTGATATTGAGCTGCATGAGCTGCTTGCAAATTTTGGAGATTAATCCTTTGTCAGTTGCTTCATTTGCAAATATTTTCTCCCATTATGAGGATTGTCTTTTCATCTTGTTTATGGTTTCCTTGCTGTGCAAAAGCTTCTAAGTTTCATTAGGTCCCATTTGTTTATTTGTGTTTTTATTTCCATTTCTCTAGGAGGTGGGTCAAAAAGGATCTTGCTGTGATTTATGTCACAGAGTGTTCTGCCTATGTTTTCCCCTAAGAGTTTGATAGTGTGTGGCCTTTCATTTAGGTCTTTAATCCATTTTGAGTTTATTTTTGTGTATGGTGTTAGGGAGTGTTCTAATTTCATACTTTTACATGTACCTGTCCGGTTTTCCCAGCACCACTTATTGAAGAGGCTGTCTTTTCTCCACTGTATATTCTTGCCTCCTTTATCAAAGATAAGGTGACCATATGTGCATGGATTTATCTCTGAGCTTTCTATCCTGTTCCATTGATCTATATTTCTGTTTTTGTGCCAGTACCATACTGTCTTGATTATTGTAGCTTTGTAGTTTAGTTTGAAGTCAGGGAGCCTGATTCCTCCAGCTCCATTTTTCTTTCTCAAGATTGCTTTGGCTATTCACGGTCTTTTGTGTTTCCATACAAATTGTGAAATTTTTTGTTCTAGTTCTGTGAAAAATGCCAGTGGTAGTTTGATAGGGATTGCATTGAATCTGTAGATTGTTTTGGGTAGTAGAGTCATTTTCACAATGTTGATTCTTCCAATCCAAGAACATGGTATATCTCTCCATCTATTTGTATCATCTTTACTTTCTTTCATCAGTGTCTTATAATTTTCTGCATACAGGTCTTTTGTCTCCTTAGGTAGGTTTATTCCTAGGTATTTTATTCTTTTTGTTGCAATTGTAAATGGGAGTGTTTTCTTAATTTCACTTTCAGATTTTTCATCATTAGTGTATAGGAATGGTAGAGATTTCTGTGCATTAATTTTGTATCCTGCTACTTTACCAAATTCATTGATTAGCTCTAGTAGTTTTCTGGTAGCATCTTTAGGATTCTCTATGTATAGTATCATGTCATCTGCAAACAGTGACAGCTTTACTGCTTCTTTTCCGATTTGGATTCCTTTTATTTCTTTTTCTTCTCTGATTGCTATGGCTAAAACTTCCAAAACTATGTTGAATAATAGTGGTGAGAGTGGGCAACCTTGTCGTGTTCCTGATCTTAGTGGAAATGGTTTCAGTTTTTCACCATTGAGTATGATGTTGGCTGTGGGTTTGTCATATATGGCCTTTATTATGTTGAGGAAAGTTCCCTCTATGCGTACCTTCTGCAGGGTTTTCATCATACATGGTTGTTGAATTTTGTCGAAAGCTTTCTCTGCATCGATTGAGATGATCATATGGTTTTTCTCCTTCAGTTTGTTAATATGGTGTATCACATTGATTGATTTGCATATATTGAAGAATCTTTGCATTCCTGGGATAAACCCCACTTGATGATGGTGTATGATCCTTTTAATGTGCTGTTGCATTCTGTTTGCTAGTATTTTGTTGAGGATTTTAGCATCTATGTTCATCAGTGATATTGGCCTGTAGTTTTCTTTCTTTGTGACATCTTTGTCTGGTTTTGGTATCAGGGTGATGGTGGCCTCGTAGAATGAGTTTGACAGTGTTCCTCCCTCTGCTATATTTTGGAAGAGTTTGAGAAGGATAGATGTTAGCTCTTCTCTAAATGTTTGATAGAATTCGCCTGTGAAGCCATCTGGTCCTGGGCTTTTGTTTGTTGGAAAATTTTTAATCACAGTTTCAATTTCAGTGCTTGTGATTGGTCTGCTCCTATTTTCTATTTCTTCCTGGTTCAGTCTTGGGAGGTTGTGCATTTCTAAGAATTTGTCCATTTCTTCCAGGTTGCCCATTTTATTGGCATACAGTTTCTTGTAGTAATCTCTCATGATCCTTTGTATTTCTGCAGTGTCAGTTGTTACTTCTCCCTTTTCATTTCTAATTCTACTGATTTGAGTCTTCTCCCTTTTTTTCTTGATGAATCTGGCTAATGGTTTATCAATTTTGTTTATCTTCTCAAAGAACCAGCTTTTAGTTTTATTGATCTTTGCTATCATTTCCTTCATTTCTTTTTCATTTATTGCTGATCTGATCTTTATGATTTCTTTCCTTCTGCTAACTTTGGGGTTTTTTTGTTCTTCTTTCTCTAATTGCTTTAGGTGTAAGGTTAGGTTGTTTATTTGAGATGTTTCTTGTTTCTTGAGGTAGGATCGTAATGCTATAAACTTCCCTCTTAGAACTGCTTTTGCTGCATCCCATAGGCTTTGGGTCGTCATGTTTTCATTGTCTTTTGTTTCTAGGTATTTTTTGATTGCCTCTTTGATTTCTTCCATGATCTCTTGGTTATTAAGTAGTGTATTGTTTAGCCTCCATGTGTTTGTATTTTTTACAGATTTTTTCCTGTAATTGATAACTAGTCTCATAGTGTTGTGGTCAGAAAAGGTACTTGATACAATTTCAATTTTCCTAAATTTACCAAGGTTTGATTTCTGACCCAAGATATGATCTATCCTGGAGAATGTTCCATGAGCACTTGAGAACAATGTGTATTCTGTTATTTTTGGATGGAATGTCCTATAAATATCAATTAAGTCCATCTTGTTTAATGTATCATTTAAAGCTTGTGTTTCCTTATTTATTTTCATTTTGGATGATCTGACCGTTGGTGAAAGTGGGGTGTTAAAGTCCCCTACTATGATTGTGTTACTGTCGATTTCCCCTTTTATGGCTGTTAGTACTTGCCTTATGTATTGAGGTGTTCCTATGCTGGGTGCATAAATATTTACAATTGTTATATCTTCTTCTTGGATTGATCCCTTGATCATTATGTAGTGTCCCTCTTTGTCTCTTGTAATAGTCTTTATTTTAAAGTCTATTTTGTCTGATATGAGAATTGCTACTCCAGCTTTCCTTTGATTTCCATTTGCATGGAATATCTTTTTCCATCCCTTCACTTTCAGTCTGTAAGTGTCCTTAGGTCTGAAGTGGGTCTCTTGTAGACAGCATATATACGGGTCTTGTTTTTGTATCCATTCAGCCAGTCTATGTCTTTTGGTTGGAGCATTGAATCCATTTACATTTAAGGTAATTATCGATATGTATCTTCCTATTACCCATTTTCTTAATTGTTTTGGGTTTGTTATTGTAGGTTGTTTCCTTCTCTTGTGTTTCCTGCCTAGAGAAGTTCCTTTAGCATTTGTTGTAAAGCTGGTTTGGTGGTGTTGAATTCTCTTAGCTTTTGCTTGTCTGTAAAGCTTTTAATTTTTCCATCAAATCTGAATGAGATCCTTGCTGGGTAGAGTAATCTTGGTTGTAGGTTTTTCTTCTTCATCAGTTTAAATATGTCCTGCCACTCCCTTGTGGCCTGCGGAGTTTCTGCTGAAAGATCAGCTGTTAACCTTATGGGGATTCCCTTGTGTGTTATTTGTTGTTTTTCCCTTGCTGCTTTTAATACTTTTTCTTTGTCTTTAATTTTTGATAGTTTGATTAATATGTGTCTTGGCGTGTTTCTCCTTGGATTTATCCTGTATGGGACTCTCTGTGCTTCCTGGACTTGATTAACTCTTTCCTTTCCCATATTAGGGAAGTTTTCAACTATAATCTCTTCAAATATTTTCTTAGTCCCTTTCTTTTTCTCTTCTTCTTCTGGGACCCCTATAATTCGAATGTTGGTGCACTTAATGTTGTCCCAGAGGTCTCTGAGACTGTCCTCAGTTCTTTTCATTCTTTTTTCTTTATTCTGCTCTGCAGTAGTTATTTCCACTATTTTATAATCCAGGTCACTTATCCGTTCTTCTGCCTTAGTTATTCTGCTATTGATCCCTTCTAGAGAATTTTTAATTTCATTTATTGTGCTGTTCATCATTGTTTGTTTGCTCTTTAGTTCTTCTAGGTCCTTGTTAAACGTTTCTTGTATTTTCTCTATTCTATTTCCAAGATTTTGGATCATCTTTACTATCATTATTCTGAATTCTTTTTCAGGTAGACTGCCTATTTCCTCTTCATTTGTTAGGTCTGGTGGGTTTTTGCCTTGCTCCTTCATCTGCAGTGTGTTTTTCTGTCTTCTCATTTTGCTTAACTTACTGTGTTTGGGGTCTCCTTTTTGCAGGCTGCAGGTTTGTAGTTCCCATTGTTTTTGGTGTCTGTCCCCAGTGGCTAAGGTTGGTTCAGTGGGGTGTGTAGGCTTCCTGGTGGAGGGGACTAGTGCCTGTGTTCTGGTGGATAAGGCTGGATCTTGTCTTTCTGGTAGGCAGGTCCACGTCTGGTGGTGTGTTTTGGGGTGTCTGTGGCCTCATTATGATTTTAGGCAGCCTCTCTACTAATGGATGGGGTGTGTTCCTGTCTTGCTAGTTGTTTGGCATAGGGTGTCCTGCACTGTAGCTTGCTGGTCGTTGAGTGGAGCTGGGTATTGGCATTGAGATGGAGATCTCTGGGAGATTTTCACTGTTTGATATTACGTGGAGCTGGGATGTCTATTATGGACCAGTGTCCTGAACTTGGCTCTCCCACCTCAGAGGCAGAGCCCTGATGCCTGGCTGGAGCACCAAGAGCCTTTCATCCACATGGATCAGAATAAAAGGGAGAAAAAATAGAAAGAAAGAAGGAAAGAAGATAAAATAAAATAAAGTAAAATAAAATAAAATAAAGTTATTAAAATAAAAAATAATTCTTAAGGAAAAACTTTTAAAAAGTAAAAAAAAAAACCAAAAAACACAGACAGGCAGAACTCTAGGACCAATGTTAAAAGCAAAGCTGTACACACAAAATCACACACAAAAGCATATACTTACACACTCACAAAAAGAGCAAAAGGGAAAAAATATATATATCTTTGCTCCCAAAGTCCCCCTCCTCAATTTGGGATGATTCATTTTCTATTCAGGTATTCCACAGATGCAGGTACATCAAGTTGATTGCGGAGATTTAATCCGCTGCTTCTGAGGCTGCTCGGAGAGATTTCCCTTTCTCTTCTTTGTTCGCACAGCTCCTCCCGGGGTTCAGCTTTGGATTTGGACCCGCTTCTGCATGTAGGTCTCCTGAGGGCGTCTGTTCTTCGGTCAGACAGGACGGGGTTAAAGGAGCAGCTGCTTTGGGGGCTCTGGCTCACTCAGGCCGGGGGGAGGGAGGGGTACTTTGTGCAGGGTGAGCCTGCAGCGGCAGAGGCCGGCGTGATGTTGCAGCAGCCTGAGGCGCGCCGTGCGTTCCCCGGGGAAGTTGTCCCTGGATCACAGGACCCTGGCAGTGGCGGGCTGCACAGGCTCCCAGGAGGGGAGGTGTGGAGAGTGACCTGTGCTTGCACACAGGCTTCTTGGTGGCGGCAGCAGCAGCCTTAGTGTCTCATGCCCATCTCTGGGGTCCGCGCTGATAGCCGCGGCTCGCGCCTGTCTCTGGAGCTCCTTTAAGCGGTGCTCTGAAGCCCCTCCCCTCGCGCACCAGGAAACAAAGAGGCAAGAAAATGTCTCTTGGGCAGCTCCAGACGTTTTCCCGGACTCCCTCCCGGCTAGCCGTGGTGCACTAGCCCCCTTCAGGCTGTGTTTACCCCGCCAACCCCAGTCCTCTCCCTGCCATCCGACCGAAGCCCGAGCCTCAGCTCCCAGCCCCCGCCCGTCCCGGCGGGTGAGCAGACAAGCCTCTCGGGCTGGTGAGGGCAGGTCGGCACCAGTCGTCTGTGCGGGAACCTCTCCGCTTTGCCCTCTGCACCCCTGTGGCTGCGCTCTCCTCCGTGGCTCTGATGCTTCCCCCCTCTGCCACCTGCAGTCTCTGCCCGCGAAGGTCCTTCCTAGTGCGTGGAAATCTTTCCTCCTTCACAGCTCCCTCCCACAGGTGCAGGTCCCGTCCCTGTTCTTTTGTCTCTGTTTTTTCTTTTGCCCTACCCAGGTATGTGGGGAGTTTCTTGCCTTTTGGGAAGTCTGAGGTCTTCTGCCAGCATTCAGTAGGTGTTCTGTAGGAGCTGTTCCACATGTAGATGTATTTCTGATGTGTTTGTGGAGAGGAAGGTGATCTCCGCATCTTACTCTTCCGCCATCTTGAAGCTCCTCTCTATTTAGGTATTCTCTAATTTCTCTCAGCAGTGTTCTATCTTTTTTACATAGAAGATTTACAGATCTTTCATTATTCTACTTTATATATTTTGATGCTATTGTGAATGCCACTTTTAATTTTAATTTTATTTGTAGTTGTTGCTACTGTTTAGAGATCTAGTTTATTTTTTTCATAGTTATAGGTCTCACTAAAGTTATCTATCTACTTCTCTTTGAGTGAGTCTTGGTAGTTTGTGTCTTTCAAGGAATAGAATTTCATATAAGTTAGCAAATTTACAGGCATATCTTTGTTCATAGTATTCCTGTATTAACCTTTTAATGTCTTTGGGATTAATAGTGATGTACCTTCTTTGATCCCCGATATTGGTAATTTCTGCTCTCTTTTTTGTTTCTTCATCAGGCTTCCTACAGTTTTACTGATTTTATTGATCTTTTAAGGAAACGGCTTTTGGTTTTAATGACTGACTGTTTCTAATGTTTTTCTGTTTTTGATTTCACTGATTTCTGCTCTAGTCTTTATTATTTCTCTTCTACTTGCTTTGGGTTTGATTTGCTCTTCTTACTCTAGTTTCTCAAGGTGGAAACTTAGTTTACAGATTTTAGATCTTTTTCTTTTCTAAAGTAAGCACATAATGCTGTAAGTTTCTCTTAAAGCAGTGCTTTAACTGTACGTTGACACTTGAACAATGTAGGTGTTAGGGGCACCAACCCCCGTGCAGTCAAAAACCAAGTATAACTTTACAGTTGGTCCTCTGTGTCCACATCCTTGAATTCAACCAGCTGTGGGTCGTGTAGTACTACAGTATGTATTTATTGAAAAAAGAATCCATATATAAGTGAACACATACAGTTCAAACTCATGTTGTTCAAGGATCAACTGTATTCCACAAATACTGATATCTTGCATTTTCATTTTTATTTACTTCAAAATAGTTTTTAACTTTCCTTGAAACTTCCTCTTTGAGCCATAGGTTATTTAGAAGTAGGTTCTTTAATTTTCAAATATTTGTGGATTTTCCAGATATATTTCTGTTATCGATTTCTACATTTTAATTCTATTATGGCCCAAGAACACACTTTACATGTTTCCTTTGAAATTATAAGTTTTTTCTTCCAATGGTAAAATCGATAGCTAGTGGGAAGCAGCCGCATAGCACAGGGAGATCAGCTCAGTGCTTTGTGTCTACCTAGAGGGATGGGATAGGGAGGGTGGGAGGGAGGAAGATGTAAGAGGGAAGAGATATGGGAACATATGTATATGTATAACTGATTCACTTTGTTATACAGCAGAAACTAACACACCATTGTAAAGCAATTATACTCCAATAAAGATGTTAAAAAAAAAAAAAAGGAATATTGTTTAGCTCAGTGAACAGTCCATGTGCACTTGAGAGAAATGTTTTCTGCTGTTATTGGGTG
Source organism: Balaenoptera musculus (assembly GCF_009873245.2). Classification (NCBI taxonomy): domain Eukaryota; kingdom Metazoa; phylum Chordata; class Mammalia; order Artiodactyla; family Balaenopteridae; genus Balaenoptera; species Balaenoptera musculus. Next base: position 74,567,102 of record NC_045793.1, on the reverse strand, counting down.
GAGTGTTCTATAAATATCAGTTAGATCTAGTTGGTTGATAGTATTGTTCAGGTCATCTATATCCTTAGTGATTTTTTGCCTGCTTGTTCTATCAAGTACTAAAGCCTTCAGCTAAAAATGTGGATTTGTCTCTTTCTCCTTTCAGATGTACCAGTTTTTCTTCTTGCATTTTGAAGTTTTTCTTAAGTGCATAAACATTTAGTTGTTTTTTTTGTTTGTTTGTTTTTTTGCCTATGGATCATAGTTTCCTGTTTCTTTGCACACCTAGGTATTGTAGAATATATACTGAATTCTGTGCATGATATGTTGAAGAGACTCTGAAACCTGTTTTCTTCTGAAGAAAATTTTGATTTTTATCCTCATAGGCAATTCAAATATTGACTGATCATCTTGAACTAGGTAATCTTGATTTTATGCTTTGTTGGGGTGAATCTATAGAAAGTCTCAAAACTTGGCAGGACCCAACATCCAAGTTCTATCTCCTTTAGGGATCTTGTCATGGCTTGGTTTTAGGATTTGTTAGAGCAGGTCTAGAGTCAGCCTTACTCTAAGGTGTGGTCTTTACCCCTAAGGTGTGACTTTTTTTTGGTGTCTCAGCTATATGCCTGAGGTATTAAAAATGGTGTTAATGTGACCTCTCCACTCTGGCTGGGTTGTGTTTTCAACATCTCCACTATACCGCTTGACTTCTAGTATCTCTGCTCTACCCTCGGCTTTGTAGCTGCTGCTCTCTGGTAAGCCACGGGTAATCTTATCCTAAGAGAAGGATTCCCAAGGGTTGCCTACATGGACTTCTGCCCCCTACCTCATGTCCACAGCTCTCTCATTTTGCCTCTCCAGTTGCTTAAGCTGCCCTGAAATTCTATCTCTGCCTTTAGCTCAGTAGGACTGCCATGTTCTCTCCGGATTCCATTTTACAGAGATATGGTCAGAAATTTGTTCCCAGGAAGCATGCTGAAAATTCATGGACTGTCTTAATGAGTTTCCTTTCTCTCAGGAATCACAGTTTTGTGCTACCTCTTTTCCAGTGCTTGGAAACAATTGTCCTATGTCTCATATATTTTGGCCAGTTTTATGGCTGTTTATGGGAAAAGGCTAGCAAGTATCAGTTAATCCTAATATATTAATTCAAAAATATGTGTATATCATAGAAGGAGTAATGGTATTTATTTCTGAGTATAGCTTTCCCTAAATTTTCACCTATACGAATTAACCACTTCTGTAACATTTATTTATTATTATGCTTATTCTTATTTCCCTGGTTAACCATGGCTGTGGAATTTAGTTTCTATCAAAATAACCCAGCATCTTTAATTTGTTCTTTGGATTATATCTTTAGGATTTATTATTAGGTTTATAGCAAGGGACATTTTTGTGTAAATATTGGACTTTTAGTAAAAGCAAGTCATAACTTATAGGGAATGACTTAAGAAGCATCAGAAAACTTTCTAATTCCAGGTGGGAAACTGAAGATCGTTGGTGTTTTGAGGAAAGGAAGTCACTAAAAGTCAAAAGGTCAAAGAAAGGAAGTCTGTGTTTTCCCAAACCACACGGCAAAGAATGACCTCCAGCCTTTAATGTTTTCTGTCCTAATTATGACCGTAAATAACGGGGATAGGTGGTAATGAATGGCAAACACAAGTTTTTATGAAATAAACAAAAGAAAAAACAAAATTATTATGACCTATGGAGTGTAGTTTGTAAAATATATCCATTAAAACAAACTGTTTTTGTTATGGTTGCCTTCTGGGATGTTGGAATTTTATTTGTGTTTTTAATTTCAAATCTCATCCTTTCATATTTCACGAGGTGCTCCCCACAACAATTTCAGAAGATGCCAATGAACAAATACTTTGAGAAATAGAAATATTTTTAGAGCTCTCTATCAATTTTAAATACCCATTAGGATCCTATATGTCCTAATACCCAAAATTATAGTTTACTGTATCTCTTTCCAACTATCATTTCACATGTCTTGTCCAATATTAGTTCCATATGCGTCTAAAGTCAATGGTATTTTTCCTTTGCCTTATCACAGAACCGATCTGAACACTGTGTGTGACATTCCCAATCTTAGCCACAAGATGGCGTTGCAAACCAACAGTTTTGCAGATACATGCTATCCCTCAGCTTGTACTGATGATTTTCTTTCATATTTCTTCGTTATATTTTAACATATCCCTTATTTTTTTCTTTTCCATTTGAAGTGTGAACCAGTAAGAACTAAACAGGTTAAAAATTGGACCTTTCAAGGATGTATTTCTTCTTTTGGTTGTTACCACGCTCTCTCATTTTCAGATGTGTCACCTAGGACAATGCAAAAATTAATCACACTCCCCCTACTCTGTAGATGTTATTGTTATTTAACTTATTTTGGAATATTTCAGTGCTTTACACTTAAGCTAAGGATATAGGTTACATAGTGTACTTACCATGGGGAACTCCATTATAAAATCATAAGCATTTGCTTCCTTTGCAGCTTTCTCAATGTCTTCATCAGTCACGCCATCTCGTCCATATCTAATATTGTTATTAATGGTGGTCCCAAACAAAACAGGCTCTTGGCTGACCACTCCAAAATGTTCTCGATAATGCTGCACATTTAAAGTTCTGATGTCGTTACCATCCACCGTGATCTGTGAATCCAAAGGAATGAATCACGTTGTGATGCCTTTCACTGCACTGGGTTAGAGCCCTTTTTACTGCTCCAGAACATAAGCTGAGAAGTAGGTTATTTCAGGAAACAATGACTGACTATATTTTGATAAAATATTTATAGCATGTATACTGCCCATAGACTTTTTCTGGTAGTTGGGAATTAATAAAACCTAAAAAAAATGACTTAAAATTTGGCCAAACTACTTGAATATCTTTACTCTGCGATCCACAAATTAGGTATTATGAGGATATATACTCCAGGAGCCACAAATATTACCATGTAAACACATGTAAAAAACTGAAATTTTGTTATTTTAAGACTGATGTGACCTTTGCATTTTTTTTCTAGGAAACGTCCTTCCTTCCCTTCAACAGCCCACTCCTCTGCAAAAGGTAAAAGTGCATTCTATTCACTGCTATAAATAATATTAAATGAACATTGTCTTCTCCATAGATAGTGCCATTACCTATTATCCCAACATATTCCAATGACAGAAGCCAAGGTATGATAATTATAACTCTGGTATTTCACACCAACTGGTATTCTGTCTGGGCATGGGTATTCTATGCAACTGCTTTATGTAAGGAATGCTAATCCAGTAATTTATTTATTCAATATTAGCATGGATACATGAGTCTAGTATACTCCAAATGAAGACTTAAGAAGTCAAATTTAAGTTTTAGAGGAGTAGATTTTCTTTTAAAAATAACAGTTGAAAAACTGAATAGAAGCATTAAGAATTATGCTTCTGTGACTATCATAGTCTTGTTCTCTATGCTGTTTACAAGGGTGAGAAAGTTAAGTGCAACATATGGATGACAGAAAAAAATGAAAGAGTATTTTCTACAGATATTATTCTTTTGGGATGTTTTGAGAAACTGAAATTCTTGATAAGTTCTGCGTGCTACAAATTACTATTTTATTTTTCTCTATAGCATTTATTATCTTCTAACATATTATATAATTTACTTATTTTATTTATTGTCTGTCTCTACTTATTAGAATGTAAACTTGATGAGGGAAGAGAGGTTTTTATGCTTTGTTCACCAATGTATTCCCAGCACCTAGAAGGACGTCTGGCACTTTGTAGGTGCTCAATAAATATTTGTTGAATGAATGAATATGCAGGAAAGAAAACAATATGGTTTCTCTCCCAGTTCCACTGTTAAAAATTAGAAGTTGACACAGCTGTAAGCTGTCTGTAATAGGTGGAATTTCCAAATCTCATCGTGTGGAATGCGTGTGATCTTGCTAGGTGCACTTACAAAGCCGTCATCAGGATCATATAACCTCTGCAGAAGTTGGACTGCTGTACTCTTCCCACTGCCGTTGGGGCCAACCAAGGCTACTGTCTCTCCAGACTTAATTCTGAGATTCAGACCTTTCAGAATCTATTGGAAAGTATGGGGAAACAATTCCATAAAACTAGGATAAGAATATGATTTACCTATCTTCAGAAATTTAATGTATAATTATAAACAGGAAAAAATTCTTTGGCACTTAAAAACAAATTTAGATCTTATTACGTTTGTTTCATGTATGTGTATAATAACCTACATAATTTTGGAGAAAAACACTAATCATCTCTCTATATAAAGAGGAGATCTAAATTGAGTACTCATAGATTATTAACTAGCCACAGGAAAATTTTTTTCATATTTTCAACCAAAATAATTTATATGAATTTCATGACTACCAAGTTAGTGAAAGTTATATCTTCTAACTTGCAACAATTGAATGAAATCTTGCCAGATATCCCTGTGAGCTCTTTAAGGAAGTTCTTTCTTAGAATATATGTAACATTGTTGCAAAATAGACTCTGAACTAAAACAATTGGCAGACTTCTTAGGGACTCCCACGAATAGGATTTCACCACTAGAAAGCCTCTTTTTCTAGCGGTGGATCTCACAGGGACATTTCAACTTAGGGGGAGTACTTTTACATTTTTCTCAATAACTGGGGGTTGCTACCAGCATTTAGTGTCCCAGGAACCTGCAATATGAGAGAAACCTCACAAAAAATTACCTTCCCAAAATGACAACAGTAATCCTGTTGAGAAACTCTCACTTATCTTTGCTTACATTTTCCCAAAACATGGGAATATCCCCTTGGATTCTTTCACTTTGATCTCCTCATTTGTAAAGAAAGAGACTCTGTAAACAAACCAAATGCAAAACCTTCAAAGGGCCTAGCAAAGAAAAATTCTCTAAAGGAGGTGACAAATCAGGGACCCCCAGTGAGAGTACCTCCTCTCCCACCTGCACTTTTACTCTAGAATTCGCATCTGTTCTTTCTTTGGAAGAATCTGTGTTTTGTTTATTTAAAGTGGGTGGACTTTTGGGGGGGTAATTATTTATTTTTCAATTTAACGAAAAAGGCTATGTTTCAAATGTTCATTTAAAAAATACTTATTTAAAACCCATACAATGTAATGACAAAATCAGTGCTTAAGTCTTCAGGAAGCCAACCCAAATATAGTTGCAAAATGGAATTAAAATGTTCTATTTATGTTAAGAAAAATGATAGAAGACAACACTATTCCAATAATGGTAATTAAATAACAAAACTTTAAAAAAATAAAGAGCTTTGAAAAAAAGAATTTCAATCAAAGACTTAGAGAAAAATAAGGAAGTAAGAGTAGGTATATATTTTTTTGATGCAAATTATGCAGGTGATATTTGGACACTTTAAAAGACATTGAAGGTTGATGACATCAGTATTTTTACCAATTTCACTTAAAATCATGTCATCCTTTTTCTATAAAGCAGGTGTTTTATTAGGAATTACTCTTTGCAATCTTTAACAGTAACTACCTTTTTAGATAAATACACTAATAAGATGAAAGGATGAAGACAATAGAAGAGACAGACACATTTTTACAAGAATTTGTCAAAGGCTGAATGATAGAGAGAGAAGGATGCACTTTATGCTGAGTGTGTGTGTGCCTGTGTGAAAGTGAGAGAGAAAGAAACTGAGGCAAAAATGCTGGTGTAGTAAAAGCCCTAGAAAAAGGGATAATGGAAAGACACAATATGTGCACAATTCCCCCAGGTTAGAAACTTTAGAAAGTTCAAATGAGTGATCTATGCTGAGTGGGAAAATATCCAGGGACCACCAATAGGTGGCAACATCAATCCAAGACATTTTTCTGTGCTCCCAAATCCAGAGTGAAGGAATTCCAGGAAGTCAAAAATGCTTTAGTCAGTTCAATATAGAGAAGAGGCTGCAAAATGTAACTAGATCTTCCAGAGTTATTTGTCCATTACTAATCTATCCTTCCTTCTTTCCTTCCTCTCCCTCTTCCTCCCTCCCTCCCTCCCTCTCTCTCTCTCTGTCTCTCTCTCTCTCCCCTCAAGTCTCTAAACAAAGTAGCCAAATCTTGGTCAAAGTGATCCTAAACAATCTCATATGAGGAGATCCTAGCCAGTGGAAGGTAGTATTAGAAAAGTGTACCTTTCCATAATTAAATTTTACTTACTTTGATAGATGGTCTTGATGGATACCTGAAAGAAGCATTTTTAAATTCCACATTTCCTTCTATGCATTCCGATTTATAGCCTGTTGTTGAAAACTTATCTATAGCAGGTTTCTTGGAAAAACAAAGAGGATGTTATAAATCTTAGAGAAACTAGGCTGACACTCTCTATATCCTAAAAGTAGTTTAAAGATGGGTTTTCTTCTACAGTGATTTCCTTTCTGCTTTAGAAGTGCATTGAGTTACATATGAAGGTTTCAATAAAACACAATCTTCTTGTTGAAGAGTTAAAATAATCTTTCCATAGCCAACTGGGCAACATGGATTTTGCCCATCTTTTTGTTTAAGTGAAATGAAAGCGCCTGTTTTTTGGTTTCCTTCTTGCGGTAATGATAGTTATCTTTCAAGGCAGTTAGGAGTCTTACCTTATCAATAATGTGGAAAATATTAAAGGCGGCTCCTCTGGCTATAGTGAAGCTTTCAAAGCTAGGGGCTGCTGCTCCAATGCAATAAATAGTATGGATTAAACTAAAAAAAACCTACAGGAACAGAAAATAATATTTATCCTTCACAGTTATATAAGCGGGACAACAGAATGAAGTGTATACTTGGTTGAGACTCAGAGGTATATTAGAGAAATTAGGTAGGAAAGAATGGAAGATGCTGCCGAATATAAAGGAAATATTAGTTAATCCAAGTGCAGTTGGCCTTTTCCTAATGTTGAACGACTTCTAATTGTCCCGTAATCTTGTCGTTATTACCTGTTGGGAAGCTGAGCAGAAAAATCTGCTTACTGAGGAGTGCTGAACATACATGAACCTGGGGGGGTAAGGAGGTGAGCTCTACTCCCCTGCATGCTGGTTAACCCCTTAACTTTAAAGAAAAGGATATTATAGATTTCATTGTCTTAGAGATGGTGTACTATTTTTTCCCAAACTTTTCTGAATTCTTATATTAGTGGACACCTGTTCATTTTCAGACAGACACATCTCTGCCGAAAGTCAAATAAGCAAAGAACCCCACAAGCTAAGTGCTATTTTCCCTGTCTTATAGATGAAGAAGCTAAAGCTTAGTAAGTCATACACCTATAGTCACACATAAATTGAGCAGGAAAGATGTGCTAAAAATTCCTCACGCTCAAGTTTCATTTATCAGCAATATATGAATAGCTTAAAGACTTAAAAATGAAAGTCTCAAGTTCAGAAGATGACTTTAGTTGACAGAAAAGAAATCTACATACAATGGGAAGGCCAAATGAGAACTAAAGTATACAGACCAGATCAATTTAGTTCAGCAGGACAAATGGTTCTTAATCCTGAGCTGATCTGTTTATTATTGAAACTTGGGAGCATAACTGAAAAAATTACAATTTAATGTATAACCATTAAGAGTTTAAAAAACTCTAAATTGTGATGTTGGAGAGAGCTGTATATAGTCTGTTTTTAACATTATTATATGCTGAAAGGACAGAGGAAGAGCAGGAGATTCCAATCTACAGAATATTTCCAGAAGAAAACATTTAGCAAGGTGAATGTAGAGCGCTCTCTTATCTCAGCAAGATGGAAAGGAAGCAGTCTCCCTAGAGGCTGGTCTTTTTGACTTCTGTATTAAGACAACTCTATCTCCCAGTGGAGAATTCAGTTATGATTCTTTTAAAAACATCATGCTTTTAGAAGACACTAAATATGCAGGATGAGTAAATCCTGCCAATGTATAACTATAATTTAAAGCTGTATACAAATCATTTGAAGGAAACAAATATTTGTTTATTAAAAACACTCATCTTCAAACATTCAGTCATTCAAAGAGAAATTTTTAATAAATTCTAGGTAAGAAAACATTATCTAGGCCAGTTACCTTTGTTCTCAAATAAGACTTACAGCAAGAACAGTTCCAATGGTATAATCAGGTTCTCCACTAAGAATCAAGGAGGTTCCATACCAAAAAGCAAGTCCGTAGGTTCCATTCATAAAGAAGTACACAGCACCAAGATAGAGTTTGAAGCTATAGCTTTTTTCATGCCAACATTCTTTGCATCTTTTAGATTCTGTGTATACCTTAAAAAGCCAAAACACAATATAATAGCCTTGGGGGAAAATAAAACCAAGCAGATATTATCATAATTAAAGGAACAGACCTTTGAATTTCTTTTTCCTGGGCCCCAAAGGCTATGACTCTTCGGATTGATGACAAGACTTCTTCTGCTACAGCCCCAGCTTTGGAATAAGCATTTAATTCCTTACTGGACAATGAGATAACTATCTGTAATAAACAAAGACCACAGTTAACCAAAGAATAACCTGGGATGGACAAATATCATATGATATTGCATATATATGGAATCTAAAAAAAGGCAACAAATGAACTTATCTCCAAAACAGAAATAGAGTTACAGATAAAAAATAAACTTATGGTGACCAAGGGGGAAGGAGAGGGGAGGGATAAATTGGAAGATTGGGAATGACACATACACACTACTATATATAAAATAGATAACTAATGAGGACCTGCTGTATAGCACAGGGAACTCTACTCAATACTCTGTAATGGCCTATATGGGAAAAGAAGCTAAAAAAGAGTGGCTATTTGTATATGTATAACAGATTCACGTTGCTGTACACCTGAAACTAACACAACATTGTAAATTATACTCCAGTAAAAAATTAAAGTGTGATTGATTATCAGAAAAAAAAAAAGAATAACCTGGGGTAGTAACAAGGCGCAGAAAATTTAATTCAGGTAGAATCTAGAATAACAAAATTTTACTATTGAAGAGGTACTTATCACTTATTCTAACCCCATCAGTTTGCAAATGAGGAAACCAGTGGTAACAGATATTGACTTTTTAAAGTCTCACTGCAGTGAACAAGCTTAGCTTAACATAACCTAGAGTCTAAATCTCTATTTTTCCTTCTAATAGAGCTTCACTGTTTTTTCTCTGTGTTTTTAAAAGCTTAGAAAATGAGTATCTATATTAATACAATTTGGAAAATTTTGATTTGGAGAAGGATATTAGGGACAGAGTTCTTCTTACGTGCACCCTGGAAATCAGTGTGCCTGATGTGACTTGATTTGATTTGTTATTATGGAAAAAACAACACTTCCAGAGGGTATGAGTCACAGAGCTGTGGCAGGAAGAGGAATATGACTCCTGAAACTAATACTGCATAATGCAGCCTGTCTAGTAAACAGTGTATTGCCACATAGTAAAATGTGAGATTTTAGAGAGAGAGAGAGAGAGAGAGGGAGATAGAGAGAGAGAGGGAGATAGAGAGAGAGAGGAGACTATCATTCCTGGTGATATTATTCAGGTTTACCAGATTTATCAAAAATTTTAATCAGAATGTGCCCTTTTCTTTATTATACACCCCACTTACTATTCCTTTAATTGGTAAAGGATTTAATTTAGTAATTAGCATAAGAGTTCAATGAAAGGAAGAAAGGAAATTGTCTTCAGAGTTGTGAGTCTGTAACTACGGCTTGCTCATATAACAAATCTATCCATTTTCAAAATACATTCCACATAATTGGAACTAATTTTATGTAAGACATGCACAGGTGTTTGTTAAAGCAGAAGGTAGTATAAACTGAGTAATACTTATTATTTACTGGATTCACTTAATAAAACAGCTGTCACTGGAGGGGAAGCTGCACATAGCAAAAAACCATGTACATAGCCAGTATTCAATATGTATTTGCCCAATTAAATTGAATTAAAGGATGTTAGAAACCATCCAGCCTGGCATCTTTAGTCATTTAGGTAATTTTGACTTTACTTGCTTCCTACTTGCAATTAGTTAACAGCAATAGCAGACCTTAGTTTCCCCACTGCTGTTCTTTTAAAACTCATTGTCCACTTCACTTCTTGGGCAGTTAAAGCTCTGATTTTAGTAACATACTGTGGGTAATCTTCCCACTGAGGGGTCCTCATTTCAAATAAGCTGGGGATGAAGATTTTGACAAGGGTTACAAGGTCAACACTAGAAGTCACACTAAATAAAGATCTGTTGTCTATACACCCAAGTCTATTGTGAAGGAATTATTCAAACACAGGATATTTTTATTGTTGAAAATTCTTGTTTGGTTGAATTTGTATGTTGCTAGCAAATAAACTCAGCGAATTTTATGGCTTTGACTTCCATAAAGAGCAACTGGCTTTGAAAAATTTTAAACTCAAAAAAAAACCCAAAACAAAACAAAACTCCATCTCTTAAGAGTACGCTGTGCCTCCAATCTAGGAAATGGGTATACACGTTGGTAGAACTATATTGGCAGAGATATATATATTTTGCCTTGCACAAATAGCATTGGTTTCAAAACCAGGCTGTAAATAGATTAATATCTTGTAAAGAGATTAAGATTAATACAGTATAACAGTGCTAAAGATATAATTTAAATGTAAATACAAAGTTTGTTTTAAAAAATTGAAACAGATTTACATACTACATAAAAATATACATTAGCAGACGTTTTAAATGGTAATTCAGAGCCTTATGAAAATATAAACTTGAAATGGCTGACATAAAATAGTCACATAATAGCTCAGGTGTTTACTGTTTTAGGATTTTCTCATTCTGTTCTAGTGAAATGAATTGAAACACATTTATGTGGGAATTTAGACAACACAAGGCTTTCCCAGCATTCAATGTATAAGAGCATAAAGCTTTATCCATGCTATTATTTGAAACTGCATTAGGTTCTAAATGAAGAGGAATGTTTTAAAATGTTAGTAAGGTATTAAAACCAAACCTCATTGTAGCCAAATAACTTGAAAATAGAAAGGTAGTTAATATTCCTTCCTATTTTGGGACACAGAAAAAAAAATAGAAATGCCTTTTTTTTAATACAAACTCAGTAAAATATCTAGTTCACACTCCTGCTTCCAGTTAACACTACATTAGTCATCTTGCCTACCTTAGAAAACATGGCTGCTGAAGCAGTTATAAGAGGTGATGTGGACAGAGTCACCAGGGTGAGTTTCCAGCCCTTCACCAAACCAATCGCCAGGCCAACAGAAAAAGTAGACATGTTTTGAAACAACAGAGCAATCTTGTCTCCGATACCATCATTGATTTTGTTGATGTCACTGAAACAAGAAAATACATGCAGTTAAGTCATTTATACATCATATATGAGAACAAAGTTGATAAACTGCACATCCATCCTCTTACTCAGTCATGCGAGTATTAAGTTCACCGATGTCACAACTGTCAAACCAGCTGATGTCCTGAGACAAAATTGAATGAAAAAACTGTTTTCGAATTCTTGTGGTCTGTCGAGCTGCAGTCATAACCCAAAAGGAAATCTGTATGTAGCCAAAAACCATGGCAGTAACTCCTATTCCAACATAATACAGGATCAACCTGAAAAAAGGATTATTGGAAATTTTAGTGAGACTGAAGCACAACTTTTTTCCTTGTTACCAAAAAAATGAAATCTGTCATAATATTTGATTAAGAGAATTTGGGCTAAAGCCTATAAGATAACTAAAAATAAACCACCATGAGAAAGACTGAAGTATGCTGATGTAGGAATCTCAGTTACCCTTGTAAGACATTTAGAGTATGTCTCTCTTATATTATTAGCAAAGATTAGCATTTCAAAACATATTCGCTACTTATAGCGTCTGTCCATATTTTTATACTTTCATTTGAAAATGTTACATTGATGTAATTATGATAGCTGTATGTAGAAAAGGAGGGTAAAGAAATGATAGTAGTCAAAATCCTTTTATAAAATTCTTTAAATACATATACTTAAATCCAAAATTCAACTTAAGGAATTTACCCTAAGGAAATATGTACAAAGATTAATCTAAATGATTGTTCATTATAGCATTAATTATAATACATAAAACTGAAAACATTCTAAATAGCTACCAGTAGGAGACCAGATAAGAAATGTAGTCATTTCATACCAAAATCTATGGGATGCAGCAAATGCAATACTAAGGGGTACTAAGAGGAAGTTTATAGCAGGCCTATAAACAAGAAAAATCTCAAATAAACAATCTAGCTTAACACCTAAAGGAACTAGAAAAAGAAAACAAATGAAGCCCAAAGTCAGTAGAAGGAAGGAAATAATAAAAATCAGAGCAGAAATAAATGAAATAGAGACTAAAAAGACAATGGAAAAGATCAATGAAACTAAGAGCTGGTTCTTTGAAAAGATAAACAAAATTGACAGGCCTTTAGCTAGACTCACTAAGAAAAAAGAGAAGGCTCAGATAAACAAAATCAGAAACAAAAGAGGAGAAATCACGAGATACCACAGAAATACAAAGGATTATAAGAGAATATAATGAACAGCTGTTTGCTAACAAATTGGACAACCTAGAAGAAATGGATAAATTCTTAGAATCAGACAACCTTTCAAATAAACAAATGGGACTACACTGAACTAAAAAGTTTTGCACAACAAAGGAAATTATCAACAAAATGAAAAGATGACCTACTGAACGGAGGAAGATATCCGCAAGTCATATATCCAATAAAGGGTTAACATCCAAAATATATAAAGAATTCATAAAAATCAACAACAAAAAAACAAACAACCCAACTGAAAAATGGGCAGAGGATCTGAGGAGACATTTTTCCAAAGAATGCATACAGACGGTCAAGAGACACATGAAAAGATGTTCAACGTCGCTAATCATCAGGGAAATGTAAATCAAAACCACAATGAGATATCACCTCACTTCCATCAGAATGGCTATTATACAAAGACAAGAAATAACAAGTGTTGGCGAGGATGTGGAGAAAAGGGAACCCTTGTGCACTGCTGGTGGGAATTTAAATTGGCGAAACCACTATGGAAAACAGTATGGAGATTCCTCAAAAAATTAAGAATAAAACTATCATATGATCCAGCTATTCCAATCTGGGTATTTATCTGAAGAAGTCAAAACCACTAATTTGAAAAGACATATGCACCTCTGCATTCATCACAGCATTATTTACAATAGCCAAGGTATGAAAACAATCTAAGTGCCCACCGATGGATGAATGGCTAAAGAAGATGTAGTATACACACACACACACACACACACACACACACACAGTGGGATACTACTCAGCCATAAAAAAGAAAAAAATCTTTCCATCTGCAGCAACATGGGTGGACCTTGAGGATATTATGCTAAGTGAAATAAGTCAGATGGAGATAGACAAATACTGCATGATTTCACTCATATGTGGAATATTTTTAAAAAGCAAAATAAATGAACAAACAAAGCAAAACAAAAAACTAGCACATAGATACAGAGAACAGAGTAGTGATTACCAGAGGTGAAGGGAATGGGAAGAGGGTGAAATGGGTGAAGGGGGTCAACTGTGTGGTGATGAATGGAAACTAAACTTTTGGTGGTGAGTATGCTGTAGTATATACAGAAGTTGAATTATCATGTTTCATTATAATGAAACTTATATAATGTTATAAACCAATGTTACTTCAGTTAAAAAGAAAGAGAAATGTAATCATTTAATAAACCTATACTGGGTGCCCACTAGTATGAAGTTCTAGAAATAAATACAGTCAAGAGCAAGATAAGAAGTCCCTATTCGTGAAGAGTTTACATTCCTGTGGGAGGAGACAGACAACACACAAAGAAAAAGAATTTCAAGTTGTTCTATGAGGAAAGTAAACAGGGTGATAGGTCATGGAATAACTGGTGGGTAAAGGTGAGTTGGGAGAGCTAGTGAAGATAAAAAGAGTGATTAAGAAAAATTTCTTTGAGGAAATGATATTATGGCTGGGATCCAAAAGGAGAAATGGAGCCAGCCATAAAAAAGCAAGAAGAAGAGCATTCCAGGGACAGAGAAAAGCAAGTAATAAGGTCAGAGGCAGGAAAGAGCTTAGCATGTTCCCAGAAGAAAAGAAGTCCAAAGAGTTATGAAATTATGAGGCTGGAGAATTTGGCATATCATAGGGCTCTTAGCTATGGTGCATTGTACAGGTTTTCTTCCAAGAGAAACAGAAGACCATTTAAGCATAGAATGTTCTTATCTATTCAAATTTTTAAAATATTACTCTGGGTCCTCTGTGGAGAATGGATGGAGGTTACAACAAAGCAAAACAGACAGTTTAGTTAGGAGGTTATTGCAGTGGTCAAGGTGAGAAGGATGGAGGCTTGGATGTAGATGGTAGAAGCTGATTGCAAAGAAGTAGACAGATTCTAGATATATTTTGGAAATACAACAACAAACAAGAATTGCCAATGTACTGGATGTGAGGAATGCAGGAAGGGAAGAATGTAAGGATAACTCCTTAGATTTTGTCTTCAGCAACTAAGTGAATGGGGTGCCATTTACAGATGTGGGAGACTGAGACAGGAACAGATTTGCAGGAGATATCAAGTGTTTTGATTTAGACATAAGTCTGACATGCATATTAAACGTCAAAGTGGATATCAAGTAAGTTGAAAATGAGAGTCTGAAGTGCTGGAGAGGGGTATAGGCTGGAGATGGAAATTTGAAAGTCACCAGCTTATAGGTGGCAATTAAAACAAAGTATTGGCTGAGATCATCCACAGAGACAGAGAATAAAGTATAGATAAAAAAGAGGACAAAGGACTGAGCTCAGGGACTCTCCAAACATGGTAGAGTTTAAGGTGAAGGCAAAGAGCCAGTAAAGAAAGCTGAGAAGTGGCCAATGAGGTAGTTGGAAATCCAGGAGACTAAAGTATCAAGAAAAGCACAGAGGACCATACACTTGAGTCTCATTATTCCCAGATTCTGTGTTGGCAAATGTGCCTGCTCAATGAAATTTATCTGTAATCCAAAAATCAATGTTTGCTGTTTTCATTGTTATTTATGGACATGTGTAGAGTGGCAAAAATTTTGAGTCACCCAACACAGGTACTCCCAGCTCAGGCTGAACAAGGCAACACTCTGCTTTTTTGTTTGTGCCCTCATACTGTAAACAAGTGTCATTTTTGTGATCTAGGTAGTGGCAAGTTTTTCTAATTTTTGTGCTTTTTGTTGATGTTTTCACTGTTTAAAACGACTCTCAAGAAGCATGCTGAAGTGCTGTCTAGTGTTCCTAAGTGCAGGGAAGCTGTGATGTGCCCTATGGCACATGAAAATACATGTGTTAGATAAGCGTCGTTCAGACATGAGTTATAGTACTGTTGACCGTGAGTTCAATGATAATCAATTGATGAAAATGTTGTGACTGGAGGTTCACAGAAACCAGGAAGCAATGGTTCTGTATTTGCTAATTCAGTGTTCATGATGACTTTAAAAGAACATAATTATTACAATAACGAGAATTGACTGTTTTCTAATAAGAGAGATTGTTCAAGGACAGCATAGAACACTATAGGTTTAATAGAAATCTTATTGAACTTTTTTTAATGTTGTGGGGAAAATGTTTGCAATATTATAAGAGAAAACTGGGTTAAAAGATCAAATGCAAAGGAGAAAATAAAGACTTGTACACAGAAAACTACAAAATATTGTTGGGAGAAATTAAAGAAGATCTGAATAAATGGATTGGAAGACTCAATGTTGTTAAGATGACAATCTGCCCAAATTAATCTATAGATTCAATTAATCCCTGTCAAAATCCCAGCAGGCTATTTTGCAGAATTTGAAGAGTAATCCCAAAATATATGTAGAAATATATGTGGAAATGAAATGTCTAAAAAGAAGATTGAAGTTGGAGGACTTTCATTTCCTGATTTTTAAAAATGTATTTATTTATTTAAACTCTAAAACTATAGTACTCAAGGCAGTGTGATACCAGCATAAGGACAGACTGTCAATAAATGCAACAAAAATGAGAGAACAGAAGCTAGCCCTTACACTTATGGGCATTTGATTTTTAGCAAAGATGCCAAGGCAATTCAATGTAGAAAAAATAGTTTTTTCAAGAAAGAGTCTTGGGGCAAATGAAAAAAAGAAGTGCAAAAAATAATTGAGACCCTTACCTCACAACAGTCACAAAAATGAACTCAAAATGGATCATAGACCTAAGTGTCTGAGCTAAAATGTTGAAATTTCTAGAAGAAAATGTAGAAGAGAATCTTCACGATCCTATGCAAAGAATTCTTAAATCCAAAAGGAAAATCCATAAAAGAAAAACCTGATAAACTGTACCTAATCAAAATTTAAAACTTTTCTGTTTCAAAAGGAATCTTTAAGAAAATGAAAAGACTAGCCACACATTAGGAGAAAATATATGCCAATCATATATCTGACAAAGAACTTGTATCTAGAATTTACAAAGAACTTTCAGAATTCAACGTTAAGACAAACAACACAATAAAATAGGCAAAATATTTGAATATGCGCTTCACCATAGAAATATATGAATGCTTAAAAAGTAAATAAATGCTCATTCGGGAAATGCAAATTAAAGTCACAATACGATACCACGTCATACCTACACAATGGCTATAATAAAAAAGACAATGACAAGTGTTGGTGAAGATGTGGAGAAACTGGAACAGTTACACATTGTTGGTGGGAAAGTAAAATGATATATCCACTTTGGAAAACAGTTTGGCAGCTTCTTAAAAAGATAAACATAAACTTACCATATGACCCAGCAATTCTACTCCTAGGTATCTACCCAAGAGAAATAAAAACATATGTCCACACAAAGATTTATATATCAGTGTTCATAGATTCGTTATTTTTAAATAGCAAAAAAAATGGAAACACTCCAGAAGTCCATCATCTGGTGAACAGATAAACAAAACATGATATATCCTTGCAATGGACTACTATTAAGCAATGAAAAGGAATCAACTACTGATACACATCACAGCATGGGTGAACTTCAAAATCATTGCACTTAATAAAAGAAGCCAGGTGCAAAACCCTACATGTATGTTTCCAAGCACATGTAATGTCTAAAAAATGCAAATCTTTAAAGATAGCAGATAAGAAGTTGCTTGGGGCTGGGGGTGGAAATGGGGATTGATTGCAAAGGAGGAATCTTATTTTCAGAATAATTGTCTGATAAGTAAGACAAAGGCACAGACAATATTAAAACATTAAAATTACATAAAACCATGAGTCATTGTCTTTGGAAAATAGGTAAAATAACATTTTTCAGTTCTTGATTATTATAGATGTAAGAGGTATTATCTTATCCCCACCAAAAAAGTTATATAAAACAAGGTTTCCCAGAAATGTGTTCATCAAAACATTGGCTCAGCAGGATGTTGAGTTTCCATAGTCAAACAGGTTTGGAAAACTTTGATTAAATTGAGCCTTAAGTATGCTTATCTGTCCTAAGTGTATCCAAGGAGGCTGTCATATACAGTGTTTTCTGAACCATTTTGACTATGGAACCCTTCTTCACCATATACCTCAAATATTTCCAAAACAGTACACTGGTTTGAGAAACAATAGCATAACAAATACAACATTATAAATGTTAAGAATGTTTCCTTATAAGTTTAGTAATCTCTTAATAACCATACATAGATTACATCGACATATCTTATTCTCCCTTTTATTATGTTTTTAAGATAGATGCCCCTATTTTTAAAAGTTCCAAACTTTTTTGTAAGGAACTCATACTTAATGATTGTAACATTAGAACCCTGCTTTAATATCGTAAGACCAGAATTCAGTAGAAGGCAGTTCCTGGATCCTAATCAGGAATTTTTAAAAGATGGAACATAAATAAACTTTATGTAAAAAGTGCTAAAAAATAGAAACTTTCCCTCAAAGAAAGTTGAGACTGCAGCAAAGCACAACTTGAGGCAGCATTATTCACACTGTAGTCCAGAGCAGCACTGTCCAATAGAATGTTCTGTGATGAAGAAAATGTTCCATATTTGTGCTGTACAATATGGCAGCCAGCCATATGTGACTTGAACACTTGGCAAGTGACTGAGAATGAGAAACTGAATTTTAAATTTTATCTAATTTTAATTAATTGAAGATTAAGTAGTCACATGAGGCTGTGGCTAACTGTGGAAGGTCAAGAATTATGGCCCAGAGAGTGTCACTACAATGTGATGGATGTCTCTTGGGGTTGTGTAGGATGGAGGCTTCATTTTTGGAGGAAAAGAATAAGAGATCACTTAGGTCTGATAAGACTGTTAGTTTCAGTGAGGCACTACTGAAATCCAGTGAATATACTCAGTAAGGTTGCATTTCTCTAACAAACTCAACACATGTGACAGAGGAAAGCATACTGCTTAATACACAAGCTTACAAAAACAAAATGATAATAAATTATCTATTTCAGACTTTATAATTTTTAGTCTGAATACAACTTTACTATAATAGTCTGAATAATTAGTCTCCAAAATTAGTCTGAATAAAACTTTACTCTTTTTAGTTTTTTATTTTACTATTTGTTGCACACATCTTCTTGGCTTTTAAAGTTTACAGAAGTGGCATTTTTCTGTAAGTTTTGTAAGAAAAAAATTTTAAAAAGGAAAAGCTAGTCATTTAACCTCTAGGTTATGTACCTTCAGTTCTAGGAAACAAAATTTATATAAAAATGCAAATCCCAAAACAACATTTCTATTGATGACAATTTTGTCAAAACTGAAAGCATATGAACTTATATACCTTTCAAGTAGGAGAAGAAATTATAATTACACAATTATAATGTGTAATTATATTTTCTATACCAAATGAAAGACGAGGACGTGTTTGCTTTACTCATTTATATGTAATATTAATGATCAGACAAACATTTCAGTTTTCTTCCTTATAAGTATTGAATAAAGCAGCATGCAATGAATATGATATTAACATTTCATTTGGACTTACACAATCATATCTTCATTCACCTTCTCTTGAGACTGAGTACAGTTCCGATAATTTGCTGTAAAAAAGTTTTTTAAATTATAAAGGAAATTAATAAATTTATAATTGGCCATGACGTCTTTTATACATAGCCCTCCAAACCAAATATAGTCCCTTCTCAAGAAAATGGACTTAATGACTACACACTGGTTAATGATCATCTTATTTTCTATTCTTTAACCTAAAATTTGAAATTATTATCTCTGGTTTCAGGAAGCACACATGCAACATGAAAAATTACAAGGAAATATTAACCATGTAGCTCATATGTGGAAACAATTCTTTAGGATATCTCAGATTTCAGGTAACAGGTACGTAAGTAACAGAATTTTCCTTTCCTGTCAAAATTATGCATTTAGAATTCAGTTTGAGATACCCCAGGGAGTAATTTAGAAAATCCAAGAAAAGCAAGAACACAAATGAAAGTTGTAGAGGTAGGAGTCACAGGAAAAATTTAAAAGAAGCTCATTGAAATTTGTTGGGTATAACAAGGATAGCAACATCATAAAATGGTATTTAAATAATCCTTGGTTTACCAGTTTGCCATGTAAACTTTTCTATATATATTCTAGGAAAAACTACATCATACATTAATTAGTATACCAAGGTTGTAATTTTACCAACAGCACAAAACAGTGGTTGATATCAACTATCATAATTTTCTTTCTTAAATGGCCATAATAAACATTTGTAATAAATTGCAGACAACATGCTCTTCATATCTTACATAACCACAGTAGCCTCACATATGATGATGTCTATGATCTTTATTTATGTGCAAACAATCATTTTTCCTTTATTCCATTTTTGGAATTGTGGTAGAAAGCATTTTAAAGCAGCTTATTACAAATATCAGAATTGACATAGAAGTATTAAAACTCAGTAGAAAGTTTTAATGAAATTTAACTGAGTTAATAAAGAGAATACATATTGTTTCTAAAAGTGGTTCCTACAGTCACATAAAAATAGCATAATGTCATTTTGGAGATTATATATATATATATATATATATATATTTAAATTTTATTTATTTATTTATTTTTGGCTGTGTTGGGTCTTCGTTTCTGTGCTAGGGCTTTCTCTAGTTGTGGCAAGCAGGGGCCACTCTTCATCGCGGTGCGCGGGCCTCTCACTATCGCGGCCTCTCTTGTTGCGGAACACAGGCTCCAGACGCACAGGCTCAGTAGTTGTGGCTCACGGGCCTAGTTGCTCTGCGGCATGTGGGATCTTCCCAAACCAGGGCTTGAACCCGTGTCCCCTGCATTGGCAGGCAGATTCTCAACCACTGCGCCACCAGGGAAGCTGGAGATTATATTAATAGACGTAGAATGTGCAAAAGTTCGGTGCTGGCATAAAAATGGGCCTCTGATCAATATGATAGTTATTATTCATATTTTCAATTGTAGGAGCAAAAAAAATCCTCCTCTATTATTCTTTAGAAAACAAATGTTAGAAGGTTGAGGACATATGCCTTAATATCTCCACTTCTCTTTAATAATATGTTATACCAATAATATCCATGTATTTATCTAAATCTTTATCAACCTCTTTATGTGTTCATTACATTTGAAAAAACACACAATGAAACTCGAGAAACATGGAGAAGCCTTAAACAAAAACAAAATTAAAATTCAGTAATATCAGTCAGGTATGTATTGACTATCCTATCTAAAGCTGACTAAGCAATCAATTATAGAGCAGATCTAACCAAAGGAGTACTGCTAAACAGACTGCCTTAGGTTGCTAGGCTTATTCTTTCTCCCTCCTGCCCTCCTTCCCTCCCTCGCTCCTTCCTTTTCTTCACTCACTCATTCAGAGAGAGAGAGAGAGAGAGACATATTTGGCAATCAATAAATATCTGCTCAATGAATTGGCAGTTCCATTTGTTTTACAAAGTGACATCTTCACTTTCTATCATTAAAATATCAAGAAATTAATAACTGTGTAGACAGGATATCCTCACGTGGAAGATGGAAGCTATGGATTTATTCACTTAAACAAGACTGGGGCATTTGAAAAATTAGGCTTTGGATGGAAAATAAGAGGGTATGAATTAGTATTTAAAGTCAAATAGGGCACAGATGGTCTCCAGCCTGCCAACTCACCTTACAGATTTTGGACTTGCCAGCTTCCATAATTGAGTGAACCAATTTCTTAAAACAAATCTCTCTCTCTCTCCCTCTCCCTCTCTCTCTACATAAACACACACACAGACACACACACACACATTGTATTGGTTCTGTTTATTTGAAGAATTTTGACAAATACAGATTTTGGTTCT
Organism: Balaenoptera musculus; assembly: GCF_009873245.2. Taxonomy (NCBI): domain Eukaryota; kingdom Metazoa; phylum Chordata; class Mammalia; order Artiodactyla; family Balaenopteridae; genus Balaenoptera; species Balaenoptera musculus. Next base: position 74,545,911 of record NC_045793.1, on the reverse strand, counting down.
TTGGTCCCTGGCAATACAGAAGAATAAATGACTTAAATATTATATAGATATTGTTTGACAAGAAAATAATCTGTATTATGAGTTTAATGTTTGTTTTATTTAATGCTTTTGAGTCCCTAGCAATATAGAAAAGTAAATATTGTACTCACTTGTGTTGGTTTTGACTAGACATCCACTGATAAGACTGTCACTCATTTCTCCTAAAATCAGTGACAATACAGGAAGACAGGCCCCATTTACTAGTGATGGTAGTAATCCTAGGATCATGAGTGTGATGTCCAGTCCATCAGCAAAGCAAAACTGAGGAAAACAAATAAAACATGGTACCATGATAGCTGTTAAAAACAAACACCAAAAACCAACCTACAGTTTTTGCCATCAAGTAAATGTTATTTTACAAATTAAGAGGCCAAATAAATGTATAAAATCATGCATAAGTATTTATATATAAAGTAAAAAAAGCCCCTGATCTTAAGGATTTACAATGTACTTTGGAGAAACTATTGAAAAATAAGGTAGAAAAATCAGTACAAATTGTAGATCTGTGACACAAGTCAGGTCAGATGTGCATATAAATCAGAAACTTCCTTCCATTTGGTTGATTCTGAAATAAATTATGATATTTGAAAAGTCTGTAAGGACAATATCTTGGCTGAATGAAATATCTTGCCTTATGAAAGTTGATCTTCAAATTTTCAGTTCCCTAGGTGTATCAACGTAACAGCAATGACACAACTAAGTGCAGAGAACAGTAACTATCTAGTAAAAATTAGTTCACCAAATGTAATGAATCATATTTTTCATTCTTATTTTAAATTCCTCAAATTTTTTGTATCCAGGACAACACCTATGCTGTAAATAAGGGTCTATGATAATTTTAAGGCTGTTTGGAATGAGAAAGGAATACCTGAAAGTCAAATAGTGAACACTTTGTAGTCTATGCTATAATGAGTCCCTACAGCACTATTCCAAAACCAACACTTGAACAAAACTTGAAAAAGTGGATTATTTATCTTACTGAGAGGGGTCAAGATAAAACGTATAAGGTATTGAAATAAAATTAGATTTGAATAGCAGCAAAAGGAATTTAGTACGTATTTTATGAATGGATATTGAGAAAATTTCATGTTTTTCCATTCACTCATGCAATAGCTAATAAATATTTATGGAGTAACTGCCATAGCATTGTACTCAGTACTACAGATGATAAGAAGGTATCTGCTCCTCCACCTTCCCCTAGAATAGTGTGTTATCTCCTTGATAAAGCTTGTCATGTTCTGCTACTTTCCAGGTTTTTAAATTTTTGACTTTTGAAAAAACAGGCACTGCTGCCTATGTATTTCTAATGACAATGACAACCAGGCTGACATAGAGGTTAGGTCGGTGGAGGTGATGTTTTAGGAACACGTCTGAAAATGTTCCTTGAACATAGTCCCAAAGAATTGTGCTGCCACATTTTTTGATGCATAGGATTTATAAAATATTTATGTAATTTTTTTTTATTTAAAAAGGATTTATAACATTTAAAAAATAATAAAAGCAACTCATTTCAATGTATTTTCATTGGAAAATACTGAAATGTAAACATACAATAGCAAGAGTCACTCATAATTCCCCACTACTGAGAAATAACCTCTGATAACATTTATGCAGCACACACACACACACACACACACACACACATACTTGTCTGCACATACATACACACATATACACGCTTTTTTGGGCAAAATTGGATCATTGTATGGATATTGTGTTATTTTTCTTATCTCTTATTGTGGAACTTATGGGTTATTTATATATATTGATATTTTTCCATTGGAAATAATAGCTTAATGAATTCTTTTATTAAAATTCCCCTTTTCCCCAAATAGACATAAATTATCAAACAAAAACAATCATTCTATGCACTCCTGACAATTCTCTAAAATTTTCTGATACATAGACATACTTTCTAACTAATTTCACTTACTATCTCAGTAGGTCCAACAACTTGCTGTCTTACTTTGGGCAGTTCTTGCAGTTTTCTGGAAAACAAATGTTTACAATGGAAAGATTACCATGTGAATATAATTTGCAAAATTTTCTAATTAAAATTGTGTTGAAGTGTCAAATTTCACTCATTGGTAACAAGTTTATATCAACGTTGACATTTTAAAAACAAACTTAATGATAGACAGTACAAAGATTTTTAGTATAATCACTGGGAAAGTTTAAGTCACCACTGGTTGTCTCTACATTATTTAGGTAACAACTGAAGACACACATCTGGAGTAGAATTTTTTTTTATTGTGATAAAAGACACATAACATAGAACTTACTATCTTAACTATTTTTAAGTGTGTAGCTCAGTGGTATTAAGTACAATCACACCGTTGTGCTACCATCACCATCACCCAGAGAACTCTCATCTTGCCAAACTGAAACTCTATAACCATTAAATAACTCTTCCCCCATAGCCACTGGCAATCACCATTGTACTTTCTGTCTCTAGGAATCTGACTACTATAGGTACTTCATTTTAGTGGAATCATACAGTATTTTGTTTTTTTCTGAAGGGCTTATCTCGCTTAGCATAATGTCTTCAAGTTTTATCCATGTTGTAGCACATGTCAGAATTTTCCTCCTTTTTAAGGCTGAATACTATTCCATTGTGTGTGTGTATATATATATATATATATATATATATCCCACACTTTGTTCATTCATTCACCAGCAATGAACACTTAGGTTTCTTCTACTTTTTGGCTATTGTGAATAACACTGCTATGAATATGGGTATACAAATATCTTTCTAAGTCCTTGTTTTCAATTCTTTTGTATCCAAGAGTAGAAAAGCTGGATCATGTGGTAATTCTATTTTTAATTTCTTGAGGAATCACCATACTATTTTCCATAGTAGCTGCATCATTTTACATTCCCACCAACCATGCACAAGTGTTCGAATTTCTCTATATCCTCAACAAAACTTCATTTTTTCTGTTTTCTTTTATTATTACTATTTTTTTAATAGTAGCCTTCCTAATGGGTATGAGGCGGTAGATTAGAATTTTCAAACCCTTTGTAACAAATTACTCAAGAGCAACTGAGAGCTTTAAATGAAAGTTCTATTGAATACACATTAAACAAATGTACTGAGAATTTTGTCCCCCATTGAAAATTTCATTTCTTAGCTCACATTTCAAGGAGTTCCAGATGAAGAATGTAAATTTTTGTCCATTGATTTCAGAGAAATCTGTAATCTGTCAATTACACACACACACACACACACACACACACACACACACACATATAAGATTATGAAACTTTAAAAGAAGGGTGGAGGGGATCAGATTAAATTTTCTAAGAAAGACGTCACAGAAGGATGAACTTCCAAGTCTTTTCTTCAGCTTTATAACATATTGTTCTGGCGGCTTTGATAAATGAGAAGTCACTTAATTTTATTCCATCTGAAGTTAATAATTTACTTGTATATTGGGCCAGCTTTCTCTGAGATGATTCATAGATGACAAAAAAATATTTCTTCAAGATTATAAAGGCTACAACCCCTTCTCCCTACCCAAATGTGGATTTTAAAGCTTAAGACCTAGTAAGTTATCTTGTTTCGATAAATTTTGTTTCAGGAATATTAAATAAATAGTGATCTAGAGGGGTTCACTACCGTTTTACAGTTTATACATCAAAATGTAACACAATTATTATGGTAAAAGTGGAAATTAAAGATTTTAAATCATTTCCATTTTAAATCTCTAAATTAATGAATTATAGGTGTAGGAAATTTTATAACACACATATGAACACACACATAGACACCTACTTACTGAAAAAATAATCAGAATCCAATATTTTGTTATGTACCACATGGAATGAAGGACTCATGGAGAATTAAAACATAAATATTCAAGTATGTTCTCTCTATATGCTGGTAAACTATAAGAAATTCAGAAGAATAAATATCTGAAGTAAATACTAAATCAGTAAATCCTGTAGCTATTACACTTCCTAAATTTACTATTAAACCACTTATAACACTGATTATGTTGAAGTCCAGCAAAATGCAAACAGCCCTGCTATTTTTGGAAAAAGACTATAAACATTTTTGCTATAGCTGAGAAAAGGGTAAGGTATATTTGATGTTGCAGAACAGTTTTTGTAGAATTTCGACAAAGCTTACCTATTTCTCTGATAATTTTCTTGCATTTCTTCAACACTTTCAGAATTTGCCATCTTATTTACAATGTAACTCTTCTGAAATAAAATATTAACAAGTATATCATGATGATGTGAATTTTTATCACTTAGTCGATATAAAGCATTCTTTACATCCCTAACAGCTTCTAAGAAAGCATGCTTCTGAGATTCACCCTGCCTCCACCACCCCCCACTCCAAATGAAGTTTCTGGTTACCTAACTCACCAACTCAGAGTTTTTTTGTTTTTTTGTTTTTTAAACATCTTTATTGGAGTATAATTGCTTTACAATGGTGTGTTAGTTTCTGCTTTATAACAAAGTGAATCAGTTATACATATACATATGTTCCCATATCTCTTCCCTCTTACATCTTCCTCCCTCCCACCCTCCCTATCCCACCCCTCTAGGTGGTCACAAAGCACCGAGCTGGTCTCCCTGTGCTATGCAACTCAGAGTTTTTTATGAATTTATAACTTCTTTGCTTCATTCTGGGCTTAGATTTGGAGCTAATAAAATTCTAGAAATGGAATAAAAGGAGGAAAGCCAGACTCCATGAACAATGCATGTCTTCCCAGAACGTTAGATTTTATTCCTACTCTGACCCTGATTTTATTGTTAATGATGAAAATCTTTAAATTAACTATTGCTTAGTTTTCTCTGTAAAGAAACTGATGCAGTAGTTTCTGTTAGCCAGCAGCTTGAAGGACTAGGGTTTTTAGTTCACCAAATATAAGGAAGTTAGAGCTCCTACCATATATGAATTAACAGCTCTTAAAAATTAGAATAGTAAAAAACCTCATTTATTATTAAAATTATATTAAGCATAATGTATTATTCCTTTAGATGATACTTTAGGATCTTAGCTTGTCTTAAGCTGCAGTTATCAATATAAACTATCATTCCATTGCAAATATACAGAGATGTTTTTGCCTCAATCTGATTTGTTAGACCATGTAACGTATTACCTATATTAGGATTAATATTAATATTAATATATAATTAATATATTATAATATATTATATTTATAATATAATATATTATATTATTAATATATATTATAATATATAATATTAATATATAATTAATATATTAATTAATATAATTAGGATTATAACAAATATAAATTTAAACTCTAGAGTGAAATTAGTAATTAATTAAATACTACCTAAGCCTCTGTAAAAACCTGTAAAATACACTTTCAAATAGTATGCTTCTCCATGAAGAAATGATCACAATGAGTCAGAAATGGTTTTAGCACTTGAGAAGGAAGACATGATACAAATACATTGGCATATGCTTCCTGTTTTAGAAACCAATGGTCATAACTTCATACAAGAAATCTTCATAATTGCTGTACTGCTGTTATACCATCTCCAGTTATTTAACGTATATGTAAGTAATTAAACTCTATCAATCATTACACTTTAGAAATTAACAGTTATATAATAAAACTCATAAATTCATAAAAAGAAACCAAAACAATTTAGGCCTACCTTGGTAAGTGCATGATCTCTTCATTTACACCAAAATTATGTGTAATTTCCCCCCTCAACCAATAACTAACTGCTCTCTCAGAACTGTGCTTTGCTAAGCTTATTTTCTGATCACGCCTTAATATCTGATTACAACAATGGTGAATTTCCAGGTAAAGCACACTGGGTTCTTCTTGTCATACTGTACTTGGGAAACAAAGTGAGCAAAGAAAATTCACTGAGCCAAATAAACACTCTTTTTATTTTTTTTAAGTTTAAATTTATTTTTTAGTTCACTACAATTTAGATTTATTTATTTATTTTTAGTTCTCAGATGACTTTTCTTTTTTTAAATTTTTTTATCTTTATTTTTTTGTATCTTTATTGGAGTATAATTGCTTTACAATGTTGTGTTAGTTTCTGTTGTACAACAAAGTGAATAACCTATAAGTATACATATATTCCCATATCCCCTCTCTCTTGAGCCTCCCTCCCGTCCTCCCTATCCCACCCTTTTAGGTCGTCACAAAGCATTTAGCTGATCTCTCTGTGCTATGCAGCAGCTTCCCACTAGCCAATCATTTTACATTTGGTAGTGTATATATGTCAATGCTACTCTCTCACTTTGTCCCAGCTTCTCCTTCCCCTTGTCCTCAAGCCTGTTCTCTACGTCTGCGTCTTTATTCCTGCCCTGCCACTAGGTTCATCAGTACCGTATTTTTTAGATCTTTTTTGACCTACCTCCTAGAGTAATGGAAATAAAATAAAAAATAAACAAATGGGACCTAATGAAACTTAAAAGCTTTTGCACAGCAAAGGAAACCATAAACAAGACAAAAATACAACCCTCAGAATGGGAGAAAATATTTGCAAATGAAGCAACTGACAAAGGATTAATCTGCAAAATATACAAGCAGCTCACGCAGCTCAATATCAAAAAAACAAATAACCCCATCCAAAAATGGGCAGAAGACCTAAATAGACATTTCTCCAGAGAAGACATACAGATTGCCAACAAACACATGAAAAGATGCTCAACATCACTAATCATTAGAGAAATGCAAATCAAAGCCGCAATGAGATATCACCTCACACTGGTCAGAATGACCATCATTAAAAAATCTACAAACAATAAATGCTGCAGAAGGTGTGGAGAAAAGGGAACCCTCCTGCACTGTTGGTGGGAATGTAAATTGATATAGCCACCTTGGAGAACAGTATGGAGGTTCCTTAAAAAACTAAAAATAGAACTATCATATGACCCAGCAATCCCACTACTGGGCATATACCCTGAGAAAACCATAATTCAAAAAGATACATGTGCCACTGTGTTCATTGCAGCACTATTTACAATTGCCAGGACATGGAAGCAACCTAAGTGTCCATCGAGAGATGAATGGATAAAGAAGATGGGGCACATATATACAATGGAATATTACTCAGCCATAAAAAGGGATGAAATTGAGTTATTTGTAATGAGGTGGATGGACCTAGAGTCTGTCATACAGAGTGAAGTAAGTCAGAAAGAGAAAAACAAATACCATGTGCTAATGCACATATATGGAATCCAAAAAAACCACTCTTTTTAAAGATGTGTAGTGTCTATATACCCAATTTTCTATTGTTTCGTCCCATAATATTTTTTAGTTAGCTGGGTTAGTAATTATAATAAGTAAAATAAATCTTTTCAATGTCAATGGCACATTTGCACAGCAAATATTCATTGACTAATCCTATATGAAAAGCATTCATTTAATTATCTCATTGTCGTTACCTGTAAATAATCACCTCCTTCTCTGATTTCCTTCTGAACATTGCTCAAAGCTGTATTATGTTCATTGAAGCAATCTGACTTGTATTACAATTCATAGTTACCCTATTAGATTATATTTATTTACCTATTCCTTCATGAATTCATTGAAGCAAATTTTGAGCTTATATGATGTGGCTGCTAGTTTATAAAAATAAAAAGATATTTTCCCATCTCCTAAGGAACTCACACACGGTTTTTCTCTGTACTACAGCCTCACTACTCAGTGTGGTCCCAAGACCAGCAGAATCAGCAACACCTGGGACCTTGTATAATTTAAATTAAAAAAAAATTGTGGTAAATCCTCTTCCATTGATTTAAATATCTGTTTTTATGCCAGTACCATAATGTTTTGATTACTGTAGCTTTGTAGTATAGTCTGAAGTCATGGAGCATGATTCCTCCGGCTCCATTCTTCTTTCTTAAGATTATTTTGGCTATTCAAGGTCTTTTGTGTTTCCATAGAAATGAAAAAAACTTTTTTCCTGATACTGTAAAAAATGCCATTGGTAATTTGATAGGGGTTGCATTGCATCTGTAGATTGCTTTCAGTAGTATGGTCATTTTCACAATGTTGATTCTTTTAATCCAAGAATACGGAATATCTTTCCATCTGTTTGTGTCATCTTTGATTTCTTTCATCAGCATCTATAGTTTTCAGGTCTTTTGCTTCCTTAGGTAGGTTTATTCCTAGGTATTTTATTTTTTTTTATGTGGTGGCAAATGGGATTGTCTTCTTAATTTCTTTCTTTTTTTAAATTTAAGTATAGTTGATTTACAATGCTGTGTTAGTTTCAGGTGTACAGCAAAGTGACTCAGTTACACATACATATATATTAGACTCTTTTCCCTTGTAGGTTATTACAAAATATTGAGTAGAGTTCCCTGTGCTATACAGTAGGTCCTTGTTGGTTAACTATTTTATATATAGTAGTGTGTATATGTTAATCCCCAACTCCTAATTTATCCCTCCCCACCCTTTCCCTTTGGTAACCATAAGTTTGTTTTCTGTCTGTGGGTCCATTTCTGTTTTGTATATAAGTTCATTTGTATCATTTTTTTTAAGATTCCACATATAAATTATATATTTCTCTGTCTGACTTACTTCATTTACTATGATAATCCCTAGGTCCATCCATGTTGCTGCAAATTGCATTATTTCATTCTTCTTTTATGGCTGAGTAATATTCCAGTGTATAAGATGTGATATACTTACTTTTTCTTTCTGATCTTTTGTTGTTTGTGTATAAAAATGCAACAGATTTTTGTGTATTAATTTTGTATCCTGAAACTTTACCAAATTCGTTGATGACTGTAGTATCAATAGTTTTCTGGTAGTATTTTAGGATTTTCTATGTATGGTGTCATATCATCTGCAAACAGGGACAGTTTTACTTCTTCTTTTCCAATTTTTGATTCCTTTTATTTCTTTTTCTTCTCTGATTGCTGTGGCTAGGACTTCCAAACCTATGTTGAATAAAAGTGGCCAGAATGGGCATGCTTATAGAAAGCCCAGAAATAAACCCACACACTTATGGTCAATTAATCTATGACAAAGGAGGCAAGAATATACAATGGAGAAAAGACAATATGTTCAATAAGTGGTGCTGGGAAAACTGGCAGCTACAAGTAAAGGAATGAAATTAGAACATTCTCTAACACCACATACAAAAACAAACTCAAAATGGATTGAAGACCTAAATGTTAAAACCAGATACTCTAACACTCTTAGAGGAAAACATAGGCAGAACACTCTTTGACATAAATTGCAGCAATATTTTTTTTGGATCCCTCCCCTAGAGTAATGGAAATAAAAACAAAAATAAACAAATGGGACCTAATTAAATGGAAAAGCTTTCGCACAGCAAAGGAAACCATAAACAAAACAGACAACCTGTGGTCTGGGAGAAAATATTTGCAAACAATGCTACTGGCAAGGGATTAATTTCCAAAATATACAAACATACAGTTCATACAGTTTAACATAAAAAAACAAACAAACAACCCAATCAAAAAATGGGCAGGAGACATAAATAGACATTTCTCCAAAGAAGACATACAGATGGCCAATAGGCACACAAAAAGATGCTCAATATTTCTAATTATTAGAGAAATGCAAATGAACACTACAATGAGGCATCACCTCACACCAGTCAGAATAGCCATCATTAAAAAGTCTACAAATAATAAATGCTGGAGAGGTTGTGGAGAAAAAGAAACCCTCCTTCACTGTTGGTGGGAATATAAATTGGTACAGCCACTATGGAGGACAGTATGGCGGTTTCTGAAAAAACTAAAAATAGAGCCACCATATGATCCAGCAATCCCTTGCCTGGGTATGTATACAGAGAAAACCATAATTCAAAAAGATAATGCACTCTAATGTTCATTGCAGCACTATTTACAATAGCCAGGACATGGAAGCAACCTGAATGTCCATTGACAGAGCAATGATAAAGAAGATGTGGTAGATATATACAATGGAATATTACTCAGCCATAAAAAGCAATGAAACTGGGTCATTTGTAGAGACATGGATGGACCTAGAGATTGTCATTACAGACTGAAGTAAGTCAGAAAGAGAAAAACAATTATCATATATTAATGCATATATGTGGAATCTTGAAAAATGGTATAGATGATCTTATTTGCAAAGCAGAAGTAGAGATACAGGCGGAGAGAACAAATATATGGCTATTAAGGCGGAAAGGGGGGTGTGAGGAATTGGGAGATTGGGATTGACATATATACACTATTGATACTATGTATAAAATAGGTAACTAATGAGAAGCTACTGTATAGCACAGGGAACTGTACTCGATGCTCTGTAGTGACCTAAATGGGAAGGAAATCCAAAAAAGAGGGGATACATGTATATGTATAGCTGATTCACTTTGCTGCAGTAGAAAGTAACACAACATTGTAAAGCAATTATACTCCAATAAAAATTTAAAAAAAAACAAGATCCAATTGTTTACATATCCTCTAATATTTATACTTTGTCTTACTGCATTTCCTCAAATGCTGTTATCCTCTTCCCTCCACATGTCTACCTAGATTGCAGAGTTGAGAATTATATATAAGAGCTCCAAAATTATATATATCTGATGTGATGGTTTATTTTATGTGTCAGTTTGGCTGGGCAATGGCACCCAGTTTTTTGATTAAACACCAATCTAAAGGATGTTGTGAAGGTAATTTTTTAGTTGTGATTGACATTTAGGTTAGTAGATTTTGAGTATAGCAGATTACCCTTCATAACGTGGGTGGGCATCATCTAATCTGTTAAAGCCCTAAGAGAGAAGACTGAGGTCCTCTAAAAAGGAAATAATTCTGCTTCAAGGACTGTCTTCAGACTCAAAATATCAACTTCTTGCTAGAATTTCTAGCCTCCTAGCTTGCCCTGAGGATTTGGGGCTTGCCAGCCACCACATTCATGTGAGCCAATTTTTAAAACTCAATGCTCCCCATTTCCAATCTCTCTCTCTCTAGATAGACAGATACAGATAGATATAGATATAGACAAAACAAATAGGTTTTTCTGGAGAATCCTGACTATTACACCCAGCAAGACAGGAAGTTATGTGATGAATAGTACATAGAGTGACTATTCCAGCATCTACAAAGAACATGATGACCTAAATGGTTTTAACACACAGATGAGAAGGGCCCTGAGGTTAGTCTTTGGAGGATGGTTAAGATGTCAATAAATGGAGATTTGTGGAGGAGGAACAAGAACATAATTTCAGGAATGCAAAGGTGAATTATTTCACAATAGAGGCATGAGACCGTTCTGGTTAGAATGAACAGTTCATGCCAAAATCAAGGAAGAGATAAGGTAGATAAGATTGTAGAAGGCACTGCCCAATTTTTCAGGCAACTATTATAATTTTCTGAGAATGAGAGTGACAGGGCCATTGATATTTGATACATTTAATCTGATGTCAAGGGTTGACTGTAAGGACTTGGGAAAAGACAAGGTTCAGGTAGACCCATTATGGTCTAGTTTGATAGCAGTAAGAAAGTCATATTTGAGAGATATTTTTAAGGAAAGGTTGACAAGATACAGATTCAGAGGACAAGAAAGAAGGAATCAAAAATAAAAGTTCAATGACTAAACTTCAGAAACTGGGAATAAAAGAGTAGGAAAGATGGAAATGGGGAAGTGAGGAGAGGAAGCTGGTTTGGGGGAAAAAGTGGCATTCTGTTCAAAAATGAAAGTTTGGGTTTATATTAGAGTGTCCAAGTGAACAAATCTGCCATACAGATGGAAATGTGGAACTGATAATTAGGAAAATTGCCAAGCTAGATATATACTTGTAATAGTCATCTGCAGAGAAGGAATAATTAAAATTTTGAGAATAAACTTGCTTTAATAATCTGACAATGTTATATAAAAGCACAGGTGAAGTGGTGTAGTAGAGATGTCAAGAGTTTTGCTTCTAGGGCAGTGTTGTCCAATAAAAGTTTCTGCAAAAATGGAGATATTCTCTACATTGTCCAAGATGGTACTCACTAGGCATGTGTAGCTATTGAGCACTTGTAATGTGGCTGTCAAGGGAACTGAATTTCTAGTTTTATATAATTTAATTAATTTAAATTTAAAAAGCCACACATGGCTAGTCGCTATCATATTGGAAAGCACATTGCTAGAGTCAAACTACCTAAAGTCAAATTCTGGATTCCCCACACATATAACTTTGGGCAAGCTATTTAATTCTTACTACAGCACTAAGCACAATGTCTACAACTCAATAATACCTCTCTTCCTTTTTGAATTATGTCACTACTTGCTTAATTTTGTCAGTTTAGGACACACAAGCCATATCAATTACCACAAGATGTCAGTGTAACATCATGATTTAAAAAAAAGAGGTGAAGGCAGAGTTAGATATCAAAATGGTGAAGTAGGAGATTTCTACCATCTTCCATCCAAAAAACACTGATTTAGACAATCACTCACAGACAAGAGTGCCTTTGGAGATGTCTGGGGGTAGTCCAGCGGAAAAGTTCCAGCACACTGTTGGAGCAAAAATCTGAGATTGAATGGATTGAAGAGGGTAAGAGGAATAGTTTAACTTTCTCAGCTATGCAGGAGACCGTTAAAGATACCAATTCCTTTCTTGCCCCATCTAGAACACTGAGGTGTGCTGCATGACTAAGGGACAGGGAGTGGCTGGGATAATAGCAGTCAGAGCTCAGAATGGAACATATCAAAGGGATGCAGATCCTACTAGCCATATGGCAGACTCCATCAAGAAGCCAGCTCTTAAGCTGCTTGAGATGCCTTGCCTACAGATCTCCCCAATTGGCCCATGGGTACCCCCAACATTCTGTATGCCTCACCCACAATCTACTACCTCCCAACCCTGTGGCTGGCTCCCTGTGTACACCCCTGAGGATGGTGGAAGCAAAGCTTTGCAAATAGCTAGTGAGCATGTATGCACATGTGTAGAAAGCTGACCCAAGTTTACAGGACTGGGAAAAAGCACACAAAAGTGAGAAATGCCCTAGGAAAATAAAGAAAATGAGAAGCTGTCAGAACCTGGTCTGGCTTTGCAGGATCAAGAGAAGGCATACAGTCTTAAGAATTTCCCTCCAAGAGGGAGTAAGAAGTGTGGAGTAGACATACCCACAGAAAAGGTCTAAGAAAACTTCAGAATCCCTAACAGGGCTGATGGAGTATATTTCTTTCCTGAAGTCAGTCAGTAAAGACTAGAAGAGGTGGCTGCTTCTTCAAATGCAAAGACAGCAATGTAAGACTTCAAGAAATATAAAAAATCAAGGAAACTGGACACTACCAAAGGAACACAATAATTTTCCAGTAAGTGATCCCAAAGAAATGGAGATCTGAGATTTGCCTGATAAAGAATTCAAGATAACTGTTTTAAGGAAGCTCAGTGAGCTACTAGAAAACAGAAAGACAATTCAACAATATCAGGGATACAATACATGAACAAAATGAGAAGTATAAAAGAAACAAAAATCATAAAAAGAGAACCAAACTAATTCTGGAGATGAAGAATGCAGTGAATGGAAAAAAATGAAATAGAATCTGTCAACAGCCTATCAATGAAGCAGAAGGAAGAATCTATGAAGCAGAAGACAGGTCATTTGAAATTACCAGCCAGAGGACAACAAGAAAAAATGAAAATAAAATGATAAATGAAGGAATGAAAAAGAGTGAAGAAGGTGAAGAAGGCTTACATGAACTATAGGATACTATAAAGAGAAATAATCTATGTGTTATTAGAGTCATAGAAGGAGAAGAGAGGGAGAAAGGGGTAGAAAGCTTATTTTAAGAAATAATGACTGTGAACTCCCCAAATCTGGGGAGAGATTGGACATTCTAGTTCATGAGGCACATAAGTTTACAAACAATTTCAACTCAAAATGATCTTCTCCGAGACATATTATGATAAAATTGTCTAAAATCAAAGACAAAGAGAGAATTTTAAAAGCAGCAAGACAAAAGAAATTCCTCACGTATAAGGGAACCCTCTCATAAGGCTAACAGCAGATTTTTCAGCAGAAACCTTGCAGGCCAGAAGAAAGTGGGATGATATATTCAAAGCACTGAAAGAAGAAAACTGCCAACCAAGAATACCTTGGCAAAGCTGTCATTCATAAATGAAGGAGAGATAAAGACTTTCCCAGACAAACAAAAGCTGAGGGAATTCATCACCACAAGACCTGCCTATGCTGACAGGAGTTCTTAAAGCTGAAATAAAAGGACATTAATTAGTAACATGTAAATATATAAAAATATAAAAAACACAGGTAAAGTTAAGTATATAGTCAAATTCAGAATAGTCCAACACTGTAATATGGTGGCACTACTTAACTCTAAGTATAAAGGTTAAAGGACAAAAGTATTAAAATAACCATAGCTACAATAATTAGTTAATGGATATGCAATATAATAAAAAGAGTTAAATTATTACATTAAAACATAAAAGGGGGGAAGGAGTAAAAGGGTAGAGTTTCTAGATGTGATCAAAGTTAGGTTGTTATCAGCTTAAAATAACTGGCAAATGATGTTTTAAATAACCCTCACGGTAACCAGAAAGTAAAAACCTACAGTAGATACACAATAGATAAAGAGAAGGGAATTAAAGCCTACCACTATGATAATCATGAATTCACAAAGGAAGCTAGCAAGAGAGGAAGAGAGAAGCAATGGAACTACAAAATAGCCAGAAAACAATAAGATGGCATTAGTAAGTCCTCACCTATCAATAATTACTAAAATGTAAACAGATTAAATTCTCCAATCAAAAGGCATGAAGTGGCTGACAGAATAAAAAAACCCCCAAGACCCAACTATATGCCTACAAGAGATTCACTTCACCTTTAAGGACACACATAGGTGCAAAGTGAGGGATGGAAAAAGATATTCCATGCAAATGGAAATCAAAAGAGAACAGGGGTAGCCATATTTATATCAGACAAAATGGACTTTAAGTAAAAAATGTAACAAGAGACAAAGAAGGTAATCATTAAATAATGATAAAGAGGTCAATTCATCAAGAGGATATAACAATTGTAAATATGTATACACCTAACACTGGAGCACCTAAACATATTAAGCAAATACTAACAGATCTAAAGGGAGAAACAGAGAACAATATAATAATAGTAGGGAACTTCAGTATCTCACTTTCAACAGTGGATAGATAATCCAGACAGAAAATTAATAAGGAGACATTGGACTAGAATTTTACTTTAGACCAAATGAACCTATCAGACATATACAGAACATTCCATCTGACAGCGGCAGAATACACATTCTTCTCAAGCATGCACGGAACATTCTCCAGGATATATCATATGTTAGCTCACAAAACAAGTCTTAGCAAATTTAAGAAGATTGAAATACCAAGTATCTTTTTGGACCATAATAGTATGAAACTAGAAATCAATAATGGAAGAAAACTGGAAAATTCACAAATATGTGGAAATTAAGACAACATACCCCTGAACAAACACTGAATCAAAGAAGAAATCAAAAGGGAAATTTAAAAAGTCTTGAAACAAATGAAAATGGAAACACAACATACCAAAATTTATAGGATGCAGCAAAAGTAGTTCTAAGAGAGAGGATTATAATGATAAATGCCTACATTAAGAAAAAGAAAAATCTCAAATAAACAACCTAACTGTACACTTCAAGGAACTAGAAAAAGAACAAACTAAGCCTAAGCTAGTAGAAGGAAGGAAATAAGAAAGATCAGAATGTAAATAAATGACATCGAGACTAGAAAAACAACAGAAAAAAAAGAAACTAAGGGCTGATTTTTTAAAAAGATAAACAAAATTGGGACTTCCCTGGTGGTCCAGTGGTTAAGACTCCGCAGTTCCACTGCAGGGGGCATGGGTTTGATCCCCGGTCAAGGAAACTAAGATCCCACATGCCACACAGCATGGCCAAAAAAATAAATAAATAAACAATAAAGATAAACAAAACTAACAAACCATTAGGTAGACAAACTGAGAAAAAGAGAGGAAAGACTCAGATAAATAAAATCAGAAATGAAAGGAGTTATTACAATCAATCAGACAAAATACAAAAGATCATAAGTCTACTATGAAAAATTACATACCAACAAACCAGATAACCTAGAACAAATGGATAAATTCCTAGAAAGAGATACAATCTATCAAGATTCATGTCAACCAATCAAGAATCATGAAGAAGTAGAAGATCTGAACAGACCAATAATAAGTAAGAATATTCAATCAGTAATCAAAAACCTCCCAAGAAAGAAAAGGCCAGGAACACATGGTTTCCCTGTAAATTTTACCAAGCACTTAGAGAAGAATTAATGCCAATCCTTCTCATACTCTTCCAAAATTTGAAGAGTAGGGAACCCACCCAAACTCATTTTACAAAACCAGCATTACCCTGATACTAAAGCCAGTATGGAGGTTGCTCAAAATATTAAATGTAGAACTGCCATAATGATTCAGCAATCCCACTTTTGGGTAGATATACAAAGGAAATAAAAACAGCATATTGAAGAGATATCTGCACCTCATGTTTATTGCAGCATTACTCACAATAGCCAAAATATGGAAACAACCTAAGCATCCATCAATGGATGAATGGATAAAGAAGATGTGGTATATGTATACAATGGAATATTTTCCTCCATGGAAAAGGAGGAAATCCTGCTATTTTTAACAACATGGATGGACCCATTATGCCAAGTGAGATAAGTCAGACAAAGACAAATACTACGTGATCTTACTTATATAGGCATGCCTCGTTTTACTGCATTTAGCTTTACTGCACTTTGCAGATATTGAGTTTTTTACAAATTGAAGTTTTGTTGCAATCCTGTGTTGAGCAAGTCTATCAGTGCCATTTTTTTCCAAGAGCATTTGCTCACTTCATGTCTCTGTTTCACATTTGGTAATTCTTGTGAAATTTCAAACTTTTTCATTATTATTGTATTTTGTTATGGTGACCTATGATCAGTTATATCCGATCATAGTATTGCAAAAAGATTACAACTTGCTGAAGGCCCAGATGATGGTTAGCATTTTTAGTAATAAGGTATTATTTAATTAAGGTATGTACATGTTTTTAAAGACATAATACCATAGCACGTTTAATAGACTATAGTACAGTGTAAACATAACTTTCATAATTTTGGGGAAACCTAAAAATTTGTGTGACTTGTTTTATTGCAGTGGTCTGGAACCAAACCTGCAATATCTCTGAGGTATGCTGTATGTGAAATCTAAAAAAGCTTATTCATAGAAACAGAGTAGTATGGCTATTTCCAGGGGCTTGGAAGTGGGAGAAATGGGGAGATGGAGATGATAGCCAAAGGATACAAATTTGTGGTTAGAAGATAAATAAGTTCTGAAGATCTAATGCACAGTAGTGTGACAATATTCCACAATCATGTATTATATGCTTTAAAGTTGCTAAGAGATTAGATCTTAAATGTTCTCACACAAAATGAAATTATAATTATGTGATGTGCTAGAGGTGTTAGCTAATGCTACAGTGGTAATCATATTGCAATATATAAAGGTATCAAATCAACATGTTGTACACCTTAAACTTACACAATGTTGTATGTCAATTATATCTCAATTAAAAAAAGATAAGAGTTGACAAAGTAAGAAATTTGACTGAATGTTAAAAGAAGAGAAGTTACTTTAGCTAGATAGATTTAGGAAAACTATTAAAAACAATTATTACATTATTTTAAAGATAGAGTACAATAGAAATAAAATGGTATTATTCTTTTAATCTTTATGGAATTATTGGATACTAACATTCATCCCAATACTAAACAATGTCACCAATATAAGACATATTTTTTAACTTTTAAAATATATTTGAGCCATGAGTTCTTTCAGGAAAAAAAGCCCCATTTAAAATTCTTCATAACTTATGAGAAAGAATTAAGAGCAGAATATCAGTTTCCCATCTCAAATATTCCTGAGGGTGAAAAAGCTCCAAAATCATATACAATTTTCAGATCTAACAAAGAATATAAAAACTATGAAGACGAGGAAAAAAAAGTATTGTGGGAAAATATCTTTGTCTTTTACTTAGAAAAATGTCTACTCAGTAAGACAGATGTGCTCTGTAATAACTGTAGGACCTGTTAGCAGCTGACAGTGTTTGGAAAATTATGGTTCTTCACTGTCGTGTTAGACTTTTAAATTTTCACTGCTATAGTCAATAAAAATTTTTTAGAGTTATTCTTTTATACTGGATGTTTGATATTTGATATTCAGCAAAATATCAACTTTATGACAACCTCTGGCATTGGTACAAAGTATAAATATTATGTATGTATATATACAGATATATATTCAAAACACTTCTAATATTATGGGAGCATAGCACAGTAGGAACTTTTGTGAGAAAATTCCTTTGTGAGAAAGTTCCTTTTAGTGACACCATGGTCACTTAATGGCCTGCAGTATCAACCAAATTCTCAGTAGGCTTTGCTTACCACATTTCCTCTGAATTCTAACCCTTGTTCCTCTAAAATCCATGGGAATAGATTGGTCAGTTTACTTTGGTTTGAGCCTAAATGAATGCTTTAAAGTGACTCTTTAAAGAAACCCATTAAAAAATCCTCCCACTCTGGAAGTGTTTTGCCAAGACTAACTCAAAGCCACAAAAGATTTAGGGTTGGTTCCAAACTGGAACCTGTAAGAACTGTGTGGGTCTTTAACTCAGCAAAAACTCCATGTTTAACAGAAACTCAGAATATTAAACATCAGAGTATAAGGTAATTTTCCAGATCCCAAAGCATTTGGTATAAAGCCATGGAACTCTACGAGGGAATTCTCAAAGTGAAAGTCTTTCTTTTGAGTGAAATGAAAGGATCACAGTGATCCCTGGAGAAGAGACAAGGTCTCGGACAGGGCAGAAATCTGACCCTGCCATGGAGTCATTTTGTGATCTGGGTCTAGCTACATAGTTTCCTCATGTTTACTCTGTTTCCTAATAAAGTAAGTGGTTATAATACTGACTAATAATTTGTCCATTAGCTATCTCTTCACATTAATAAACAATTTATTGCTTTACTCTTTAAGTTAGCAACAGTAATAACAGTTCCTATACATTAGCAGTACCTGTAGCATGTGTGGGTGGCTGGTTTCTTATATACTAGCTCTATTCTGAGCATTACTCTGCTATACACTGTACAAAATATTTTATGGAGGCGTCAATAAATATTAGATATTATTATTGCTATTATGAAAATTATCTTATTTAATCATTGCTTTATTAGTCTCATTTTTATAAGAAGCTATTGAGGCTTA
Organism: Balaenoptera musculus; assembly: GCF_009873245.2. Lineage (NCBI taxonomy): Eukaryota > Metazoa > Chordata > Mammalia > Artiodactyla > Balaenopteridae > Balaenoptera > Balaenoptera musculus. The sequence goes on along the minus strand of NC_045793.1, from coordinate 74,526,638 downwards.
GAAGACTTAAATAACATTGTCAAGTTAACACAACTATTAAAGTGGCAGAGCCAAATTTGTCTACTCCAAAACCTATGCTCTTAACCACTACTACTCTGCCATTCTACAAATTTGAAATTCACCTTGAGCTCTGAAGTTTCAAGAAGCATTCGGGGGCACACTAATTCCTCGGCTTCAAAAGGCAAAAGAAACTCCTACTCTCTCAACCACTTTGAGGCTCATTTTTTCCCACTGAGCCTATGATCAAATGATCATGGCAGCAGACTGAGATTAAACCTCATTTTAAAACTGGAACAATAATCTGTACTCTCTACGTCACATGCACATTGTGAGGATATAATTAAATGATGTGTTTGAAAGAGCTCTGGAAACCATACAACAATTTCTTTACAAATGCATAAAACATCAGTCGGTTGTACCGTCTCCACTCCTATCCTTGCTCTTTGCTGGGTACTGGGTTAAATGCATTATATACAAATGCTCCTTTAATCCTCATCACAATTTTGTGAAGTGGCATTATAATTCCATTTAAAAAATGAGGAAGCAGATTCAAAGTGTTTAACTTGGTCTGACTTGGATAGTCAGTAAGTGACTGAGCTGGAAATTTTACCCATTTATGTCTGGATCAGATGAGGTGGTATCAATAACATATCTATATCTAGGTATCCAGAGCTACCTATCTATAAATGTATATATACTATATACATGAACTTAATATTATCAGCCCGATGTTTAGAGAGAAGCTGCTGAAGCTGAAGGAGATACTTTAGGACCCAAAAGCTGGCAGCTGACTGCTTACATGGCTCAACAATGAGTCTTCCAAAGCAGGCAAAGTAGGCTAGTGGTTTCCCTGTGATTATTATATTGTGATTCTTGGAACACCTGTGTCAGGATACAGACTTCCTGATAAAAATGCAGATTCTTGACCCTCTCTTCAGACTTTTGAATTAGAATCTGTGGAGAGTATGGCCCATGAATAGACATTTTTAACAAGCTCTACAAGTGATTTTATTCAAATTAGAGTTTGAGGTCCATTGCATAAAGTAATGGGCACCTGGCTCTACCCCTGGTTGTTTTTATATACAGAATTTTTTTCAAGTCCCTCTTCTGAATGGAGGGAAAATAACTTCTCTGGGACAATGATGTTTTTATTTCATAATATGAATTATGAAAGGTTACATTAATGTAGCTCTTGTGTGTAAAATCTCCCAGCCAGGCAGCCAGGCATTTATAAATATATTTTGTCCACATCCAGGCCATCAACTCCATTCTCATTTAAACATCAACTAAAAGAAAATGCACAATTTGCCACAAGATTAATTTCCTCCAGGGAAGGAAACACTAGCTAGTCACATGTGAGGGTCACTTGCTTCTTAATAGCTCCTTCCTAAATAAATTACAAGATAAACCACCAGTTCTGAATGAACAATTAGGGAAGTTGTTAGAAGCAATGTCTTTCCCCTTGAGTTTTGTAAAAATTTCTGAAATCACTTCTAATCTACAAAAGGGAAAATTATTTTTCCTTAGGTGACTCACAGTGTTTTATTCATATCAAAAAGAGATTATAGAGATTATTAGACCACTAATCCAACTCAATAAACTTTGATTATTACTGAGTTTTTCCTAAAGAATATGGAAGTGATTCATTCCAAAATAGTCTCAGTGGGGTTGAATTTTCCTCTCTTGAAGTCTTACTTAAAAAGAAAATGTTTCACAAGGAAACCTCTGAATATTGTAGAAACTATTAGATTAATAATACATTTACTATTAGAAGCTATTTTGCTCAATAGTTAATAGGATTAGGATGTATTTTAAAATGTACCCAGGATTTATTTTAATCAGATATGGTAAGACATATAGACACAGAAATGACTTTCATGAAGGAAGAAGTTCATACTCACAGATCCCTAGAAACATGAAGCATACTTCTCCATCAGTGCCACCCAAGAAAGCACCAGGGTTGGAAAGCAGGCAGAGGAAGCAGAGGAAACCGTGTGCAAGAGCCTTTACTGTAGTTTCTGTGAAAAAGGCAAGGCAAAGCAGGATAAGCAGGCTTAGAATTGGCTAGTGTGAATGATTTCAGTGGACTCTGGGGTGTAGGGGCTTCTCTAGTTGTCTGGCACCTTACCTTCCTTGTGGTGATTAGGGCAGAAGGATAGTGGCTTGCTCAGCATGTGATAGCCTAATAAAGGAGATGGCTAAAGGTATGGGCTCTGGATTTTATATGGCTTGCATATAAAAGGAGTACTCCAGGATGAATTGTCTTCTATCTCTAGGAATTAGCTAACCATAGGAGGGGTAGTCCCTCTAGGGCCAATAAGGCCCCAAGATGTCAAAGCATCAGAAAATAAAGAAAATAAAAAAACATGACTAACACAGAAGTTCTTGTGCTATTGCTATAAAACAAGACAAATTCTTGTATTCATATATTAGATGTACTTGTAGCATATGTGGGTGGGTGGTTTTCTATATACTAACTCTATTCTGAGGCAATGTGTTAATGTACTACTACTTCTCCAGGAGTTATAGGGCACTTTTTAAAAACAATAGCTTTAAGTTCTTCATAGACTGAGTATTATAGTGACATTTTAAATTTAGAGCAAGAAAAAAGTTAAACTTTACAGCAACATTTGGCATCCAGGTCCATCTGTTCTGAAATTCTGTATATGACCAAAGAAGTAGTAATTGGAGCAGCAAAGAATTGAATATCATGAGTTAAGGATGGAGAAGACCTGCTTGAGAAACTTGTAAATCTAAGGAACGGCTACATCACAACAGCTGCCACTGCAGGCATGAAGGTGAGGGGGGGGAGCTAAGATTCTATTGGTTTCTTGATGAAAGGGATACTTTCTCACACAGAGCTAATGCTATCTAAAGAATCGCTGAGAAAAGTGGAACTGGGTAAAGAGCTCAGGCATGGAGTATATCAGAATGTAGACAAAAGGGACAGGAGGGGAGAGTCAGAGAAGCTTAGAAGAAAGGCTCTTTGAGCACGGCATTCCTCCATTTTCCAAAGGTCCTCATCTGGTCAGAAAGGTGGTTTTCCTTTTACCTTCCTGGAACACCTACGACAGATTTTATGTTTCTTGGAAGTCTGGCTTCTAGTACCATAGGAACTTCTGTAGGTGACCGAAAGCCCTCAACCTCAAAGGCAACAATGGTATGGCATGAATTGTTTTAGCACTGGTAGTCTGAACAAGGTTACCTACCTGGTTTACTTTGCAAATTTTATGCGTTAAAAGTTGAATATTCCTGACTACAGCGTATTAGTTAGGACTCTAGGTTACAAGTGACAGAAATCCAGGCCCAAATAGTTTAAGCAAAAAACAAAGTCTTTGGGTTTGCTGGGACTAAGGACTAGTTTATTTTCTCCAAGTCTCACCCTACCAGTAGATGTGGAAGTCTGGTGGGTCAAAGCACTCGTGTTAGAAATCCAAGGTGCTCACTGGATTAGGATGATCTTACCTGTAGATTTTCCTGGGTGGGAACAAAGAGGCAGAATTCTGAAAGGTTTTTTTTTTTTTTTTTTTTTTTTTTTATAGGGAATAAAGTTTATTTTGGCAGAGAGTGTTCAACAAAATTAAAGTTGCATACATTAGTAACAAAACTCAACATCCTTAATTTGGTATGTGTGACAGATTTTCTTGCTTTCCTGTGTTCTGCTAAATCACCATAACCTAAACTGCTTTATAAAATTGATGTGCTGAAATTTAATTTTACTGTTTTCACCTATGCTCTGATTCCAAACAAAACTTTTCATAAGCTTCTTCTATCTCTGGGTCCATCTCATCTGGAGAAGAAAAATGCTTCCTGGTGGATACTGGGATCATGAAAGTCAATCAGGAAGCCCTAATTTTTCTTTTTAAGCTGCCTAATAAATATTTATTGGCCACCTAGTTTGTGTTGCTTATTGAGGGTGTAGTGCATAATAAACGAAGGAGAGCCTTTGTCTTCAAGTTGCTCCAAGGCTAGTAAAGACTATATTAGATGTTAAAATGATAAGAATAAATATTTTTCTTGATCTCAGCAAAGGGCCAAAAATGATTATGAGGAAATAACCTCCAACCGGAGGCATGTTCTGAGTGGGGAACAGGATAACATCTCTTGGACAAGTCTGCTGTTCCAATGAGACTTTCTGTCTCTGGGAATGACCTCAATTTCTCCACTGTTAAAACACCCTGTGTCTGTAAGTCTCATAGAGGTCCCTGGATTTTGTAAAGAAAGATACCATAGCTAGTTTTTTGTTTGCTATCAGATGTTGTTTATTGGCTGATTTAAAAAAAAAAAATCTTAGTTTAAGGAAGCTCATCCATAAGAATCAATGCCATTAAGTCACTATTCTAATTTGGTAACTCAATCAGCACTGCTGGATCCTGTGGGGAGTTTGGGGTGGAAGGTGAAGGAGAGTCATGACCCAAAGACTGGCATGACAGATGTACTCTTTTGTGAGGGATGTGATGGCTAACAGATGTAGCCATAGGACATGATGTGCCCTTATCGTATGATGGGCATCAGTAACACGACTTTTCACAACTACCTTAGGAATGCTTAAAATTAGTTTTAAATGGTTTTGAGCCATAAAATTGTGAGAGTCACCTCATATCTCTATGCTTTAGCTTGCTCATCAGCTAAACAAAGGAGTTTCCTGGATGTTACTAAAAACTCTGGGCTCCAAAATTTTATGTTTCTAGGGAGGCTTCAGGGATGCAATGGAATATACATTAGTTTGTAGCCAGAAGATGTGGGTTTGACAGTAATTTCTACCTGTTTGTTACATCACTTTAGGCCAGCGGTTCTGAACTGGGGGTAATTTTGTGCCGCCCCCCACTTCCTCCTCCAGAGAACATCTGGCAATATCTGCAAACATTTTGTTATAATTGGGGGTGGTCGTTCATCTAGTGGGTAGAATCCATGGTTGCTGCTAAACATCAGGCAATGCATAGGACACAGCCCTGCAACAAAAATTATCCAGACCAATAATACTAAACTTTTGGAAATACTGATGTAGATAAATCACCTCAATCTTGGCTTCTGCATTTTGTTGAATACTGTTTTTGAGGATAGTAAATGAGATAGTTGTGAAAGCACGCAGTAAATGACGAAGTGTGGCAACACTTGTGGTCATCAGTTCTGAGTGTTGCCTTCACAGTGACAGTGGCAGAAAGGGAAGTCTGGAAGTGGAGCGGAAGTCTCTGGGACACAGCAATGAGGGGAGATCACTGAGATGTTGCCACCTGGCAAATACTGCTTCCTTGACGATTTTGTTACTCTTTGCTCCCCCTCCTTTTGTGGCCTCTTTGATGGAATTTCCTGGAAGGCGTATGTGACACTGACATCTGGGTACTGCTGTGGCTAAGATCCTGTGCTTTGAAGTTAGACAGACTTGAATGTGAATCATGCTTTACCACTTCTGTGTGACTCAACTTTTCTGGCACCCAGATTAATATAGGTATAATATTTCCTACTTCATAAGGCTATCTTGAGGCTTCATGTTAAGTCAGAGCCTGTGATCACAGAATAAATGGGTGCTGTCGTCACTGTTATTTCTGCACTCAGTGCTATATAGTCACTTTAAGTGTCTCTCCCCTTTACTTTTCCTCTTTACTTTTCTGTCACCCATCTCTTTCCCCGGCTGAGCAAACTTTCATTACGACTTTCTTATGAACAAATCAATACCTGTTCTTCCCTGGTTAATATTAGTCAACTCAATCTGTATTAGATTGAGATACAAAAAATGAAGTTTCTAACAGAAAGTTATATAAGCAATCAATAAAAATTCCCTGCTCCCTGAAAAAAAAGGGGAAGTTATTGACTACAGGTTGCAGAATTTTGTTGTTGAAAAGGATCTATAGCTCAGGTTTTCCTGCCTGGTTTTGTCAGAATCTCAGAGGAGCTTTTAAAAATGCAATATCTGGAACTCCATCCCAGTCCTGGTGAATCAGAATCTTTGGCATAAGGCCCAGAAGTATGCATTTTCTAAAAGCTCTCTGGGTTCTGAGATGCACGGGAACATTTAAAAAATAGAGACAGTAGGGTTCCACATGAGACTTACTGTACAGAATCTCTGGAAAAGGATAAAATAACACACAGACACACACATAAAAATATATCCATAGTCTTACTTGATCTTTACCACAATCCTGAGCTTAGGCTGGAGAGGATTGTTACCTGCAATTTTGGGGTTGAGTCTTAGGACTAAGAGAACATAGGTGATCTGTTTACAGTCACAAAAGACAACAAATTTCAGCATTTGTTCAAAATATTTGCTGACCTTCCCTACTTTGCCCTTCTCTGGAGCTCTACCCCATGAGAGCAGTATATTTACTGTTCTACTGACATCAGGCTTGACTCTACAACTTGCTTTGATTGAGGAGTGTGAGTGCAAGAGGCCCATGCCACTTCCAAGCAGAAATCTTGAGGCATTTCATTGGTCAATTTATTTTTTCCTTCTGCCACCAGACTACCATGTCCCTGTCAGTGGCTGCTATTTCAGTCAAGTTCACAGAATGAAAAAGACTTGGAATGCAGTTGCAGTCAACCTGCAGTGGTCATTAATGTGAGCACAAAAGAGACCTTTGTTTAACCTTATGGGATTTTGGGATGATAATCCCCACTCTCTACTCCCTTCTCCTATAACAGAAAAAAGAGTGAGAATTTGAGCCCAGGTCTTCTGTCCATGACTTGCTGTTTCTGTTATAATTCTCAGCAGGAGAAGAGAGTTATATCTGATCTAGGTGGAGAGGGGATTATTTGCTCCCTTTGCTAGGGCGGCAACAGGGGGAAGGTGTGTTTTTGGTATGCTCAGCTGGAATTTAGAATAGAGATCTCAAATTTCTTCCAACCCAGAAATTCTATTGTTCTTTGACACTCCTGAAGAAACATCACTGTCCATTGTTGCTACTTGGGCTAATACAATTTGTGGGGCTATATAGTTGAGGCTTAACTGTGGCATTAATCTGGGATTGACAGGGAAATAAATCACCATATATAACATCCCTTATACGGAAAAAAGTTTTCTAAGTTCCAAATAATAGGCAAAAAGGGTAAACTTTTGAAACAAGTTCTTGCTTTACCTTAGGGTTCAGGTAAAGCTCAAATGATATTTTCTAAAACAAAAACCCCATACATTTAAAAAGGGTGTTATTCACATTTTGCCCACAGGGGGGCCACACAAGTCAGTACTTAATATTTTCTTTTTTTTTCAATGTTTCTAATATTTTATTATTATTATTTTTTACATCTTTATTGGCGTATAATTGCTTTACAATGTTATGTTAGTTTCTGCTGTATAACAAAGTGAATCAGCTATACATATACATATACCCCCATATCCCCTCCCTCTTGCATCTCCCTCCCATCCTCCCTATCCCACCCCTCTAGGTGGTCACAAAGCACAGAGCTGATCTCCCTGTGCTATGCGGCTGCTTCCACTAGCTACCTATTTTACATTTGGTAGTGCATATATGTCCATGCCACACTCTCACTTCGTCCCAGCTTACCCTTCCCCCTCCCTGTGTCCTCAAGCCCATTCTCTACGTCTGAGTCTTTATTCCTATCCTACGCCTAGGTTCATCAGAACCATTTTTTTTTAAGATTCCATATAAGTACTTAATATTTTCTTGTGATAAACTTGTTTACATATTTTTTCCTAGTGCTTTTTTCTCCCTCCAGAAATCCAGGTTGTCTCACAATTTATAACTTGAGCTAAAGAGGTTGTTTTTCAAGTTCTCTATATAAAGATAATTTCAGTCTGCTTCAGTTCTTCTAAACCCTTCATTACTATTCAAATTTCGATGCCTATGGTAGATTAGAATTTCTATTTCATTTTCAGAGATTTCAAGTAGTTTTCCCAAACTCATTTTTCTATAGCTTAAGCCTCTGAAACCAAGAGAGATGAGGTAATTTTAATCAGAATCAAAATTAGTTACCGATGTTCCTAAATTTAAAAACCAGGATTTTGTTTTTAAAAGATATCAAATTGGAAACACGATGATAATAATTCTTAGCAAAATGTAAATAATAATAATAGTAGCTATCATTTATTGACTACCTACTCTGGACCAGAACTTTTTGGTACATGATTCTATTTAATCCTCTCCAAAGCAGCTTGGCAAGGTATATGTCGTCTTCATTGTTTGGGATGAGTCCCAGAGATGTTAGTTGTCATAACTACCACATGACTTTAACGGAAAGACCTGGCATTTGATCCCAAGTCCCTCAGAAGCCAAAGTCCACAAGCTTTCCTCTACACCACAGTGCCTCTCCCATTTGGCTTTGAAATGAGTTTCTACTCTGGCTATCATATTTATCATCTCAAGTTTCTTCCTCAATTACATATTTTATTTCCAAAATAAATATTTATGCACATAAACCTCTATCTCAACAGGAAGCACAGAATTAAAAATCGCATAATCACCATGAAAGCTTCAAGTGATCTTCCTACGGGAAAGGGAAGTTGTGGTTTGCAAGGAGCACATGCAGGGACCCCTTACCAGCAGTTTGTGGGCCACTGGACCACAGGAGAGTGGGGGAAGCACTGGGAAGGCAGAAATCATAAATTTGCATTTGAAGTCCCTTCATGAGCAAGCATAATTGATAGGAATCATTTAGGTTCATCGCTTAATCTATATCGTTCTCCTTATAAATGCAACTATTAAAAAAGTCAGAAGAATCCATGCAAACTTTCAACCACTAGATGTCACTGTTGCTTACGAAATGGAATTGCCCACTCAGGTGAACTCTAATGTTCATCAAGAGATTAAACACATGTGGCTCCTGACAAGGATCTTGTTTTTCTTGGAAGAGACAAGACGCACCTGTGTGAATAGTTAGAGTAGCAAAGGAGTGTGCATTCATTCGTGGCTGATTGCAAATAGGAAGGGTAGAGGTAACAGGAGCTGTAAGATCTGAGAGAAATAAATGTAAACTAGAGTCGCTGTGGAAGTTTCCACAGGTGTGTGACTAAGGTGATGTTCTAATGATGAGTAAGAGCTGGCCAAGGTAGGAAGAGAGCAAGCTGATTCCTACGAGGAGTGACATGAGCACAAGCAAGGAGGTGGAAACAAATACTGACTTCTGGTGAAGGGGAAGATTCCTTTGGGGAAGAGTGGGAGTTGGTTGTGGAGGAGACAGATTGGATAGAAACAGAAATAACAAATAACAGAGGAGGAATTTATTCTCCTCCCTGAATGTGCCTCCAGAAGTTTTTGAGCAGAAGAATGATGTGACGAACATTTCACGGCAGGAAGATGAACTGTTTGGGCACTGGGGTCAGGTACCAACGAAGGATCACGACTTCTCGAGCTGCGTGATTTGAGTTTTCTTCCCCGTGTAATTACTTTATCCCGGTCCTTTCGCCATTTTTTCATGTTCCCTTCCCGCCAAATCTCGATCTGGAAAAGGCAGAGATGACCCCTCCCCCTCCTTCCCCGCGCCCAACATAAAACTGGCGCCTGTCTGTCTTCCTATAGAACAGGGGCATCTGCTTGTCTCGTCCCCAGAGACTTGCCTTCCTCTGCTTGACCATTTTTCACATAATCTGAATTTGTGTTCTGATGTATTTAGCCAGTCAGCTCCCCTTTAGGAAAAAAAAAAAAAAAAATCAAAGCTAGGCTTTCACCTCAGTGAGAGAAACGTCTGCAAGCAAAGGCGCCTCTATGCCACTTGTCCTGAACCAACTGGGCGACAGTTTCAGGGATTTTCTTTTTTGCCCAAACGTCACCTAATAAAGATCTGAGAGCATGAGGGAAAAAAGGAAAAAAAAACAACAACTTTCAGACTTTCAGCTCCTTTACTTAGGCGCTCTGAGGAGAGTGCGGAGGGCGGCCAGCGAGGGGAGAAGGCGGCGCCTCTTGAGCCCCATGAGGCAACCGGTCGGTCTCTCACCTCCGTCCGGCAGGCAGGCGGACCTTGCTGGGGTCGAAGCAGACGCGGAGCCGTTGGCCTCTCGGGCTTTCACAAGCCTCTCAGTTTCACCCGCGCCCACTCCGGCATCCTGTCCTCAGGCAGAGAAGCCACGAAAGGTGTCGCCGAGGACCCAGATGATGGAGAAGCCACAGGGCGAAGACGAGCAGCACGTTCCGGAGGCCCACAAACGCTCGCCGCCGTCACCCTGGGAGCCCGGGCTCCTCTCACAGAGGGCGAGTCCTCAACATCCGGGTCCGCCGCCGGCGTCCGCTTTCCCGCCAAAGCGAACGGACGGACGCGGCCGTCACAGCCCTGAGGTGGCTGGGCTCCTACTCAGCGGTGTGGACCACCGAAGACCCCGGCAGAGGAGTTCACGGTAAGAAGGCCATGTGCTGTTGTTAAACAAAGCGGACGGCAGCGCTGGTGCCCAAGTGCCAGGCCGTGGCAGAAGACGTGTACACTCAACGCCAACGCGCGCGCGCCGCTCCCGCTTGGCTTTCTCTTGTTGAAAATGACGTGATGCCGAACGCAGTGAATTTACAAACCTAGGGGCTTCAAGCTTGTGAGCGGCTTCTCACTGTCCTCAGGACAGAGGCCCTCCAGGCTCCCCTGGTCCCGCGGTTCCAGGCGTCCCGGGTGCTGTGCCTTCTGTCCCGGGGTTCACCGGGCTCCGGCCTGCGAGGCCCCTGCTCGTTTATGTTCTGTGTGGAACGCCCTTCCGTCACTCTCCCCCGCTCACCGCGGCCTCCAGGTTAACTCATACCCATTCTGCAGCTTCAGCCCAACTGCCACTTCCCTCAGGGCTTTCTTCGTGCTTTTCCTTCGTAGCATTTATCTTCTCGATTACGTCCCATATTTGTGGGGCTTTGGTAAACCTCTGTCCCTCGTATTAGAACGTAAATTCCTTGGTAACCGGGTTCCTGTCCGGATTTGCTCACCATTGTTTCTCATCTCGTCACTGTGGGAGACCATGGTGAGGACGTTGGTGCTCTGCTCTGGGTCTCTTATGATTCCATGGCAGTGGGAGGGGAGGTGGTTAAGAAACTGAAAATTCAGAGCGAAATTCTTCTAGATAAGAGGGCTCTTATCTTTTTAGCTTCATTCCAAGTTGCCTGAGAAAAGCCACTTTACATTTTATTAACAGGGCACGAAATACTGAGCCACTTGTACTCTGAGCCCTGTAGGGCATAGAAACCTCGGCGTCTTACAACTTTAGGATTAAATGGCATGGGGCTGTGATTGTTGTACTCCGTAAGTGAGATGAAGCTAAGAGTGCTCAAACCGTTCTGAAGACATTCCCACAAACAATAAAACCCTTCCTGAAATGACTGCAGACTCATTAGGGATTCCTGGTCAAGACGTACAGATTACTGCCTAGAGAAATAGAGGCACCCATGGCAGTCTGGGACAAACAGGTTCAAATGGTGTTTTTTTTTTTTTTTTTTTTGTCTATGTTGGGTCTTCGTTTCTGTGCGAGGGCTTTCTCTAGTTGCGGCAAGCGGGGGCCACTCTTCATCGTGGTGCCCGGGCCTCTCACCATCGCGGCCTCTCTTGTTGCGGAGCACGGGCTCCAGACGCGCAAGCTCAGTAGTTGTAGCTCATGGGCCCAGTTGCTCCACGGCATGTGGGATCTTCCCAGACCAGGGCTCGAACCCGTGTCCCCTGCATTGGCAGGCAGATTCTCAACCACTGCACCACCAGGGAAGCCCTCAAATGGTCTTTTAATCGAAGAGTCCAATTCAAGCCTTTGGACACAATTTTTAGCTGAGTCCTTGTTGCAGACAGTTCATGAATGTGTTCTTTGGATTTTGTGCAGAGATGACAGGATCTCCCTGTGCCCAACTTGTTGTGTGGATAGTGAATGACTTAAATTCTTTTCTTGGCTTAATGCTGTTAATCTCCTCCAAAAAAGATATGAGTCAATCAGTGATCTCATCCAGCTGATAGTGTGATTAGATCAGGAATGACAAAATTGTTATGGGAGAGGGCTATATGCATTGTATATTGTTCTTTCCTGTTTATAGCTATGTCAGATTGTATATTGAAAAAATGATCACAACCATATTTCCACTTCCACATGCTCCTCCAAAACCTTGCCATACACCCTCAAGGGTTGAGGTCTTTGCTCCTCTCTTTGAAACTGGATGGCGTTTTGTGGCTGTCTTGACAAAGAGAAGGTGATAGCAGTGACACTGCATGACTACAAGACTAAGTCAAAAAACGTGATATGGCTTCTACCTGGTTTACTGTCTCTCAGGGTGCTCACCCCTGTAACCCAGCCACTATGTTGTGAAGAAGCTTAAGCCACAGGGACAGGCCAGGGCTAGGCTGATCAGGCCACAGACTCAGCTAAGGTCTCAGCCTATTGCCAGTACCAACTCACATATGAGACAGCCTTCATTGATTCTAGCTCTAGCCTTTAAGCTCTCCCAGGTGAAGCCAGGCAGCGCAGAGATAAGGGGTTCCCGCAAAGCCCTGTCCAAATTGCAGGTTCGTAAGCAAAATAACTGATGTTATAAGACACTAAGTTTTCAGGTGGCTTGTTACACAACAGTAGGTAACTGGAGAAATAGGCCTAAGTAGGGAGCAAATTATTCTATTTAAGCTTGCCTCTGTGCTTTTGTTGATTCTATTTCTTGGGCCTGAAATACCCTTTATTTTCTTCCTCTCTCATTTCTTTCACTTGCCTAAACTTCCTGCTTAGCCTTCCTGAATCAACTCAGGTCTTAATGTCTTTAGGAAGTCAGCCATAATCCTAGTCAAATGCCCTGCCTATGTGTGTAAACCCCAATAACAGTCCTAGCCACGTGGGCTATCAGGGTCCATTTAAGTGTCTGATGTCTACACCTTATTGGTGCATTCATCTTTGTTTTATTCATCTTTGTATCATTAATCTTTGTACACTCAGGGACTCATATAGTGCCTGGCTCCACTATCTACTACCTGTGTGAACTTAGCCAAATTAATAAGCATATGCAAGACTCCCTTTCCTTATCTGTGAAAGGAGATAAAAGTTCCAACTCATAATGTTTTGTGAGGTTTAGAGGGTAAAGTCATCTAAGGTGCTGACGCATAGTAAATGCTACATAAATGTAACTATTACAGTTATGAGAGTAACCTCAAAATAGGAGAAACACCAGCATTCCAGAACACATATCCAACAAATGATATTTTGAGACACATTTGTCAGAGTTCTTGACCCCGCTTTCCTGTTCCTCTGTAGGGCAGCTTGGAACCCATTACCTTTTCCCCGTAATATAATTTTCTTTATACACCACCCACAGAGGGAGGACATGTGTAGCTTTGAAAGGGAACATCAGTTGGATTGATGAATGGATTTTGAAACGTAGAGCAGAGATGAAATTTTTGGAAGCCAGGTGCTTGAGACAGATAAGGTGCTTTAAAGTTCAAGTGCTTGGTTTTGGATATCAGAATCCAAAGTCCTGAGGTAATAAGGCATGGAGATTATGCCAAAATCAAAGAATGTATGATGATGTAAGAGTTAATGAGAGAGACCCAAATCCTGCCCTGTATTCCCTCACTCCCACCTCCCAAGCAGAAGGGAATTGGTTCATCATGTCCCAGGGTTCCAAGGTGTAGCCAGGGGAGACTGGAATACTGTTAGAAGCCCCTTGGTTATCTTGGGGCTGGAGTAGCAGAACAGCCATGGCCTGATGAAGCGCCTGATCTAATAGCTCTGAGGATCTCCTCAGAGTTCTGTGTACCCCAAGGGTGAGAGAAAGGATCCAGTGGAGGTGCAGAAAGAGATCCAATGTAATTGAAAGAACTTGGGGCATAAAAGGAAGACATGGGGAGAGAGACAGAGAGAGGGAGTGTGTGTGTGTGTTTGCATGTGTTTGCTAGAGGCCATTTAACATCAGCACCTGCCAACCCATGAGAAGCACCTATTGAAGAGATTTACAGCTCAGCAGATACCAGACACTGTAAATAGTTACTTTTTTCTTGGTATGATTGGTGTAAATTCCCAGGTGTGGGTGAGTAATTTGAATACAATTTGTTTAGGCAGAAGCTCATTTTTTCTTCAATTACTCCCCCTTTAGAACAGAAGGGGTCCTTGCGTCTTCAAGTGAATGGACAGCATGGTAATAATGTCCAGCCGGTTGCAGCAGCAGCCCTTTGCGAGCTCAGTGGATTTAAGGCAATCTAGTGACCATTTCCTGTTGATGGCCCTTCCAACGGCGTGAATCTCTTCAGTGTGGTTTCCCAACAGTCTTAGCCAGCTGCTCCCCAAGAAACCATTGCACAGGCTTTTGTGGAGGCCAGCAGAAATATCCCTCTCCTGGAGACGTGCTGCTTCGTTAGGACTTGCAGCCCTCAGCCACGTCGACCTTCTTATCACTGTCATCTGGAAAAGCACATGCTGTTCTCAACGATCTTGGCAACAGGCTTTATGAGAAAATTTTGTGGAAGTTGTCTTTTCCAGTTACAGCTAAACCACCAGGGTCAGCTTCTACTTTGCAGTCAAGATCCACTGATGAATATAGTTGCAAAGCCTGCAATATCCAGAAATAAAATGCTCTAAACTCTGGATCTTGTGCAATTCAGAAGAGAAACACTATAGGGGAAGTAGTCTAGGGGAGCAGTTCTAAGAGGGGGTATTTATCAGATTGTCTAGTTTATTTTCTAGCTCCAACAAGTTACCAGCTCTAAGGTCCAGAAAGGTATTTTACTTCTCTGTTCTTCAGTTTTGTTTTCTAGAAAATAGACAAACACTTTCTTGGTGGGATTTTGGAATTAAATGACAAATGCATACAGAACACAGTGACTGGCATTTTGTGAGTTCTCAATGAATGTTGGCTATTGTTATCATGTTTATTATTATTTCTAGCATTGATGGTGGCAGAAAATGTTGGTTGCCTACCTGTAGACACATCCTGCTTCTCTATCTTCCTTTTAATCTGAGGACTGATTTTGTGTATTTATCTGGGAGCTGTGTGCTGATAAATCTTGATTGAAAACTTCTCACTAATAAGTAGTTCCCCTCTGTTTCTGATGGTATTTCCCCACCTGCTTGAAGGTAGCCATGGCCAGATGACTTGCCGTGGCCAAAGAAATAAGAGAGATGATACTTGTCACCTCAATCAGTGACACTCCAGAAAGTCCCAAGAGAGAACAATGGGTACAGAAACTCCTGCCAAAATGTGATAGACATATAGCATGAATGAAAAATAAACTTTTCAACTTCAGGCCACTGAAGTAATTGGAATGTGTTTGTCATATGTTACCGTAGCTTTACTTGGCCCATCCCAACTCATATAGACAAGCTAACTGCATAAAACCTATTTCACTCGTAGATAACTATTTCGTATAGCATACTTATGTCATTTTAAAAGTTTATTTTATTTTTTTCAAAAATTATTTTTACAATCAACTGTTTTTTGTATAAATTCCCAGAAATTATTAATTCATAGTTGTTTTGTTCATATCATGTCACACTGATTTTAGCTTTTGCATTGTGAGTTTTGTGGCTATTATTTCTAACAAGCTCAATTTGCTTGTGTCAAAATTTGCAGATATAAATTCCGATACGAAGATGTGAGTCTTCTTTAATGTTCTAATCAATAATAAAGTTTTATTAGAAAGAGAGCAGTACATAGAACAAACTCAGGGACTAGATTGATGGATTCCAAAACTGCCTCTGCCACTGCCAGCTGTGTTACTTGGGATAAGTTTCTTAACTTTCTCTGTTTTACTCCTCTCATCTATTAAAAAACGGGGATAATATTAGCATCTAACTCATAGGATGTTTTTATAATGTCCTGTGATAAGTCTGTGATTAATCCTATGATGAGAGTTAACACATGCATACCTCATTTTATTGCATTTGCTTTATTGCGCTTTGCAGATAATACATTTTTTACAAACAGAAGATTTGTGGCAACTCTGTGTTGATCAAGTTTATCGGCACCATTTTTCCAACAGCATTTGCTCACTTCATGTCTCTGTGTTACTTTTCTAATTCTTGCAATATTTCAAATGTTTTCATTATTATATTTGTTATGGTGATCTGTCATCAGTGATCTTCGATGTTACTATTATAATTATGTCTTGGCATTTTTTAGCATTAAAGTATTTTTAAATTAAGGTATGTACATTTTTTAGACATAATGCTGTTGCATACTTAATAGATTACAGTATAGTGTAAACATAATTTTTATAATATGTACTGGGAAACCAAAAAATTTGTGTGACTCACTTTATTGCAATATTCACTTTATTGCAGTGGTCTGGAACTGAACTCGCGATATCTCTGAGGTGTGCCTGTAAACTATGTTTTTTTAAAGCTCTCAGAGTAGTGCCTGGAACGATAGAAGCTGTATAAGTATTTTTAAGTGGAAAGATATTGAGGCTTAACTACTGTTAACTTTAATTTTTTATTGTTTATTTGTATAAAGTACAGTTGTTACTTGCTCTGCTCTTGCAGCTATATATTCTATCAATAAGATACGTTTTAGTCAGTTTTTAATCTATAAAACATTTTACCATGAATAGAATATTTATATTGATTATTTCTACTAGTAATATTTATTATAAATTATTTAAGATGTTATATTTATTTTTATTTTATTTTATCTTACTTTTGGCTGCATTGGGTTTTTGTTGCTGTGCGCGGGCTTTCTCTGGTTATATTGAGCGGGGGCTACTCTTTGTTGCGGTGCACGGGCTTCTCATTGTGGTGGCTTCTCGTTGTGGAGCACGGGCTCTAGGTGTGTGGGCTTCAGTAGTTGTGGCATGTGGGCTCAGTAGTTGTGGCACATGGGCTCTAGAGCGCAGGCTCAGTAGTTGCGGCATGTGGGCCCTAGAGCACGCGGGCTTCAGTAGTTGTGGTACGTGGGCTCAGTAGTTGTGGCATGCAGGCTCAGTAGTTGTGGCTCGTGGGCTCTAGAGCGCAGGCTCAGTAGTTGTGGCGCACGGGCTTAGTTGCTCCACGGCATGTGGGATCTTCCCAGGCCAGGGATCGAACCTGTGTCCTCTGTATTGGCAGGCAGATTCTTAACCACTGCACCACCAGGGAAGTCCTCTGCATCCTCTTTTAAATCATAAACTTCTCAAGGTGAGAGGCAGGGTCTGGTTTCAAGAGGTGTCTCCAGCTTTGAAGATCATGTCTGGCCTTAGTAGACCCCAATACTTCCTGAATGAGCAAATGAGCAAAGTATTATTCTGATTAAACACTCAAAAAGCTGAAGTTGAAACTTCCCTGGTGGTGCAGTGGTTAAGAATCCGCCTGCCAATGCAGGGGACACGGGTTCGAGCCCTGGTCCGGGAAGATCCCACATGCTGTGGAGCAACTAAGCCCATGCGCCTCAACTACTGAGCCTGCGCTCTAGAGCCCGTGAGCCACAACTACTGAGCCCGCATGCCACAACTACTGAAGCCCACATGCCTAGAGCCTGTGCTCCACAACAAGAGAAACCACCACAATGAGAAGCCCATGCACCGCAACAAAGAGTAGCCCCCACTCACTGCAACTAGAGAAAGCTCGCGTGCAGCAACAAAGACCCAAAGCAGCCAAAAAAAAAAAAAAAAAAAAAAGCTGAAGTTGTATGAAGTATAATAATTTCCCCAAAGTCAAACTGCTAATAGGTGGCATAGTTGATATGACACTCAAAGACTGCTGACTCCCTAAGGATTTTTCCAATACTTTACTTGTCAGGGGTAAGAAGATGAGCTGCAGAATAAGTTACTGACATTGTGTAATCCCTTATCAGATTTAAGGTCTCAGCAGTTTAGGGCTGACCTAAGGTGGCGTATAACTGTGCAAAGTCCCCTGATACATGTTCTAAAGGAGAAAGGGAAGGGAACCTTGAGGTCAAGAGGGGCTTCTAGAGAGTAAGATAACACATGTGTTAGTGAAATGGAGCAGGACCCTATGGTCCTTGCTGCCCCGTGTCCTCAGCCTGCCTTTTGTCTGTGGAAAAACTTTAGCCAAAAATAAGTTTAATCAGAGAAGTGAGAAAATGCAGAAACAAAGGAAAACAGTCAAAGGAGACCAAATAAGAATAGTTTAGTCATTAAGCATAGTCAAGGACCTTTAGTTCTTCCTTAAGGGATATAGATAATATTCTGAGCCATATCCTGTGAGCTGTCTTATAGATAATGAAACCCCCACCAGGTGGAAGAAGTTAACTACATGATGACCAGGCTGTAGCCATGACATAAGCTGCCACAGTTCCGAGAAGTGGCCTCAGAGAAATGGAAACAAACGACCCTGGAACTGAAGACTAACTCTACCTAAAACAATCAAGATGATGCTGGTCAGGCCACTGATGACCAATTTCAAGATGACTGCAGAGCTGATTGTATTGTTTCTGCATGTAGCCCCCTCCCTCTGTCTATAAAAGCTCTTGCCCCCTGATTGTCGGGGCAGGGGGAGTCGGCCTTTGGACAGATGTCCACCCTCCCCCCGCAACTGGTTGCCGGCATCCAAAATAAAGCAAACTTTCCTTTCCACCAACCTGGCCTCTTTATTGGCTTTTGAGCGGCAAGCAGCCGGACCCCACTTTTGGTTACATTAGGAAATTGTCATATTCTTGAAAACAATGGCACATCTAGGATGTGTAGAATGTTGACTCAAAATGTGGTTTAATCTCCTTAGAAATTAAAGTATTTAAGAATGTGAGATACAAGTATTTTATTCTTCGATTATTTTAAGAAACATCTCTGACATCAGACTGCAAGCCCGGTTAACTGGTTAACTGGTTGACCCCAGTTAAATATTCCTATTGGCTCACGTCTTCCACCCACACCCCCATCCAATTTCCATAGAAAAGGTCTCTTTAATGTCTTTTGTTCATGACATGTCTGTGTCGTTT
The DNA here is from genome assembly GCF_009873245.2 of Balaenoptera musculus. Lineage (NCBI taxonomy): Eukaryota > Metazoa > Chordata > Mammalia > Artiodactyla > Balaenopteridae > Balaenoptera > Balaenoptera musculus. The sequence continues at coordinate 74,507,898 of NC_045793.1, read as the reverse complement.
CTACAATTTTTTGTGGAGTAATAATCATGTTCCTCCTTGTTTTACAAATGAGAATTTTGAATGTGAAAACAAAAGATGAACTTTACTGATGCCTTAGTCTTTATCAACTTAATCAACTTGATCAACATAAATGGTTTCTTTATGGTGAGTGGCACAGAAGACCCAAAGTGTCTTGTTTAATAGCTGAAACAACCCTTCAAGTCACTGATTGGTTTTCTTATTTTATTTCCATTTAAATTTCTCTAAGATAGGCTTCTTGAAATTTGCCACTTCCCTCAAAATAGAAAACAAGCCAATAGAAGATGTTTCTCAGAAAAGCCAGCCACTAATGTGAGCAAACTCAATTTGAACATATTACTGTAAATTTACTTCAAAGAGTGATCTCATATTTAGCATGGACAACTTCTAAATGGAAAGGTTGAGAGGATGCTGTTCAGAGAATAGTCTAACTTTTAGAGGAATTTCAGTCCCTTCCTGTTTTGGAGATACATAAAATATGCAAGTAAGTTGTGCTTTTGTTGACTTTGGTTAAAAGCCTATTTGATGATAAGTATCTTTTCAGTTTCTTGGATGATTCATTTTGAAGTCTGGCATTAAGAAAGCATTGGAAAATAGTGAGGAAAGAGAGGCTCACTACTTCTAGCCTTAGGGCATTTGACATTCATCTCTTCCTTTCTCTTTTTAGGTTAATTTCTTAATCTTTAGGTAATCATAAGTTGACAGTGAACATTCACCTCCAAAAAGCAACAGCAGCAGTTGTGAAATATCTCTTTATGTATAAGTATGTTCATAGCATGGGATCAGAATTAATTTGTTTTAGGATTAGACTAAGTTATATATGGTGTGAACTTCTGTGGGAACAAAAATTCTCAAGATTTCTTACTGAGAAACCCATCTCTGACCATTGCCTTAGATTGCCGTCATTGGTGTTCTAAGGAAGTTACCACTTCTTATTAACAGATATGGGGATCTGTGATGCCCTGCATACACACACACACACAGAACATTAAATTAAGGTAAATTTAAAGTACTAAGAAAAATAAACTTATAAGCATAGATGTTAAGATACCTACAGGATAAAATCAAGTGTTCTCCAAGACTTAAAGTCATGTCAAGTTTCTGTTGTTGGTCTAAAATATAACATTTTTTTGTTACTTAGAAAGGCAAAATATTAAACCATTAGTTCTCATTAGCTCAATAGCAAGATTTGTTAGATTAGCTGGCCAGTGCAAGGGCCCTGACAAAAAAGAACATGGAGCATATGAGTTTACTTAACTTTTTCTCTGTTGGGGCCTCAGAGAAGCTGGAGGAGAAAGAGTACCTGTGACAGTCTAGATTCTGTAGCTCTGAGAGGGGATTAATGGCTGGGATGAGGAGCCTTGAGTGGAAATTCCAAGAGGGGAGCGGTCAATGCTAATCAGCATTGTGACCTTCTTTAACATTGTGCTGAGCTCCAGCCTACAGAGAAGGTACACCTCAAAGGAACAAATGAGACTTGAGTGTATTACTAGGAGTCACTACAATTGTGACATAGCAACGTCCCTGCCATTTTCTCTTTGTTTGTCAGGCAGGTGGAAAAAGCATTGTGAAAGAGCAATTTGAACAAAAACAAAAATGGAGGGATGGTGATGGACTGAGAGAAAGAGGGCTTCCCATATAAAAACAGGAGGTGTTTGCAGTAATCAAAGGGGGTACTGAAAATGTGCTAAGCACTTCTATAAGTGTTTTTCTCATGAAATCCTTAAGATAAACCATATGAGATGGATCCTATTTTCACCTCCCTGTTATAGAGGAAACCACTGAGGATTAAAGATACTGAGTAACTTTTCCAGGGTCTTTAGTGTCTTTAAAGACATATAAAGCCAGCATGGCAAATAAAGCTGGTGAGTAGCAGAGCTAGGATTAAAATCTAAGGACGGGCAAGGCAGTTTTAATTAAATATTCAAAGGAGGAACGTGATTTAAATGGGAGTTAAAACAAAAAATTGTAGCTCTGGAGGGTAGAAATAGTAGAAATAGGAATGAAAGGGAAGTTAGACAAAAAGGTAGATTTCAGTACATCATTAGGAAGGGCTTTCTGAAGTTTGAATTAATTCAGGGAAAAGGAGTCTTTGTGTAACAGTGAGCTTCCTAATACTAGACACATTAAAGTGGAGATTAGATGACCACATGTTAGAGAAGCTGTAGAGGAATTTCAGATATGAGTGGGAATGGTAAACAGGTGAACTTCAAATCCCTGTGATTGAAAATTACCATCCTTGGAGTTCCTTAACACCAGCATTCATATGTATTTTGGGGCCTAGAAAGTAAGAGTTTAATCTCAGGTAATTCTGATCTTCCTAAGAGACAAAACAAAAAAGGAAAATGTATCCTCAAATTGATAAACAGGTAGAAAATGAGTTTACCAGTGCAAGTGAACCTTTTCTTTGCTCTCATCTCAGAGGGCAATTGAATGCAAGTGTCTGTATTTGGTTGCTGGCCTCAATCAATGAAAGAAGTATGGCATAGCAGGGACTTTAAAATGATTTTAAATTATAAATATTGTCAGTCTTGCTTGCATTTGTGTCTGTGTGTCATTGATCATCACAATTTTTAATTGACATCCAGGGCCCAGTTTCTGACACATGCTTAGGGTTCCTTGGGCGTGAGAGACATAATCTTTAAAAATCATGTATTTATCACATATTTATGTTATCCGAATTGAATCAAATAATAATGATGTCTCCTTAGCACTGTCTCTGTATAGCTTTAACAACAAAATGATAAAATGAATGAATAGTTCTCAATTCAGTTGAGATCTTGAGCTCTTTAAAATCCACAGTGGCACAGTAGTCACAGCAGGTGGAGGATTAAAGATGCTTCCTGTCCCATAATTATTTGTGAGCTGGATCTCCTTTTTGAATAAGAAAATACCTCGTCACCCACTCTCTTTGAAAGACTTTTCTTATGTATTTACACTGAAGATGTTGGAGGAATGAGACCTATGTAATCAGTGATAGGCTAACTTTATAAGACAAAGACAAAAAGGAATCATATTTAACACTGCTTGGTTGAACAAAATAAAATAGTGAGCATATGACTTATGGGTTATATATCTTATAGCAATGGACTGTTATCCAGCTAATGGAGAAGTGAAGTAAATGGAATATGATGTAGATAAGGAGACTGAAAACATTATTATTTATTCTAAATTTTTGGCAATTAAATAAAAAATAAAAAATTCCTTACTGATAATGTTCCTAAGGAATAAGGAAGACTTTTACCCACAAAAATCTAATGCATATTTATTGGGAGTGAGGCTTACTAATTTAGTTCAATTAAACAAATTAAAAAAAAATTATTCTGCATGAAATCCTCGATTTGACCCTGAAGAAGACATAAAATCGAACATAATATCCAGAACTTCAAGACGTTTACCATCTAGTACAGAATCAATCAAATGAGCCAATAACTCTAATAAAAGGCAGTATATTACACATATTGTAACTGAGGTATAAACAAAGTTCAGCGAGATTCAAAGGAGAGAATGCTCACTTCTGTTTGGGGTTGGGAAAACATACAGCTTCGTGGAAGAAATGACATTTGAAAAATAGATGGGATATTTATAGGTGAAAAGAGGGAGAGAGGGCATACCAGGGAGACAAAGGATTAAAAGCAAGGTGATAGGCAGGTGTGAGTCAGTTCTGAGAAACTGTGCCAGCTAGAGTGGAGCATAGGTATGTAAGGAGGTGAGAAATAGGAAATAATATAGGAGATTCAGGCTGACGCCAAGCGTGGTGAATTTCCTGTACTAGGCTGACAGGTGTGCATTTATTTTCACAGGTGATGAGGTTGTTAAAATGTGTAGAGTTGAGGGATGGTACGGTCATAGGGCTGCCCAGTGTTGTGTGCAGATTGTCCACTGAAAATCTTAGAGGGTGCCATTCACAAGATAACTCTGTATATTTCTATATTTATTATGACCAGTCATTGTAAATATGTTATGACAGGTTTCCTGACAGATAAGTCAAGTGTGTTGAAGATGGGGTGTCTTTTCTGATTTGTACAAAAGCACCAGATGGGCTAGTGGTAGCCTGGGACAGCTGTGCTGTAGGGAGACATATCTTATAGCAGAATATAGGACCAATTGCTTCAAGGAGAGACTGAGGGCTTTGACAATAGTAGACACAAAAATAGGAACTTAGCTTGGTAAAGACAGGCTGATGTAGCATCTAGATGGAAGAAGGACCCATACATGACCTCAAAGACAGGTGACAGATAGTGGTGGCAAATAGGAAACAGAAAAGTGAGAAAGGAGGTTTATTAAGATAGGGGAAAGGGAAGTAGATGGAGGGCAGAGATGAGAGGCTCCATTTTGAACATTTTGGAGCCAGAGGTGTTAGCTGAACATCCAGTTGGATGTGTCAACTGTTAGGTTGAAAAGTTGAAATATTGGTCTGGAGGGCAGGGCAGGAGTTGGGCTAGAGTCAGCCACATCAAAATGATTGCTGAGATAACAGGAGAGCCTTTACAGAGAGACAAGTGGAATACAACTGGTGTCAGAAGCAATAATCCTTCTTATCACATTTTGCTCTCTAACCCCAAAAGAATTAGGAATAAATCTTGCAAAAGGAGCCTGTTTTCTTAGTACTGTGGTTGTTGGATAATGTGTTTCCTTTCCAATTCCTGCCAACCATCAAACACAGTCAGCATGTCAGCTTTTATATGTAAACATGTAATTTTTTCATTATAAGATTAGATAGGAGTGTTGGCAGGAGAGGTTTTCTGACCAAAGGTAGAATCACTGATGACTTGGTAATATTTTAATGGAGAAATAGAAGCATAGAAATCAGTTATAAAATGCCATCAACTTCTCACTCAAGAAAGTAAGAAATGGCAAAAAACATATAAATGTACTTTTCTTTGACCTTCTTATGTACTCCATGTGGCTCCATATTTTTATCTCGGTGTTCTTCAACATGATATATGACAAACCCACAGCTAACATCATACTCACCGGTGAAAAGCTGAAAGCATTTCCTCTAAGATCAGGAATAAGAAAAGGATGTCCACTCTCGCCACTTTTATTCAACATAGTTTTGGAAGTCCTAGCCAGCATAGTCAGAGAAGAAAAAGAAATAAAAGGAATCCAAATTGGAAAAGAAGAAGTAAAACTGTCACTGTTTGCAGATGACATGATACTTACTATACATAGAAAATCCTAAAGATGCTACCAGAAAACTACTAGAGCTCATCAATGAATTTGGTAACGTTGCAGGATAAAATTAATACACAGAAATCTGTTATATTTCTATACACTAACAATGAAAGGTCAGACAGAGAAATTAAGGAAACAGTCCCATTTACCATCATATCAAAAAGAATAAAATACCTAGGAACAAACCTACCTAAGGAGGCAAAAGACCTGTACTCTGAGAACTATAAGACTGATGAAAGAAATCAAAGATGACACAAACAAATGGAAAGATATACTGTATTATTGGACTGGAAGAATCAATATTGTGAAAAAGACATGAAAGCAACCTAAGTGTCCATCGACAGATGACTAGATAAAGAGGATGTGGTATATATATATATATATATATATATATATATATATATATATATATATACACAATGGAATATCACTCAGCCATAAAAAAGAATGAAATAATGCCATTTGCAGCAACATGGATGGACCTAGAGATTGTCATACTAAGTGAAGTAAGTCAGGCAGAGAAAGCCAAATATCATATGATATCACTTATATGCAGAATCTTAAAAAAAATGATACAAGTGAACTTTCTTACAAAACAGACTCACAGACATAGAAAACAAACATGACTACCAAAGGGGAGGAAGGGAGGGATAAATTACGAGTTTGGGATTAAAATATACACACTAATATATATAAAATAGATAACCAACAAAGACCTACTGTACATCGCAGGGAACTATACTCAATATCTTGTAATAACGTATAATGGAAGAGAATGTAAAAAAAGAATATATAATATATATATATATATAATTTCAGTAAAAATTAAAAAAATCTGGTACTAAAATTAATTTATGTTTCATCAGGCCAAAAACTTGATGAAAAAAGATAGTCCAGAAGTACGCTGGGTGGCAGATAAACAATTAGGAGATGAAAATGTTTGCCTTATGTAAGTCTTATGTAGAGAATGAGGGCTTATTTTAATGGCTGTCATGGGCTTGTCTTCTCATGTTTTTAGACTGTCTGGCAGGAATATTTCCTCATATTAGTGCTCTCATATTTACTTTGTTAGGATGATCTCAGAAGCCAAGAAGACATCAGTGTTCTGAAAGTTAGGTGGAAGTTGACATTTAAATACAATCTATTCTCAACTCATCCTATCCCCTATTTTATGCTGTATTAATGGACACCAGTGTCCAATCTAATCTGGGAGTTATAAAAAATTGGTTCTTCTGTGTCTTCAAGGAAAGTTAAAAAAAAAAGGGGAGCAACATATAGGTCATCATCACTATTTCCTTGATGTTATCATTTTAAATACTAACATGACATTGCTTTATTTGTTTCCTGAACTTTTCAGGGAGGTAGAAAAATATTGTGTGCCAGTATCTCTAGGTTGATAGAGGAAAATTTGATATTATATCAATCTATTTGAAATTTAACATTCTGATCACCTCACTTGAATGTTGAATGTTCTGTTATAGATATTCAGTTCTCTAGCTGATATTCCCATTGAACTAGAATGGCTTTTTTCTTTAATGTAGTAAGCTGTATTTAAGAATGTTATTAGTGTAGTAGAGAGATTAAATGAAATATTTAATAAGCACTCTAACCTACAAATAGAAATATGTAACTTTTAAAATAATGTTTAATGTAGATCAATATTTGTAAGATAAAATCATGGAAAAAAATTTGGACCTTTGTAAACAGTATTTGGGGTGTAAAGTTCATGAATTTGATTGTACATTTAAAAAAACAGTGGTTGGAAACATCAAATCTGTATAAACAAAGATGTTCTAATCGATATGGTGAACTGGTCTCTCAGATTATATTTAAATTTGAACAATCTCATTTTCTCATCCATTTAGAAATTGTTCTAAATTATTATCCTGTATTTTTCTATTTTATAGATTGAAAAATGTGCCAGATCTCATATTATTGAAAAGGGAATATATTTAGTACATAGCTCTTTATAAATTACACAAAGCTGTGAATTGGGTTGTTTTCCTCAATTCTGTGAATTTACATTAATAGAAACTAAACCAACAAATAAACACACACATTAATATTCACTTAAATATACCATTTAGCCTCTTAAATTAAAAATAGCTCTTGAGCTGTATTTTGTCAAGAATATATGTATTTAGTTAATGCAGCTTACTCAGCTGGTCTTTATAAATATTTACTGATATCAGTGATAACTGAGAAAATTAGTCAGTGTGTGCAAGAATATAATTTTCTTAAGAATTTAAATCAGGTAAAAATTCAGAAGAGAAAATGAATGGCTGTTGAGTGTATTATAGAAATGACTGTAAAATGAACCTGGAAAAGAGAAAATATATCTGGTTTCCGGGGGTCAGAATTAAATTGCCTTTTCATTTAGAATATTAAAAAAATCTTTTGAAGTATTTCTACAATTCTTTTAAATTTCATTTAAAAATACTTAGGGACTTCCCAGTCCAGAGTAAGTCTGGAGGCCAGAATATTAAAACCTTTTGAGGAAAAGTTTTGCTTTCAGACTTCCCCAAGGATGTGGTGAAATCTCTTGGGAACAGTCTTGCAGAATTATAGAGATGTTGTTCTTCCAAGCTTTCACTTGGCCCTGACAGCCTGCTTTTTGATGTTTTTTTCCTGCTACTGAGTAAAACGTAGAATAGCTAACCAATAAACTAACCAACCAACCAACCAAACAAACAAACAGAAGCTGCATCTGTAGAAATGTATAATTTGTGAAATTGCCTATAGTGAATGCCTCAAAAATATGGTTTGAAGCGTAAGTGGCTGGTGATGCTGAGAGCAGAAAAGAATTACGTTCTCCTGTTTTCCCTGGTTGACAGCATATGACCTGAACTATTCGTCCATAGCTCTTCTGTTTTTCTTTAGGAAAAACCACATGTACAATTAACTAGGAGATTAAACTGTGTGATTGATATGGATTGAATTGTGTTCCCCCTAAATTCCTATGCTGAAGTTGTAACCCCCCATTACCTCAGGATATTACTGTATTTGGAGGTAGGGTTTTTAAAGAGGTAATTATGGTTAAGTGAGGCTATTATGGTGAGCCCTAATCCAATCTGACTGGTGTCCTTATAAAAAGAGATTAGGACATACAGAGAGCAACATCAGGGATGCATGTGCACTGAGAAAAGGCCATCAGCAGGCCAAGGAGAGAGACCTTGGGAGAAACCAAACCTGTTGACATCTTGATCTTGGGCTTTCAGCCTCCAGAATTGTGAGGAAAAACACCAGAATGTGGTATTTTGTTATGGCAATCCTAGCAAACTAATACAGTGATAATAATGAAGTAAGTACTAAATCTTTGAGGAGAAAAAGCATTGAGTCATTTAAATCTATTATAAAGGTACACATCCTGATATCTGAACTACAGGCTCCTGTATATATTGGTACTCATGTAACAATTCTGGTTTCCTATCATGTTATTCTCACTTAACACATATAACTGTTGATACTTGTTTATCTGACCACTTCCTTCATTCCACCTGGACTGCTTACTGTTTATTCCTTTCAACCGCCTCCAAGTGCATGTTGCAGGAAAACATCTGTGAAAAAAACTGGTCATGAGTTCTCTCTCCACTTTTAAAAAATTGTTGTAAAAAACACATGACATAAAATTCATCATCTTTACCATTTTTAAGTGTAGAGTTCAGTAGTGTTAAGTGTGTTCATATTGTTGTGCAATGGATCTGCAGAAATTTTCGTATATGGCTTTTCATATATGACCTTTATTATGTTGATATTATTTCCTTCTATTTCTAGTTTGTTGAGTTTTTTTACAATCATGAATAATTGTTGAATTTTGTCAAAGGCTTTTTCTGCATCAACTGAGATCATTTTTTGTCCTTCATTTTGTTCATGTGGTGATTACATTTGATTGATTTTTGTATGCTGAACCATCTTTGCATTGCAAGAATAAATACCACGTTTTTTTAATGCACTGTTGAATTTGGTTTGCTAGTATTTTGTTGAGGATTTTTGCATCAGCATTAATCAGAGATAATAGTCTTTAAGGTTTCTTTTTTTGTAGTGTGTTTTCTGGCTTTGGTATCAGGGTAATGCTGACATCATAAAATGAGTTTAGAAGGGTTCCCTCTTCTGTTTTTTGGAAGAGTTTAAGAAGGATTGGTATTAATTCTTCAAATGTTTGGTAGAATTCACCAGCGAATCCATCTGGTCCTGGGTTTTTCTCTTGTTGAGAGGTTTTTGATTACTTATTCATCCTCCTGACTAGTTATAGGTCTGTTCATATTTTCTACTTCTTCATAATTCGGTCTTGGTACCTTGTATGTTCCTAGAAATTATCCGTTTCTTCTAGATTGTCCAGTTTATTGGTATAATTTTTCATAATAGTCCCTTGTGATCTTTTTTATTTCTGTGGTATTAGTTATAATAATGTCTGCTCTTTTGTTTCTGATTTTAGTTGAGTCTTCTCTCTTTTTTTCTTAGTTAATCTTAAGTGTTTATCGTTTTAATTTATATTTAAACAAATCTATTTTTTAATAGTTGTGAGAACATGTTACTTAAACCCTGGAAGTTTTCATTTGTTCATCTGTAAAATGAGTGTATCATTACTGTGCCAGGTTGCTGTCTCCTACTTACATTCAATTCTTTACTGTCACATTCTTGGTGCTGAATAAATAGTAGTTAGTATCATTTTAAATTATTTAAGTAAGAGAGAAATTCCTCTCCCCCTGTAGATCACAAATCCTTTTCTCATTCTTTTTCAAAAGAATCATGAACTCTAAGTTCACACGTATTATTAGTATTCACTGCTTAGGAATTTTAAATCTTGCTGCTGTTTTGTCTCATCATTCTTATATAATTCTCCTTTTAATTGTATGGCTCTTCTGTGCATATGTTTAACTCCATAAGGATAGATTACTTTCAGAAGCCTTTCATTTTTTGTTTCTTTATACATGACCATGGGTTGATACCTCACCAGTAGAATTTTTTCTTTAAGTGTTTTTCCAACTGTATTTTCTATTAAGTAGAGTAATTTCATGGTCATTCCATATACTATGGGACATTATTTTCATATATAACTCTCCTGTAAATTTAAAGAACTTGAGAAAAGTGAAAGCTTGTTCATTCCCTGTGTACCTGTTTTTAGTAGATGTGGTTTCAATTTTTAGGATGAAAGTGAATATAAGCTTTTTTAAAAATTCTTTCTGGATTGCTTTTCATGTGTGTTGGTTGGGAATACTCTTGTTTGATTTACAGCTTGATTAAACATAGCTGAGTTTTAATTTTGATGTAATTAAGCTGTCTGAAAACAATTATAGCCATGCATAATGCATATTAGAATTTTTCTTATTAAATCCCAACCCAAAAGCAGTATTTGGCTTTATAAACAAAGGGAAAATCATTTGATTCCCATGATTGAAAACTATATACAGTGAGTTTTATTGGCAATGTTGTTAATCATTGATTGTCCTATAAATCATGGTGGGTAAAGCATTTATCTTTGGAGGGTAAGGAATGGGAACTGGGTATAGGGTGAGGAAATATAGCATTATTGTACTTTCTTAAAGTTATACAAATATATTGCAAAACTATTAGTGAATTTAACAATTCCTACCTTAAACTTTATTTTCTAGCCCAAAGCTATTCAAGGCTAACATTGCAGGCATATGATTTAGAGTCAGATCAGCTTAGATTTGATTTACAGTTTCAACTTCTGTTGTGTCAACAAATAATCCCCAAATTTCAGAGGCTTACAATAATAAACATTAATTTCTTGTTCATGTTGCATGAGGGCTGTGGGTTGGCTGTTGCTTTGTTGGTATCAGCTGGGCTTCATGTCTCTTTTAATTTCAGGGGCATTCTCTTCTTATGGTGAAGAAGGTCAAGGGGGTAGACCACACAAGTACATTGGACCCTCACATCCCATTAACCAAAGCAGGTCACATGACCTAGCCCCAAATCAGTGGGACAGAGAAGTGAACTTGGCCTCTAGGAACGCATGGCAAGGGTGAGGAGAGAATGACATGAATAATAATTCAATCTACCACAAGAACCTGTCTTGGAAACACTGTGGACCCCTTCTGGGTAATCCCATAATAAGCTCAACTTGTCAATTCAGACTAGAAATAAATTATTTCTAAGTCAGAGAATTTTAGAAACAAAAGAATTTTTAAAGTAATGATTCTTTTATTCAAAGTGATATTGTATTTTGAGGCCCCAAAGTAGAAAGATTGAAGTGGGGTGGAGGACCCAATATCCTACTTGCTGACTGCTTCCTCTTCACCGCCTTGCTTCCCCTCACTCTGGTGGCTGGCAAACCCTGAGAGGATTTTACAGAACATAATTTGAAAATCACCAGTGCAGAGTTTCTCAGTGCAGGCTTCGCAGATGTTTAGGGATGTTAGGTTGTAAAAAAATGTGAAATATTCTGTATAGGTTGAACAAAATTAAACAGAACTACAGGAATTCTCAGAACCTTTACTGTGTTAATGTTCCTTGTGAATTTCCAAGAGGGCTATATAGGTCTCAGTATTGCCCAAACTTTTTGTGAAGCAACTTAGTGCTTTGCAATACATTTAATGAACTGCTACGCTAGACAACTGCTCTTTTATTAAAAAAATTATATGTGAGGCAGAGGCTTGAGACGGAACAATTAACTGAGTTTTTCTCATCTAGATAGTAGCAGAGATCAGATTAAAATTCTGGTCTCCCCCCTCCCTTTCCTGGAGTCATGTTGCTGAGTTTGTTCCTATGACCAGGACATACTTTCAAAATGATGTCGTGGCTCGTGGCTCTCGGGGTATTTTAACCTTTGAGAACAATAGGCCTGGTGAGTGCCTCTGTTAGGGTCCAATAAGAAAGAAATTGAAACTGAGTGACCATGAGTAATTGGTTTCACAAAGTGAATGAAGGATTGTATAATCTGATGTGAAGTAACTGTTGGGACAAATCGCAGCATGAGCAAATACTCAGGGATTTTTTTTTTCTCCAGTGAATTTAAGGCTCCATTCATTAAGAAAATCACAGATATTGAAAACTGTAATTTTCCATTGTACGCAAACTCTGCTCCTTTCTTTCCCTTTATCTTTTGTTCACAAGTAAATGACTGTTGTGAATCTGTATAACTTATGTCCTAGGTTATTGTTTGAAAAGTTTTTTAAGAGTAATGATATACTACTTAGGGGCTAAATTTGACCCTAATTCTTTTCAAGAGCTTCATCACTATTATACATTTAGAGGGAGTAATCATCATCAACTGTATGTATCTAAGAAAAATCCATGAGGATAGAATGAAGAGAACCTTATCCTTGTATAATTACCTGTGATTTAGAAATCCAAAATTTCAAGTGGATTAAGGTATCAAAAATATATTAGTAAACGGGAAATACCCAAAGGAATTAGGATGAACATTTGGAAGAAGTTGTTTCATGTCTCAAAATATCTGCAAAATACAAAAGTAGAGAAAAGAATAGCAAAATGAGTCTCGAGAAAGAGAAGTACTTTTTAATTTAACTTAGATTGTTTCATAGCTATTGAGTAAATACAACTTCAGATTTTCCTCCATTGTTCTTATAGACTAAGCATCCTGTTCCTTTTATTTTTTACTTGATAGATGAAAGATGCAAGTGTAGTGTTTATAGTTTTAGGAGCACTTGCCTTAGGCATCAATGATTCAAATTGCAAAAGAGCAAATATAAGACTTTACAGGTGTGTGTAAATGAAGACCATATGTGAAGATAAAGCTATGATTAGAACACAGATTAAAAGATGACATTGATTTTTAAAATCTGCAGTAAAGGTGAAATTTTATTTTAGGTAAATACAATGACCTCTCATTTCATTAGCTTTTATGTACCTCTTGAATATTCTCCCATTATTTAAAATAAGTAACATGCTTGGAGACAGCTTACTAACTGATTCACAATTTTGTAAAAGCTGCTCTAAATTTTCCTTTTAAGATTTTGTTCTAGTGTGTCCCATAAAAGATGTCTGTATTTTCCTGGACTTGATTTTTTTCCCTCTCAAACTAAAAAACCCCAAACAAACCTCTTTTAATTGACATTGACATATTATATACAAACAGAAAAGTTTGTACAAATCATAAGTGTATACTTGGTGAAATTTTCACACATTTAACACACCGTATAATCTGCACCCCAGGAGGACCCCTTCATATTTCCTTCTATATGCTCACAAACTTTTGTATATAAAAGCAAAATTTGTAGGCCCATTATCCTCCAGTTAGGTCATTCAGAGTTTAGAATTCTTACCCTCCTTTGGGAATTGACAGCATTGTGAATTTGATTGTACATTATACCCAAATAAGTTTGTCTGCTTATTCTGTAAATACTATTTCAAATTACTCTGATATTTTTACCAGAGCTAGGTGCATCCACTAGTGCTCAGAATTCTTCTATCAACTTGGAAGCCTCTGATATTGAACATAGGTGCCTATTTGAGTCTGCCTGTTTGCCCAGATTTTAGCTGTTATATTCAGATTGCATAAATAGTAACCAAGATTAAATATTGATGTTTTAGAAGTAGATACACCTATATATAAGTCGTATATGGGATTTTCTCTTCCCTCTTTATCTTCTGGGTCTTTCATGAAAGGTTAACTCTTCTCTTACATGAGAGGAAAGGTCATTAAGAATCCAGCCTTAGTGTGTTTTATTTCATAGCAAAACCAGTCTTTTGAAAGTTGATTTTAGTTGTTTGCCGTTTGTCATTGGACAATAATCCCTCTATAGTAATGTATCTGTATATCTTATTATATATTACTATTGATACATCTATACTATCACATATATAATATATAATATTAAAGTTTAAATTTATTTAAAATATTAAAAAAGAATTTCTTACGTTTTTCTGTTGCATGTTCTTGGAATATACCTTCCTTAGAAAGATCATTTTTGGTCTCTTAACCCAAAGTAGTTGGCCACCTGGCCCTACTGTGCTTTCTTAGGACAAGCCTTCTGTTCTTTTCCCGTATAGTACTTACTGCAATATGTAAGAAAAGATTTGAATTTGTTACTTAATGTCAGTAATAGTTTACAGAAGAGACCTATTTTGTTCATGGTGTATCTGTAGTGCTGAACACTATGCTCCTCATGTAGTGCAGATTCAGTAAATATTTTTTCATGAGTGAATGCTTGAACAATACGAGTATGTCCTTTAAATAAAGGACGCTATAGGTATTGGGCCTTCTCCTTGCATAACGAGAGCCATCTGCCTTGTACTCAGAGCTCAGCCACAACCCTAAGTCCCTTCCTGACCTGAGTTTGAGCTTCAAGTTTCTCTTACTTTCTTCCCTCTGTCTCTGCCCTTGTGTGCCATTCAGAGAACCAGTCTCTGGTCTCTTCTCTCCATTGGATCTCCCATCTGGTATGTGGAGATGGAGGGTTACAGAAGTGCTGAGTGCCCAGAGCCAATTCTGTGAGCAGCTGTGTCCATTTTTGTAAACCAAGAAGCAAGAAGGTTGAAATGCACTGTCCTAAGTCTGTTTCCTGTCATAATATACTTTCAAAACCCTAATAACTCTAGGGCTGAGCATTTGTTCTACTTTTCATAGCCATGGACTCAGAGACTGGTATTTACCCTTGAGCCCTGGCTAGGTGGCTGAGGTGCTACTCTTTGCTGATGGACTTCTCTGGTTTTACTTGTCAGCCTCTCTACCAGAAGTTTGACCACTGCCATCACTGGATTTCCCATGACTGCTCAGCTTGTATTATGGATGATCAATGAATTGAGGTCAGATTCCCAGATGCGAACTGCTTACAAACTGTGGTGCCATAGTCCCTTGGATGCCATGCCTTGGCTGCCAAATTATCATCCTGCTTGTTTTCACAGCTTGGTCTTTCCCTCCTCTAAGCAGTTCCAGATTCAAACTATGTCTTCTTTGTCTGTCTTGGGCAGCAGGGCTGTGCTAGGTGATGTTCAGAGATATAATATTCATGTTATTCATGTATTGTATTCTTCACCCCTGCACCCCATTCATGATCTGTCGTAATAGGAAAGCACTCCAAACTCATTTACACTAAAGTGGAGTTGATTGATATCAGTAAAAAGATCACCATTTCCAGTAGTACCTGTTTTTTGCCATGGTTCAGTTTTATACTATTAAGATGGGACTCTAATAGTGGAAATATAACCTTTTGCTTATAAACGGGCACTTGTTTTTCTGGGCAAGTGGCTCTCGTTATTTCTGAAATGCACTCTGAGGTGACTGCCTCCATGGCCCAGGCTAAGGTGCTCTGTGGTTATGGCATTTGACCTATATTTTAATTTGAGACACCAAAAAGGGCCTGTGTTTCCAGATCCCAGTTCCAGAGGAAGTGTATTGGCCCAGTATTACCTATTTGCGTCTAAAAGCAAATCCTCCAGAAGATGGCAATAAAGATTAAGCATGTGTGAGCTAGCAGAAGCAATGTGCAAGGCATAGAGTCAGGTTTTGCAACCTCAGGCAGGACAGCTTACCTCACTCAACTAATTAAGGAGTAGTTATTTAAAGGAAACACTGTATTTATTTATTATTGTTTTTCACATCTTTATTGGATTATAATTGCTTTACAATGTTGTGTTAGTTTCTGGTGTACAATGAGGTGAATCAGCTACGTATATGAATTGCCATATCCCCTCCCTCCCACCCTCCCTATCCCAACCCTCTGGGTCGTCACAAAGCATCGAGAAACACTGTATTTAAATTGCTCCATTTGACAATTAAGTTATTAAAAAATAGAATTTTAGGAAATTGCTTAAATAAAATAATTGGGTATATTTGATTTTTTTCTTCCTTAGGGTGATCCTGGAACAGGTCCCCTCTGTTGTTCTGATGACTGTGCCAGGTTTTACAGAAGGCAAATTAATCAGCTTTTGTGAAAAAACACATGCTATCATGTGCTGTTGAGATCAGAGTGAGGGAGGCTTATGGGAGTTGATAAAGTAAACAAGCTCAGGACAAAAATAAATGTACACTATGTAGAGTAAAAACAAAATATTTTGTTTTAGGGGGCTGTATTAACATTACTAACATACTTTTTACAATTCTTCAAAGGAAATAATATGGTAGATACTGTCAATTATTTTTTCTAACACCCACTTCCACCCCTTCTCCCTTGGGCACTTCTCTTGAAGCTAAGCATGTGATCTATTTCCAGTTATTTTTGATATTGAGCTGCATGAGCTGTTTGTATATTTTGGAGATTAATCCCTGTTGGTTGCTTTGTTTGCAAATATTTTCTCCCATTCTGAGGGTTGTCTTTTTGTTTTGTTTATGGTTTCCTTTGCTGTGCAAAAGCTTTAAGTTTAATTAGATGCCATTTGTTTATTTTTGTTTTTATTTTCATTACTCTAGGAGGTGGATCAAAAAAGATCTTGCTGTGATTTATGTCAAAGAGTATTCTGCCTATGTTTTCCTCTAAGACTTTTATAGTGTCCGGCCTTACATTTAGATCTTTAATCTATTTTGAGTTTGTTTTTGCGTATGGTGTTAGGGAGTGTTCTAATTTCATGCTTTTAGGTGTAGCTGTCCAGTTTTCCCAACACCACTTATTGAAGAGACTGTCTTTTCTCCATTGTATATCCTTGCCCCCTTTGTCATAGATTAGGTGACCATAGGTGTGTGGGTTTATCTCTGGGCTTTCTATCCTGTTCCATTGATCTATATCTCTGTTTTTGTGCCAGTACCATACTGTTTTGATGACTGTAGCTTTGTAGTATATTCTGAGGTCAGGGAGCCTGATTCCTCCAGGTCCGTTTTTCATTCTCAAGATTGCTTTGGCTATTTGGGATCTTTGGTGTTTCCATACAAATTGTAAAATTTTTTGTTCTAATTCTGTGAAAAGTGCCATTGGTAATTTGATAGGGATTGCATATTTCCAGTTAATGAAACCTGGGGATGGGGCTGGCTAGAGAACATTAACGTGATGATCAGATCTAAGGAAGTCATCTTGTAACCATGAGTTTACAAACATAAAAAAAGGCTATGAGTCTGAGATATGACCCTCATAGGGTTGAGTCATTGAGCCCATGTGTGCAACTGCCCACCTTCAGCAACTTGGTGTATGAGTTCAACATGCTGTTACTCAGGAATTCTGGTACTTGCAGCCAAAAGCATGATACTGTATACTATTGAATACTATTATATGCTATGAAAGTTATACACATTATATTAAATTTCACCCTTACCACATGATGAGCTAAGTATTATGTATGAATGAGGTAAAGAGATGTATGAATGAGGTACAGAGGTAAAGAGATTTGCTCTTCTGGGATCTTTCCTGCATTAGAGTTGGAATTCAAAATCAAGTTGTCAGATTCTAGCACATAATGCTGATAAATACTCTGATGGAATTCATACAAACTATGTCTGTTTTGGAGTCCAGGTGCAGTAGAACATCCTTCATTGGATTTTTCCTCCCTAAATGATTCCATGACAAAGTTACCCACATTTATGAAATTTATACCTTTGAAAACAGAATGTAAAGATTCTCATCTTCAGAAAAAAGCACACCAAAGAGAATAATGATCTAGATTAGGAATTTGATTTATTTTATGAGTCAGAAAGCACACAGAAATAATTGGTTTGAGTTTACTTAAAATGGCAGGTACATTTTGGAGAAAAGAATTGGTCAGAGCAGCTTAAGAAGCCTGGTAAGCAGAGAATTCATCTTGTTTTATTTAGGTTGTTTGCTCATAAGCCCCTCTAGTTTGTAGTGAAGTCAACTCCTATCCCAGATGCTTCTTACTGATACAAGTTTGAAAAGCAGAAGGAAGAAGTGGGAATTTGAAATCCAGGGAGATGAATCTAAGAGAATGTGGCACTTTTAGTTTATTCTGCTCAGTAGGTGCCCTCAGTTTTTGCTCCAAGTAAATCGCCACCAAATAAATGTTAAAGGCAGCTGCTCCCTTCCTTGGAGATGTAGTAAAGCTTTGAAAAACAGCACAGAAAGTCAAGGCTGTCTCTGACTCTTCTTGGAGTGTTTAATGACTTTCTTCTCTGGATAAAAAACAAAAAACCCTTCATCTGTGCCTGGCAGCTGTTACCATGTTTTCATGTTCCCTATTCCAAGGAGTTTTGCATTTTTTTCCTAGTTGGCCATTCTTTTTAAAACTTTGACTTCGGGATTAAATATTACAATTTAAAGATGTGAATTAGTTGGATGATTTAGGCAGGGAGGGTGTAGGATGGGCTGTCAGGAGGTGGGATGGCTCCAGGAATATTTTAGTCCAGAGTTGTTGGCAATAGCACCAGCAGACAATACATTTTAAAAGAAGAATTTTTCAAATTAAAACCTAATTATCCTTAAAAATGAAGCTAAGAATGAACTAAACATTAAAATTTATATACAGTGTTTAAATTTCTTCTTCCACATTATTCATGTGAACATGATGCACAAATGAGGTATCACATTTGATTTGGTTTGGACATTTTTTTTTCTGTCTCGCTTTATTTAAAATTCCTTATTTCCATAAGATGAACATTATAATTGAATTATCTGCCAAGCCCTTTTAAGTTTTTATCTTTATCTGTAATTTAGCTAAATGTAATTTTGTTAAAAACAAAATATTTTTAATAAAATATATATAATGTAATTGCACAAAATAAATAGAAGACTTCCTTACATAACCACACAGAGAGGATTGAAATGATTATAAATATTGTTTACATAATTCCCAACTAGTAGTTTTTAAAAGTGTTCTCTAAATGAAAAAAAACAAAAACTAAACAAAAAAACCCAAGTAATTGTTAAAATTGAGTCAGAAATAGATAAGAATGACTTTTCTTATTAAACTAAGAAAAATTGACTGAAATACATAATCTCTTTTTAAAGGGAAAGCATGACATACCTTTAAAAATTAATCTTTTAAATTTTCAATTGGTAGAAAAGTTTATATATATATTTATGTATATGTAATTCTGAAGTACAGTAGCAGTTATGGTGAAAGTTCCTTGGGTAGATGTAAATACCCATTGAACATAGGTTCTTTATTTTTTTCTTGGAAATATTTGAGAGCTTATTGTACATAGAGCATATTAAGCTATACATCATACATATTGTACAATACAGTTGTGATGCAGTCAGTAGATACAGACTCAGTTGTTTTTCTTTATTAACATTTGAGAGTCCATTGCAGATATGGAGAAATCAGGTATTGTGGTGGCTGAAATTCTGAAAGTTTAAATAGAAATGAAAGATTTTATTTAGGTGAAGAAGTAAGAGAACTGAGATTTCCACTCATATTTGCTCCTTACAGCCCTATGCCCCCTCTCAGTACTATTGTACATTAGGTTAAGCTTCATTCTAGTATTATTTTTGTTTGACTAGAATGCTCTAACTTTAATAAGAGTGTTTATCAAATGTGGTATTTATGCATTTACAAAGTTAAATATTGACTGTCTTTTACTGAAAGCTGCTGGAATTTCCTGTTTCAGCAGTCTCTGTTCAGAGAAGTGGCCATGACGTCTGTATCTTGTATAGTTGTCCTGGAATCAGCCTTAACATTAGTACTTTTATCTTTTGTGACATCTTGCAAGGTTTTCTGAGCAGTCTGTACAGCCATGCAAAGAATATTGTGTTTTGTTTTTTTTTTTAAATAGATTGCTTCTAGCAGTCCCCTTATTGATTGAATTGTTAATCCCATTTCGCCCATATTGGTGATTTCATTGTAAATTGTCATGGTATGAAGGGTAGGTTTTACTTTAAGCCCTAAGAATGCTTCAGCAGAAGGGAGTCTTCTTTTCCCACAAGTACTGTACTCAAACTTTGAGAAAATACTTGTTCTTTAGCCTTTGCTATGCTACTGGAAGATCTTCACACTGTTAAACTTTGAGAAATGACAGTAGGTGAATTAACTTTATGAATCTGTGAGGTCAGAATTCTACAGACTGTAAATGTGTTTGAATTCATTCATTAAGGCTCCAAGAGAAAAACAAGGACCTTTCTACTTTTCTTCCATGATTATCGTATAATAAAAGAGCTCATTACATATTAATTCTGTTATTTGTATATTCTCCTAGTTACCCATTTCTGGTAGGTAGCTAGGCTGTGTTACCATAGTTAAAGAATTTTTTTTTCTGTGTAGACAGAAGACATTCTATTATGTTTGTTCATAGTTATAAATCTATGTTGGTACCTAGTGCCTTCGGGGAAATAAAATGGCTCTATAACTTCTGGTGGTCCATTGTATTTTAAAGAAGATAGAATGTCCAATTTATTTGTAAAGTCTGCTTGTTGAATTGATGTGGCTTAATAATTTGTGAAATTTGAATATGGACTGTGGATTAGATAACAGCATCAATGTTAATTTCCTAAAATTGTTCATTGTCCTAGAGCTTTGTAAGACAATGTCCTTTTCTCAAGAGATACACACTGAAGTATTAAAGGGGTGATGAAGTACAATGTCTAAGATTTTCTCTCAGTTGGTTCTGGAAATTTTTTTACGTGTACATGCACATACAAATAAATAGTGAGAGAGAGAGAGAGTATGCAAATATGGCCAAAAATTAACAATTGATTAATCTGAGTGAGGGGTACAAGAGTCCTTTGTATAATTCTTGCCACATTTCTGTAAGTTTGAAATTATTTCAGAACAAGAGAGAAAACATGCCTTCAAATTAAGACTTAAGCAAAAGCGAATATATATTTCTGGCCACCATGTGTATTTTATTAATCCATGTATTTTATTTTTGCATTTTTAAAACAATGAGAAAGCATATCTATGACTTTGTAGGACATCTGAAAGCAAGGAAGGGTGAGAGACTTCCATTATGGCTGTGGAGACTGATAGTAGTAGCTACAGGAATTGGATTCTCTGAATGCTTCCTTCCTGTCAGACTGAAAACAAGTATCCCTGGAGAGCTGCCTCTTCAACTCTGCACTGGGGGGAAGGTAGGGGTTTTGTTTATTTCTAGTTTCTTCCTTCTAGTAAGAAATCAATTATGTGAATGTGCTAATCAAATTCATTCATACACAATAATAATTTAAAGGAATAAATAAGTGGAACACCTTAAACATGCTATACTCTTGAGTACTCAAAAACATTGATTTTTTTCTAATAAAATATAAAAGTATTGCATTAAATTAGAATTTTGCATGTAATGCTATCAAACACTTTTAGTTGGTTATACATCAATTATTTGAATTCAAAGGTAAGATTAACTGTGATTAACTATCTCAGTTTTTCCTAGCCTTTATTGCATGTGATTTTATGCTTTTCAATAAAAATAATTTCTTACATGCTTTGTTGAATATATTTAATTGTTATGCCTTTGCAAGACTTTCAAAAATTAGGAAAAACATCCCCACCAGACTGTAGGTCAGAAAATAGGACTGTTGTGTTGTTAGCTTGTATAAATT
This sequence comes from Balaenoptera musculus, assembly GCF_009873245.2. NCBI lineage: Eukaryota > Metazoa > Chordata > Mammalia > Artiodactyla > Balaenopteridae > Balaenoptera > Balaenoptera musculus. The sequence goes on along the minus strand of NC_045793.1, from coordinate 74,486,362 downwards.
AAACCAGGTAAAGTGACGGTTAGTAATCAGTGTTAGACAAATTGGCTAAAATGACATGCAGAGGACTGAAATAACTTCTACAAAGTAAACTAATCTCTACTTGAGTTTACCCTGTAATCTATGGCTTCAAGCCGTAGAATTCTTTATAAGGCTTACAAGGTCTCTTAGTTATAGTGAGTTTATAATTAGATGTTATATAGTCATCCTTGGTCATTCCCTGCATTTGTTTATTCTAAACTGCAATTTAAAGGACCCAATGTTTTTTCTGATTGAGAGCTCCAGAATCCAAGCTGCTTTCTAATTTGCAATGACAATAGTTTGAGCTTTAATAATATTGTGATTTTACACAATTTACATAATATTGTAATTTAATAATGTGATATTTTGGTTGTTATGATATCTTATACGTTATGTTTTTAGCAATATGGTTCTGAGTGTTTTCCCATTTATAGAATACTTTAAAAAAAGAATCACTTTGAATATTGATTCATTCCTAAAATCAAAGTATGATACACACGTATTACTGGTACTCTCAACTTGTGTTGCAAGAAACCTTGTTAAGTCCTACTTTGTGTGCTAAGAAAAGAGTTGATTCCTCATATCTGTCTGGATGCAGGTCTTCAGGGTTCAATCTTGCCCATATCTCTGTGATTATTTCCTTATCCTTGGCCACCCCAAACCTTCTTCTGAATGTTGAAACCTAAAGTTCCTATTCTATGCCTCCTGTGTCTTCTGAGTAGCCATTGTATGTAACTCTGTTTCTCCTCACTCTTCTTACTTCATCCTTCTTTTTATTTTATTTTATTTTTTTAAAAAATTATTTATTTATTTATTTATTTATTTGGCTGTGTTGGGTCTTCGTTTCTGTGCGAGGGCTTCCTCTAGCTGCGGCAAGCGGGGGCCACTCTTCATCGCGGTGCACGGGCCTCTCACTATCGCGGCCTCTCTTGTTGCGGAGCACAGGCTCCAGATGCTCAGGCTCAGTAGTTGTGGCTCGTGGGCCTAGTTGCTCCGCGGCATGTGGGATCCTCCCACACCAGGGCTCGAACCCGTGTGCCCTGCATTAGCAGGCAGACTCTCAACCACTGCGCCACCAGGGAAGCCCCCATCCTTCTTTTTAAATGGGGTTTTCATCTTTACCTCTGTAAGCGAAGCCACAACCTACTCTGGATATATTTTCTATTATTGCTCTGTAATGGCAGGTCATGCAGAATTAGGAATTTCATAAACAGATTATACAATGAAAAATAAAAATTAAGAAAAGTTTCCATGGTGCCTTAGGCCAATATCAATGAAGCCATGAATATTTTTTCTTTTATCTGCCTCTTCAGCCTCTTCCTGGCTAATAATCTTTATAGCATTCCCATATTTAATATTTTGAGCAATGCTGTAGTCAGAATCAATGCCAAACTGGGACCTTACACAGTGACCATTTACCTCTTAATGTCAGCTTTTTTTAAGAATTAAAAAAAAGAGACCCATTTTAGTTAAATAATTATTAAACACAAGCAGTGTTAGCTGAGCCAGGTAGCTGTTGCTATTTGTGGTGGACTTTTGTATCTTGTTTAAAATTCAAATTTGTGCGTGTGTGTGTGTGTGTGTGTGTGTGTGGTTTTACAGTTTAATACATATGTATTATGTGACTTATAAATACCATATATTTCTCTAATTAGGTTCTCTTTCATTTCCTCCTTCCTGAACTATTTAAGGAGACTTGGGCATTGTTCATCTTCACTTCCTTGTAAACACCTCTGCCACCTAGTGGACTGTATGAAATTAGTCAGGTTGGCTCAGTAGGTGTATGATTAAGCACAGATGCTCAAATGTCAGAGTGAACCTAGAGTATAATTGGAGATGGCTGTAAATCCTGGATTTATATGTTAACCTATACTAAGATAAATTGAGTAGCCAGCCTGTACTAGGTGAAATATATTGTACCCTGAGATCTCCACACAGAGAGAAAAGTGGCCTCTGCACTTTAAGTAGCTGTTTTGGGTAGCTCTACTGAAATGAGCTGTGAAGGAGGTCTCATAAGAAGTATAAGGAAAGACCCTTAGGACGAAGGGTCAAATGCTTGAAGAAGAAGCTCTGACCCTTGGGCATTGCCAGTGGGGGATAATGGGACTCTATGGAAAGCTGGGAATATCTGGGAAGCCAGCTGGAAAACTTCTGCTTGGAGAGCCAGCCTTTGGGTCATATTTTTATCACAGATGTAATGAAATAAAACTATGTCATTATTATTACCAACTTAATAAATAACAATCACTAGTTGAAATTATCATCTGATTTACACGTTCTGTTTTATCTTTGTAACTACGCACAGGTTGTTCTAAAAGTTGTTGCCTATTCATAATCTGAGATTAATTATCATAAAAGTGCTGGGAATGGAATCCTTGTGATATTCAATGCACTAGTGCTAGCTTCAATTTTGGACATCTTATTTTCAGAAAAATTGGAGAAATTCAGGGATGAATTAAAGAAACCAAACCACTTAGCCTATGAAGAAAATTTAATTGAATTGAGATTATTTTAATCTGGAGATAAAAATTTTAAATTAATTAAGTAATCATCTCCCACTATAGCTATTAGTAATATTGGAAGAGTCTTTATAATTTGGGGGCACATTAGCAGGTGCATTCCCAAGCAGTGTACAACCTCATATTCTCTTCATAATATGCACACCAAAACCACTCTGGAATTGGAGACTGAAGTTTTGCTTTGGAGTTTAGAATTTAAATTTAGGCCATTGGTTTCCTCTAGAATTTCATGTATTTATTTTATTTTATTTATTAAATCACTTTTTTATTGGAGTATAGTTGATTTACAATGTTGTGTTAGTTTCTGCTGCACAGCAAGGTGAATCAGTTATACATATACATATATCCACTCTTTTTTAGATTCTTTTCCCATATAGCCCATTACAGAGTATTGATAGAGTTCCCTGTGCTATAATCGTAGGTCCTTATTAGTTATCTATTTTATATATAGTAGTTTGTATATGTCAAACCAAATCTCCCAATTTATCCCTCCCCCTTCCCCCCCAGTAACCATAAGTTTGTTTTCCATATCTGTGACTTTATTTCTCTTTTGTAAATAAGTTCATTTGTACCATTTTTTTAGATTCCACATATAAGTGATATCATATGATATTTGTCTGACTTACTTCACTTAGTATGATAATCTCTAGGTCCATCCATGTTGCTGCAAATGGCATTATTTTGTTCCTTTTTATGGCTGAGTAATATTCCATTGTATATGTGTACCACATCATCTTTATCCATTCCTCTGTTGATGGACATTTAGGTTGCTTCCATGTCCTGGCTATTGTAAATAGTGCTGCAATGAACATTGGGGTGCATGTATCTTATAAGATATTGATGAAAGAAATCAAAGGTGACACAAAAAGGTGGAAAGCATGATCTTGGATTGGAAGAATCAGTATTGTCAAAATGACTGTACTACCTAAAGCAATCTACAGATTCAATGCAATCCCTACCAAATTGCCAATAACATGTTTAACAGAAGTGGAACAAAAAAAAAATACAATTTGTATGGAAACACAAAAGACCCTGAAGAGCCAAAGCAATCTTGAGAAAGAAAAATGGAGCTGGAGGAATCAGGCTCCCTGACTTCAGACTATACTACAAAGCTACAGTAATCAAGACAATATGGTACTGGCACAGAAACAGAAATATAGATCAATGAAACAGGATAGAAAGTCCAGAGAAAAACCCATGCACCTCTGGTCACTTAATCCATGACAAAGTAGGCAAGAATGTATGATGGAGAAAAGCCAGTCTCTTCAATAAGTGGTGCTAGGAAAACTGGACAGCTACATGTAAAAGAATGAAATTAGAACACTTCCTAACACCATACACAAAAATAAACTCAAAATGGATTAAAGATCTAAATGTAAGGCTGGATACTATAAAACTCCTAGAGTAATGAAAGTAAAAACAAAAATAATCAAATGGGACCTAATGAAACTTAAAAGCTTTTGCACAGCAAAGGAAACCATAAAGAAGTCGAAAAGACAACCCTCAGAAGGGGAGAAAATATTTGCAAATGAAGCAACTGACAAAGGATTAATCTCCAAAATATACAAACAGCTCATGCATCTCAATATCAAAAAAACAAACAAACCAATCAAAAAATGGGCAGGAGATCTAAATAGACACTTCTCCAAAGAAGACACAACAGATGGCCAAGAGACACATGAAAAAATGCTCAACATCACTAATTATTAGAGAAATGCATATCAAAACTACAATGGGGTATCACCTCACACCAATCAGAATGGCCATCATCAAAAAATCTACAAACTAAGTGCTGGAGAGGGTGTGGATAAAAAGGAACTCTCCTGCACTGTTGGTGGGAGTGTAAACTGGTACAGCCACTATGGAGAACAGTATGGAGGTTCCTTAAAAAACTAAGACTAGAGCTACCGTATGATCCTGCAATCCCACTTCTGAGCATATATCCGGAGAAGACCATAATTCATGTATTTATTTTAAAGTTGCCTTTCCTAATATAATTTCAGGAAAATTAGGGCTTGCCTAGAATTCTGTTAAAATCTGAGGGAGAGAGAAACCCTTTAATGTGGAAGATGGAACTGGGCAGGAAACAATTGCCTTCTATCTCTTGGGTTTCAGCTTCTGGCCCTTTGATCACTGGGATGACCTCTGTAACATTCTCAGGTTCCCTGGATTCCAACCTTGCTCTGGTTCTCTAGTTCTTAACTTGCTTTTGGCCTTTGTTCAGGTTTCCTCCTTGATTCATAACTTGGCTCTTCCGGTGATTTGTCTCAGTTAGACACATCTGAACATTCTGACAGAGTTTGGAAGCAGAAATGTCAATAGAGAAGTAGTCTACTTATCTTTAAAAAGATAGTTGCCACTATTTATATAGGTTTTATTTTTAATTATTATATACTTTTTTATCATATAGATAATATATACATTGCTAGAAATCTTAGAAAATACATTTAATTTCAATGCAAATAAACTACTGTAAGTTTGTATCACATTGAGAAAAACACTGGTGAATAGAACTAAAAACCATTTTTCTGGTGCATAAGTACCATTTTTTAAACAAGAATAGGATCAGCTTATTGTTTTTTTCTTTCACTTAAGGTCAAATGCCAGTTTCCCCACATCATTATATTTTCCTACAGTTTAAGTTTTCAATGGCTGCAGAATAATGTACTGTGAATGTATGTCATTCATCAGTTCCTTACTTTGGACAAATATAGATTTTAAATATTTTTTTCTATTTTAATGATATTGAGTGAACATCTTTGGTAGACCCATGGTATTTCTATAAGATACGTTCCTAAAATTAAGTATTTTTGAGGTATGCATTCAGAGGTGAACACATAGGATTAATAATATTTCCAAAGTGTAGCTATTTTCATATTTAAGAGTAAACTTAGGGATTTTGAATTTTTTGTGAGAAAGACCACTCTGTTTTGACAAACTTTGATTATAATCAGAATAAGCAGAAAACTTACTATATGGTTTCTTTTTCCAGTTTACATGCAAGTCATGGTTCTGATTTTTATTGTTTTATGCCTTCTTCTTTGGTTTGGTCTTTGTTTACTTTTGGATTTTTGCTTGTGGTCCAAAAAATAAAAATTCTTGAGGCAGGATCCTTTCCTTTGCCAAAATCTGGTATAAAATTGATGATATATGAAACAATACAGCATGTGAAATATCATGTCATTCTTATATGGAAAATGTCCCTAGTTTGTTTCATTTGATCATTTTCCTGTAAAAAGTTTACTAAAAGCTTCTCAAGCATATCTGGAATTGAAACAAAAACAGAAACCTCAGCATGTAGAGTAAATGTATAGACTTGTTCAACTCTCCCATAAAGGTATGTGATAAAATCCAGCTTGTAAAACAAGGTTACAGTTAAAATTATTCCATAGCAAATGTACTGTGCCAGCTCTTGGTGCTAACTCATAAATATTTCCATCCACATACAGTTTCCAAAGCATAGTTTTCCAGTTGCAATTAAACTTCAAGCTGTTGCATATTTTGCAGCTTCAGTAATTTTGCCTGTCCACAATTAAAATTTTGAAAATTGTATCTTTAATTTATCATAGTTATAATAAATTCTTCTTACAGAAATGTGCTTTCAAATCCTAGGTATCATGGTACAGTAGGCTATATTCCATATCTCAAGACCTCCACGTTAATGAAGTGGTAGGTATGCTGCATTCTTCTGTAGATAAACTCATAGGGGAGAGTTTCAGACACAGTGGTTGTAGTAACAAACACTAATAAATTCATTAAAACCAAAGATTAATGTGATGACCTCAACCTTAAAAACAGCAAAAGCTCAAACTTTTGGTTCTAAAGAAATGCATACATTTTGACTTCCTAAATTTCCTGTGGCAACTAAGTTTTTATGATTCTAGTCCTCAAACAACTAGACATTGTGTGAAAATGCTCTGCCTGTCTTCTTTTGTAGTTGTAATTGGTCTTTATTGTTATTTAATTTATTTTTAACTATCCATAGTATGTTAAAAATTCTTATTTGTTGAGTGGCCACTATGTTCCAGCATTGGTCATAGATGCTTACTTAATTTAATCCTCACAATAACTCTATGAGCAAATTAATGTTATTTCTGTATTACACATAAGAAAATGGAGGGTCAGAGAAACTGAGTAGCATTACCAATGGCACACAGCTTAGAAGCAGCAGAACCAGGGTTCAGACTTAGTTCTGGATGAAATAAGAGAGTAGGTTATTGTCTGAAAGAAATAAGCTACAAAATAAAGTACTAGTGAAGATAATGTGATCTCATTTTTGTTTCCAAATATTTATTTTTTTTCTATAGGAGAACTATAAGTGAAAGATGGCAAAACGAATCCTAAATATATATCAAACTTACACTGAGGCTAATTTTCTTATATTTTTCTGTTGATGCTGGTGAAATCTAAATTTGGAAACAAGAATACAGCTATAAAGTTAACTGAAAGGTTAAAAAACCTTTCTGGCTATGCCAGTAGTCATTTCAAACAAGTATTTCATATTCCTTCAATTATGTTTTAATGACTATACCATTCTATTCTTTCTTAAAGTTTACTGTCATTTGCTTTCCATTAGAAAATCATTTTAAATTAAGAGCCTCTTTAAGATGAAAAGTCCAGAGACTGTGAGAAGTTAATAAATGAGAGAATATTCTTTTGTATTTCACCAACCTGAACCTATATCAAGGATCTACATACATGAAGATTAAAGTATAAACTACCCAACCTTTTACATTTCTTTGCTGTCCTCTTCCATAGCACAGCTGTTACGCAGTGTAGAGAATGTACTCTTTTAGCCTCTTCCAAGGCACTTATGTCTCATGAAGTGTGTCCAGTAATAGAAGGTAACTTAAATCTATTTGAAGACAGAGTGAAAGCTGGTCAGGCTGTGATGAGTGAAGCTATCTGCCAGCCATATTCACAAGGAACCAGAAAAGCAGTAAGTCTCTAGGACAAAGCTCAGGTGCCTGGAACATAGTACCTTATAAATTGTTTTTTTAAGTTTTGAATTTCTATCATGATTTTTTTTCCAAATAAATGTCATTATTGCCCACAGAAGGCTCAAAATGTCAAAACGAACTGGTGCCAGTGGAAAATTCAACTAGTGACGAGTACAAGATAAATCATCGAGGAAATGAGTAGTAGCTTTGCTTTAATGCATAGGAGTTTAAGAAGACAGACAGCATTTTAGAGCTGTAGCATTTCTAGCAGACAGTATTTTGCTCTTAGTCATATTGTGGAGGAGAAAGAAAACAAGATTTGGAGTGCGAAGATCTGAGCTTTAAAAGGGGAGAGTGAACGACAGGGTGCAAATGTTTTCTGAGGGCTTTGGTGAGTAATAGGCACTGGGTTAAGGGCTTTAACATTTTATCTTATTAAATCCTCACAACACTGGGGCTCAGTGAGTTTAAGAGATTTGTCATAGTTCAGAGCTAGAAAGCTGCAGAAGTAGAACATAACCATCTGTTAATCCAAACCTGGAGCTCATCTTCTTGCCACTCATTATTTAAATATGATTATAATCATATTCAGTTTGCCATGGAGAAGGATAAAATCAAATCGTTTTCCTCAAAGTGTCATCTGAACACCACCTGCATCAGAATCATTTGGGAAAAAAAGAATTATTTGGAAATCCTCAGTCCCATACCAGACCTATAGAGCCAGAATCTTGGAGAAAGGTCTGGGATACGGCAATTATAACAAGTCCCACGGCACACTTTATTATGCACATTAAAATTTGAGAGCTGCTGCTTTAGAAGAGGGTACTGAAGGCTGGAAAAACATAAATTGAAAATGATCCTTGCACCATTTCACCTTTTAAAGTTATTCAAAACCGGGTGTAACACACAAGTTACTGAGAACGGGAAGCTATTTGAAAGTAAATCAACAGCCCCAACTCCATAAAGGAAGCCTGAGGGAACACATGGATATTCACTGGTAGGCACAGCCAGCCAAAAGCAAGACAAGGAGTCTGTAGCCCAAGATCAGCAGAATTCTTGTGTTTTATTCTGGAGTCTAAAAGACTGTCAAGTGTATGTTATATTTTTCACACACTTGGGTATAGACATACCTATTTGGATTTGATTTTATAACCGACTGATGAGCAAGGAAATGCAAATGAAATCATGGAATGGAGGAAAGATTCTGGACTCTCAAGAGAACTACAGATTAGGGATTGAGTGTTTACTGGGTAGATGACCTAATAAAACTTTTGTAGTCTCAGATTTGATTTCTTTAAAATGAAATAACAACTAATACCTTGTTATGTTGCCATGAGGATTAGAGATAAAACATGTAAAGTGCATGACACAAAGCCTGGTACAAAGAAAATAGTTAATGGTAACATGACATCATCATTATTAGTGACATTCATTAGAGAGTAAATAGAAGTGAAATGTGCTCATAACATGTATGATATTTAAGAGAATAAGCTCTTGTGTATATGATGGTAGAGCAATGAATAGAGAGATATACCTGACTTTGAGAATTGTCCAGAGGAAACCAATACATTCTATAAATAATTCTATCATCATATGTCTTGAAACATTACTGAGAATTTTAATATAGTAACTTAATATTGTTGAAACTTTTCTTAGATTTTTATTCCATATAATACTTCATATTTCTGATACATGTATAGAACAAAAATTCTACCATGTTCCATGGCTACAGTTTGAGCCTCTAGCTTTTTAAGTTTTGTTCTAAATGTCAGAAGACAATTTAGACTCCAGAAATGTTAGTTTGGTAGCTAAAGTTGTATCTATCAGACATATACTGGACATATTTTAGCCAATTACTCTTGTTCTAAAAATAACTTGGAAGTTGTATCTACATAACTTAGAAAAATATTTTAACTTAGTGGTATTCCTAATTACCTGTACTTAAGTATTAGTTCTGTACAACTTTGTCTGTATGTAACATACCATTTTTACCAGGGAAAATACATTTTAAGTTGGTCAATAAAATATCTGTAGCATTTATGCAATCATTGTGTCAACCGATGCCCCATGAAATAAAAATATTGTTTTGTTTTTGCTTGTTGAAGTTCTGATGTTGTTTCTGGGAGGCCTATTAAAATAGGTGTACTTAAACTTTGACTGATTTAGGTGGGGAAAGGAAAATCTTAGGAAAGAATTTTATTTATAAAGCCTTGTTTATTCAGGCTCTTCATATCCGAGTATCTTTTTGATTGGAATAATTGTTGCTGGGAGAGTGATCTCAAAAATCAGGAACTCTCTGACACTTCTCCCATGGAAATAGATATGGAGAATTATGTATTTATAAGAATAGCTAAAAAAATGTTTGGCTTTGTTAGCTTTTTTACCTGTAGAACCATTCGTGTTTCCTATCAGATAGAAATTTATTCTTACTTGTGTTTTGGTACTGATATTTATAAGCCCAGCAGTGCTTGAGAAACTGCAAAGCTCTAGTATACTTATCTGTGAAAAATTTTATTGTGTTATAGGTAGTGTTTATAGCCTTATCATATTTCATATTTCTTAGAAATGGATAAAATATGTGGAAATATTTTTAAAATTTCTATTATGATTTCTCCTTTGACCAAGGAGTTAGTTTCTAAATATATGGGCTCTAAATTTCTTTTTGTTATTAATTTCTAAATTACATTCTAGTCACAGAATGGGATTTTGTGTGACACATTTTTTTCAACTTTGGGGAGCTGTTTTATGGCATTATACATCATTGATTTTGTAAATGTTCCATATGTGCTTGAGAAAAATGTATACTCTAATATTTGGGTCCATTTGTTCAGTATTATTTAGTTAGGTTGTTGAAATTTTCTATAGTAAGCTGATTCTTTATCTGCTTGATTTATCAATAGTTGGAAGAGATATGTTCAAATCTCTCATTATGCTGGTGAAATGGTCTAATTATTCCATTAGTACGTTTTTCTGTATTGTCAGTTTTTATCAATTTGCCATATTATTAACTATTTTTTGCTCTATTATTAATTTTTAAAATAGCTTTCTAGAAATACAATTCATGTATCATACAGTTCACCCACTTAAAGTGTAAAATTCAATGGTTTTTAGTATATTCACAGATATATGTGACTGTTATCACTATCAATTTTAGAACATTTTCATCATCTCAAAAAGACACCCCGTACCCTTTGCTATCACCTGCCTAGCCCTCATACCCTTCCTTCCTGTCCTAAGGGCTACTAATTTACTTTCTATTTCTATGGGATTCCCTACTCTGAACTTTCATATGAATGAAATCCTATAGTATGTGGACTTTTATGACTGGCTTCTTTCACTTAGCATAATGTTTTCAAGGTTTATCCATGTTGTAGCATGCACTAGTATTCATTCCTTTTTATGGACAAATAATATTCCATTGACTGAATTTACCACATTTTGGTTATCCATTTGTCCACTGATCAACATCTGGGTTGTTCCTAACCTTTTAGCTATTAGGAACAATGCTGCTATAAACACTCATGTACGATTTTGTGTGTGCATATATGTTTGTATTTCTTGAGTATATACCTAGGAGTAGAACTGCTGGGTGATATGATGACTCTGTGTTTAATTGTTTGAGGAAATGCTGGGCTGTTTTCCAAAATGGTTGCATCATTTTACATTCCCACTATCAGTATATGAGGATTCCAATTTTTCCATATCTTCACTGACACTTGTTATTATCTGACTTTTTGATTTTAGCCATCTTAGTGGGTATGAATTGGTATCTCGCTGTAGTTTTGATTTGCATTTTTCTGATGAATAATGATGTTGAGCGTCGTCTGATGTGCCTATTGGCCATTGTCGTATCTTTCCTGGAGAAATGTGTATTTGGATCCTTTGTTGCTTAAATTAGGTTGTCTTTATTGAGTTGTAAGAGTTTTTTTAAATATATTCTAGATATGAGTCCTTTGTCAGATATCTGATTTGCAAAACACATGTTTGTGTGTATATATTTGTATATATATATATATTTATTTATAATTCTGTGGGGTTTTACTCTCTATTTTGTGTTCTTTAAAGGACAAACGTTTTTACTTTTGATCAAGTCCAATTTATCTGTTTTTAAGCTCATGTTTTTGATGTCAAAGCTAAGAATCCATTGCCAAATCCAAGGTCATGAAGACTTATCCCATGCTTTCTTCTAAAAGTTTTATAGTATTAGCTCTTATATTTATGTGTTTGATCCATCTTGAGTTAATTTTTGTGAATGTGTGAGGTAAGTGTCCAACTTTACTCTTTAGCATATAGCTATTCAGTTGTCCCAGCACCATTTGATGAAACGACTATTCTTTCACCATTGAATGCTCTTGGCACCCTTGTCAAAAGTCAGTTGACTGGGGCTTCCCTGGTGGCTCAGTGGTTGAGAATCTGCCTGCTAATGCAGGGAACACGGGTTCGAGCCCTGGTCTGGGAAGATCCCACATGCCACGGAGCAACTAGGCCCGTGAGCCACAACTACTGAGCCTGCGCGTCTGGAGCCTGTGCTCTGCAACAAGAGAGGCCATGATAGTGAGAGGCCCCCGCACCGTGATGAAGAGTGGCCCCCGCTTGCCACAAGTAGAGAAAGCCCTTGCACAGAAACGAAGACCCAATACAGCCAAAAATAAATAAATAAATAAATAAATTAATAAATAAATGGCTGTTGTTTAAAAAAAAAAAAAGTCAGTTGACTATAGATACAATGTTTTCATTTCAGTACTCTCAGTTTTATTCCATTGATTTATGTCTATCCTTGTGCCAGTCCTACATTGTCTTGATTACTGTTGCTTTGTAGTTAAATTTTGAAATCAGGAAGTATGAGTTTTTCTACTTTGTTATTCTCTTTCAGAGAATTATTTTGATCATCTTTAATTTCTTTCAACAATATTTTTCACTTTTCAGAGTATTCTTCTTGAGTCAATTTTGTTAGAGGGTGTCTTTCCAGGATTTTTTCCATTTCCTCTAAGTTATCTAATATGTTAGCATTTAATTATTTATAGTATTCTTTTATAACTCTTTTTATTTCTATAATGTCAGCAGTAATGTCCCTTCTTTCACTACTGATTTTAGTAGTTTGAGTATTCTATTTTTTTTCTAGGTCTATATAGCTAAACATTTTCCAACTTTGTTGATCTTTTCAAAGAACTAGCTTTTAGTTTCATTAATACTCTCTCTTGTTTTTCTGTTCTCTATTTTATTTGTTTCTGCTCTAATCTTTATTATTTCTTCTGCTTGCTTTAGTTTTAGTTTGCTCTTCTTTTTCAGTGTTTTAAGGAGGAAGACTAAGTTATTGATTTATAATCTTTATTATTTCTTAATTTAGGCATTAAATATCCCTCTAAGTTTTGCTATGCTGTGTTTCCATTTTGTTTTCTTCTCAATATATTTTATTATTTCCCTTCTGATTTCTTCTTTGACCCATTTGTTATTGAGGAGTGAATTGTTTAATCTCCATGTATTTGTGATTTTACCAAATATTTTTTCTGCTATTGAGTTCTAATTTCATTCCATTGTGGTCAAAGAACATACTCTGTATTGTTTTAATCTTTTCAAATTACTGAGGTTTGCTTTATGGCCTAGCATATAGTCTGTCCTGGAGAATGTTCCATGTGTACTTGAGAAGAATGTTTATTCTGTTGTTGTTGTATTGAATATTTTATGAATGTCTGTTAGGCCTAGCTGGTTTAGAGTTTTATTCAAGTCTCCCATTTCCTTGTTGATCTTATGTCCAGCTGTTCTGTCCAGTATCGATAGTGGGTTATTGAAATGTCTGACTCTTATTGTTGAAGTGTCATTTTTGCCTTTCCTTGCTATCAATTTTGCTTTGTGCATTTTGGTGTTCTGTTACTAGGTGCATATATAGACTAATGACTTTGTGTCATGAATCAACACATAACATTAATTCAGTGCTGTTCAAAAGACTTCTAAAGAGAAAAAAATATTAATGGAACTCTATTTCTTTTACTTTAAGATGTCGTCAGTTATAAGATTTACTGGTGAAAAAGGAACATATATTATTTAATGTTCATGTTGATTTTATAACTGGTACAATTTCTTAAAATGAGTCAAAATAATAATTATGTTGTAATTAGTAATTAGAATTAATTGAACTTTTAAGTGGAATGCTCATTCCTCAGCAATGATAAGATATTGGAGAAATTCCTTTGATTGGGTTATATTTGGTTGGGTGGGATTGGGACATGTTTATCAAGAAATAGGCCAGACTCAGTTTGTCTCTGAACCGTCTTAAAACCTCGTGTAACCAACAGTGACAACTGGCTCATTTGCTTATGAATCTTTGGAGTTAATTGAAGTAATGAAGCAATTTGGTCTCTGCTACTTAGAAATTGTTAGCATTCACCTACTCCATTGTGATGAGTCACCCTGGATATATTTCCTAGCTTTGACAATACCTGTTTTTTTTCAGACAAATGTGAATAAATCTCCAAAGGCCAGGTTCTTCTAAAAAATGCAGGCTAAATATTTAAAAATAAACAAAATCAATCCAACATTAATTTCACATCTCAAATATATCTTACTTGCTCTGCTACCCTTTACAGTCAAGGCTGTTAGGAAAATATTCCATATAAAACTGTAAAACTGTCAATTTATATGAAAAGGGTAACACCTCACTTCACTTGGTACCATTTTGGATAAGTTTTTTTTTTCTTTTCTGTCTGAAGTATGTACAGTTTGGGTTGACTGTTTTTGGCATAAGTAATCACAAAGCTAAAATGGTTGCCAAGGGGTAGGGGCCAAACCTTTCAGAGCCAGTCATATATTTGACAGATATTTATAGAACTATTCAGCTTACTCAGAAGTAATTGGAGTCAAGTCATACTTACAGAAGGTTCCTTCTTTGTTCTTCATGCTGCCTCTTAACCCGGTTCAGAGGGGCTATTAACTCCACTACAAATAAATGCCAAACATTCTTTGGAAATAAAAAATAAGGCTGAATTGTAAGTTCATGTATGTGCTTTAGCATTTAGTGTAGTGTATGCAGTTAAAGAAATATATAATCAAATAAGCATTTTAAGAAGTGAGAGGTTGTGACAGAAATATTGGTATATTTTTGCTTTGCTCAAAACAACTAAATATTTTTAAGGGAAGGGAATTTCAGTTCCTTTGACATTCTAACTCTAGTATATGTATATTCATCTGGTTCATCACTTTATAGCAGGGTTTCTTCATGACTCCCTGTTCAAAACTTAGTCCCAAACTGTATATCACACGGTGCTTGCTAATAATTCTAATAAAGGTTTTATGGTTAGGTAGGTTTGAGGAATTCTGGGTTTGACAGACTTGAATGGTTGTTTTTTATTTTTTTACTTGCAGGATTTCTCAGGGCCTTATATATATCTCTGTAAATTGTGAGTCCCTAAGTGTGTGATAGAGAGGGTAGTATTTTCAAAATCCATTTGATCATGAAACCCTTCTAATGAGGAGCATCTGCTGAATCTAGAATTCTAAGAGGATCACTCTCGGAAACACCGCTGTGGTCTACAAGAACACATTAAAAAGGTTCCCATTCAGGACTTACTCCTTCTTTCTGCTTTTTGGATAGCAGTAAAACAAATTATCCCTTCTTAAGGGACACAGATTGAAAATTTCCCAGCCACCTGTTCCTCCTCTTTCTCTGTTCATAGTGAACAGTGTTCATAGTGATGTTCTTGGTGAACAGTGTGGTTTACCAAATTGTGCTTTGGTGCATTTTGCCCAAAAGATAAGGTTACCTTGAGAAGCAGCCTCTAAATTTAAAATTGCAAATTGTTGGGGTCCCTAGCATAAGACTATCTAGACCCAAGTATTGCTCTGAAATCAAGTCCCTTAAAGGGGTCCTCCTCAAGAGAAGAAGCTACTGGTACAAAGGCTTTCTAAGAGGGAATTTTGTCTTATATTTTAGAGCCTGCCTTAGAGGACTGTTTCTGCATTGATGCCTGGAAGAGTGTCATCTTAATTGGGAAACTATGGGCCCCACCATAAATCATTTATAATTTTAAGTGACCTTTCATCCAAGTACCTTGGATAGGATGGCTATCTTCATTCACAATAAATTTCCTTAATCCACTCTAGAGAAAACCAAAGTTGTCCTAGGAGTTGCGAGAGCATCTGTTTGGAAATACTGAGGTGCAGGATTTTAGGTAAACATGGGTGTGTTAGCTTGCTGGGGCTGCCATAACGAAGTAGCACAGACTAGGTGGCTTAAACAACAGAGATTTATTTTCTCAGAGTTCCGAAGGCTGAAAGTCTGAGAGCAGGGTATTGGTGGCGTTGCTTTCTTTTGAGTTTTCTCTTCTTAGCTTGTAGACGGTTGTTTTCTCCCTATGTCTTCACATGGTCTTTCCTCTGTGCATGTCTGTGTTCTGATCTCTTCTTCTTATAAGGACACCAGTCATATGACATTAGGGCACACCTAATGAGCTCATTTAACTCTAATTAATTAATTTAACTCTGTAAAGACCCTGTCTCTAAATATAGTCACATTCTGAGATACTGGGAGATTAGGACTTCAACATATGGATTTTAGGGAGACATCATTCAGCCCATAACAATGAATAACCCTTGGTCAGCAGTCTTCTGAGTGTATTCCATTCGGTCAAACATCTTAGGAACATTTCACAGACAAGCAAAATTTCATAGCAAAAATATTGCAAAATTTCGTGGCCCATGGATAAAAGCAAAGCCTCACTTTGCTTTTCTGTGAATTTCTCTAGATTTTTGCAAACTTGATGATCTGTAAAAAAGGGAACTGTCATCTTGCTGTATGAAACTTAAAAAATCAGGTCTAAGTATTGTTTGTATACTTATCTTAGTAATTCTATTTCAAGCTCAGAGCATGTATAGGAAATGGTAATATTGGTCTTCACACAGGGATCAATGTAACAGATGCTTGTGACTGCTGAAGCCTGAGGGAGTCCTCTCAGCATACCCACAACTTTTTCCTCAGCAAAACCATGTGTTATACACATTGACTTAACTGTAAATGATTACCTGAAACTGAGGAACTTGAGGGAAATCAGACTCATGAAGTAGAGTAATAGAATTTTAACTTGGAAGGGAGCTTAGGTATCACATTTCAGCCATTCACAAACCTATTGCCACATCAGTGAAATTCAGTAGTGGTATTGTTAATTATTTAATGGCTCTCTTTATATTGTCTTACTTTATAAAAAAACCTTTAGATTTTGCCACATCATAATAAAAATATACTTTGAATTAGAATTCAGTGTATGTTGGACACATCTCTTGATTCCTAAATATATATATGTCTATATATATGTGTGTGTGTATATACATAAATAACATTTATATTATTCCACACTTGCTTTCTTCCATCATTTAGCAGTGGGAGGCAGTAGGTTCAGGGAAGAAGCTGAAGAACTTTGAGGTCCTAGGGAATGGTAGAGTCACTAATTAGAAGAAACCTGGGTCTCTGAATGACTGCAAGAGAATGTGACATGAACAAGAAATAAATCTTGTGTTAAGCTTCAGTGATATTGGTACTGTTTGTTATAGCAGTTAGCCTACCGTGACTAATATGGTCAGTTCTGTAAGACTGTAGATATTTCAACCTCCAATGATCTTTTCTTGCATTTAAATTGTAGAAACTTCTTTTCATTATTTATCCCTAACTAGTTTTTCCTTAGGTTAGTGCTTTTTTATAAAGCCATTATAATTATATTTTCAGTTGTGAACCTACATTGAAGGTAGTATTGAAGTAAGTGTATTACTCAATCTTATCATTCCTTTGCATATTATAATAAATATTCCAGTTAAACATTTTGATTTATTTTTTTCATAAATTTAACATTCAAATGTGAAAAAGACAAGTGTAGTTATATGGAGGGTACAAGCTGCCATTGCCCTTGCCCGTGCTCTGGTTAAAAATCCTAGAATCCTACTTTAGGATGAATTCTCACCACCTCTAGGCACTCAGAGTTAATCCTTAGCACATGAAACGTGAGAATAGGTAAGAATTGTTCATCACCGAGGGTTTAGGCCAATTTGAAATCACTATCACAAGCAAAAAGTAAAATTTAATTATATACATACCTATCTATGTAATACAGAGGATTGATTAGCTTGAAAAACAGGTCCCTTCTATATTCCTTTAGCAGTATTTTTACATGATTTTTAAATTTTATTTGCTTATTGAGCTTGGAGTTTGACAGGGCTGTTTTGGGTATGTGTGACTGTGTGTGATGGAGTGGTTGTATTTGTTTCCAGGTGCCACTTGCAGATTAATGCCAGATATAGTTGACTTGGGGATGGGGATGCAATAATAAATATGAACCAATGTAAACAATCTAGATTTTAAAGTAAATACAATGACAGCATGTTAAATATGAAGTGCAATCAATTTGCTCAATAATATTATTGCCAACAGGGTAGTGGCCCCCTCACTAAGATATAATGTGAATCAAGGGTATGGTCCAAAAAGCACCACAGCCTCTCCTTTCATGGGGCTCATAGACTGTGTATTGAAGTATAAACAACACAGAGTCAGTGGGCGACTTAATCAACACTTGCTTGTGCCAGAATTGCTCCCGTGTATCACAGTCTAGCATGCTCCTTCAACACAGCACTAAAGCCTCCCCTCAAGACTGAGGGAGAAGTGCCTCTACTGCTAGTATCCCTGTCTTTCCTTTTCCCTTACCACTTCAAGATGACCTTACCCTGGGGACTTGCTCCTGTTCCCAGAGCTTTATTTCACTCCTTCATTGGGCTGCAGGACCCTAATGACTTACTTAGGAGTTGAAAATCATTTTTACCAGCATGATTATCATGACTGGTCATCTTGATAACTACTAGATTTGCATTAAATAAACCTCAAATGTCAGTTATATATACACAACCTTTAAAAATGCCACTTGGCAGAGGAATCTATCTGCTACCTTCTGAAGTTGTGAAAATTAAGTGAAATCAAACAATAAAATCATACTTTTTATACAAAGGAAAATTCAACCTTAAAATATTACTAAAATGCCCTCATAAAAATTCACAAGATAATGACAAAAAGTCCAAGCCTATAAGGAAGTTACAGAGGTAGAGGTTAAGATTGCAATAAGGAGTTAGTTATGTACATTAGATTAATTGCTCAATAATAAGCAAGCAAACCCTGGAAAGAGAATCTTAAATCTAGCAAGTATTTCCGTTAGATATAATCATTGGAATATAAACCACCTTAGTTTTATAATTTTCTAGGAATTTAACCTCATAAGTCTCTATTTAATACTATTAGAAGATTCTTAACTTGGCCTAAATACTTTATGCTGTAATTACTATTTCAGTGCTTAGTATTTTCAATCTTCAGTGGAAATAATTACTAATCATATTCTAAAGTGCTCTTCCTAGATTTCCCTGAAAAAGGATATAATTGTAATATCAAATTATTACAAATATAACTTGAGAAATGAAAAAGCATAGAGTAAACTAATATTCATCATTAGATATCTATGTATCTACAGAAATTTTTAACAAGTATATATATATTTTGAATTAATTAATTAATTATTTATTTATTTTATTTTTGGCTGTGTTGGGTCTTCCTTGCTGCCTGTGAGCTTTCTGTAGTTGCGGTGCGTGGGGGCTACTCTTTCATTGCAGTGTGCGTGCTTCTTATTGTGATGGCTTCTCTTGTTGCAGAGCATGAACTCTAGGCATGTGGGCTTCAGTAGTTGTGGCACATGGGCTCAGTAGTTGTGGCTTGCGGGCTCTAGAGCGCAGGTTCAGTAGTTGTGGCGCACAGGCTTAGTTGCTCCACAGCATGTGAGATCTTCCCGGACCAGGGCTCGAACCCATGTCCCCTGCATTGGCAGATGGATTCTTAACCACTGCGCCACCAGGGAAGTCCCTACAAGTATATATTGAAATAAATCAATTTTGGTCCTGAAATGGATCAAATAATTTTCTTTTTAATACCATACTTTTATATATGCATTAGGCTGCTTCTTTAAGCAATGTGAACAAATCTCAGTCTAAAAGGAATAGAGCTTGTTTACTATTTGAAGAGTAAAAAATAAACATTCCTATCAGAGGTATCATATCTTGACTCTTTCTTCAGAGTTGGCTTTTACCAATTGATAAAAATTACTGCAGTTATATCAAATATTTAGTATTATTCAATACAATACATGAAATGCGAAACAAAATTAGTCACTTGCTGTCTCTGCTAACTCATTATACCTCGTGAAATTTAAAATTTTATTTTGTCTTTCTTTTTAATTACTGATCAATGCTATGAAGTGGATCAATATGTTAAGGGCTTATAAATTTGATATATAAGCCTTAAGAATCAATAGTGCTATCTTTCATACAAGGGAAAAGAAGTTGAATTTATGACTGCATTGATACTTAGATTGCATCATTTCACTTCCTTTATTTTATTTATTTTTGTTTATTTTTCTTAGCTAGAAGTTACATGTTTATTAAACAGAATACATAAAATATAAACAACGATAACAAATAAAAATTATCCATAGCCTCATCACCATCCAAACCCAGCCATTGTTAAGATTATGACATATTCCTGTCTGTAGTTTTTTTTTTTCATAAAGTTGTAGTTGTGTGTGTGTGTGTGTGTGCAATTTAGGATCCTGATATTTAGCTTTATTTTGATATTCATTTTCCCAAATTTTATATCTTTAATGGGTATATACCATCTACTCTTGGCTCTTTCCCTTTCTTTCCTTCTTTACTTCTTCTTTCCTCCTTCCCTTCCTTCCTCTCTCCCTTCCTCTTTCTTTCTCCCTCCCTCTTTCTTTTTCTTTCTTTCTTTCTTTCTTTCTTTCTTTTTCTTTCTTTTTTCTTTCTTTCTTTCTTTCTCTTTCTTTCTTTCTTTCTTTTCTTTTCTTTTCTTTCTCTCTTTCTCTCTTTTTCTCTTTCTCTCTTTCTTTCTCTCTTCCTCCTTTCTCCCTTTCTCCCTCCCTCCCTCTTTCGTTCTTTCTTTCTCTTCCCCCCCGCTTTCTTTCTTTTATCTTTCTTTCTATTAAAGTAGTTCTGCAACAATCATCTTCATGTATAAATGTTCTAATTTTCATACCTCAGTTGAATTCAAGATCAAGGTATATGAATATTTTCAAGACTCTTGGTTAATATTGTCAATTTTATTTTACAACAAGATTAGACCAAATTAAATTCCAACCATATATATGAGAACAACTATTTCCTCAGGTTATCACTAGTATTGGAAATTACCTGATTTTTTTTGGTGTTGCTGTTGCTAATTTGAGAAGTTAAAAACAGCTCACTTTAATCTGCCTTCTTCTAATAATTGGTGATATTATCTCTAAATGGCTTTAAAAACATTTAGAGTAGACTGATCCACATAATGTATTTTTATTGCTGAAGTGTGATGAATTCTAAATCTTTCATTATTATTTTCTCCCTCAAAGACTAATCTATGTTGCACTCACAGGGTTTCTCAGAAGGATGAACATAATTACAAAATTTGGGAATGGCTCAGTTTGGAAACAAAGGATACATGTTAAATTCGTGGCACAAAAGGGTGCAAATTGCTTTGTAGAAGAGAAGATAATAAAGAGAAAAATTTCTCTCCCATAGAGCTTTGTATTTCTGTTCCACTAAACATTTTTAATAGCTTCTGTCCTTGTTCATTTTATTAACAAAATGACTATTTTTTTTAAAACATTTTTATTGGAGTATAATTGCTTTACAGTGGTGTGTTAGTTTCTGCTTTTTTTTTTTTTTTAAGATGAATGAAATGGCCCTTGCTCTTTTTTTTTTTTTTTTAAATTTTATTTATTTATTTATTTATGGCTGTGTTGGGTCTTCATTTCTGTGCGAGGGCTTTCTCCAGTTGCGGCAAGCGGGGGCCGCTCTTCATCGCGGTGCGCGGGCCTCTCACTGTCGCGGCCTCTCCCGTTGCAGAGCACAAGCTCCAGACACGCAGACTCAGTAGTTGTGGCTCATGGGCCTAGCCGCTCCGCGGCATGTGGGATCTTTCCCAGACCAGGGCTCGAACCCATGTCCCCTGCATTGGCAGGCGGATTCTTAACCACTGTGCCACCAGGGAAGCCCAGTTTCTGCTTTAAAACAAAGTGAATCAGCTATACATATACATATATCCCCATATATCCTCCCTCTTACGTCTCTCTTCCACCCCTCTAGGTGGTCACAAAGCACCGAGCTGATCTCCCTGTGCTATGCTGCTGCTTCCCACTAGCTAGCTATTTTACATTTGGTAGTGTATATATGTCCATGCCACTCTCTCACTTTGTCCCAGCTTACCCTTCCCCCTCCCCGTGTCCTCAAGTCCATTCTCTAGTATAGGTCTGTGTCTTCATTCCCGTCTTGCCCCTAGGCATGACCATTATTATTATTATTTTTAGATTCCTATATAAATGTGTTAGCATACGGTATTTGTTTTTCTTTCTGACTTACTTCACTCTGTATAACAGACTCTAGGTCCATCCACCTCACTACAAATAACTCATTTCATTTCTTTTTATGGCTGAGTAATATTCCATTGTATATATGTGCCACAGCTTCTTTATCCATTCATCTGTCGATGGACACTTAGGTGGCTTCCATGTCCTGGCTATTGTAAATAGAGCTGTAGTGAACATTGTGGTACATGACTCTTTTTGAATCATGGTTTTCTCAAGGTATATGCCCAGTAGTGGGATTGCTGGGTCCTATGGTAGTTCTATTTTTAGTTTTTTAAGGAACCTCCATACTGATACATACAAATTGATACACAGTGGCTGTATCAGTTTACATTCCCACCAACAGTGCAAGAGGGTTCCCTTTTCTCCACACCCTCTCCAGCATTTATTGTTTGTAGATTTTTTGATAATGGCCATTCTGACCAGTGTGAGGTGATACCTCATTGTAGTTTGGATTTGCATTTCTCTAATGATTAGTGATGTTGAGCATCCTTTCATGTGTTTGTTGGCAATCTGTATATCTTCTTTGGAGAAATGTCTATTTAGGTCTTCTGCCCATTTTTGGATTGGGTTGTTTTTTTTTTGATATTGAGCTGCATGAGCTGCTTGTAAATTTTGGAGATGAATCCTTTGTCAGTTGCTTCATTTGCAAATATTTTCTCCCATTCTGACGGTTGTCTTTTCGACTTCTTTATGGTTTCCTTTGCTGTGGAAAAGCTTTTATGTTTCATTAGGTCCCATTTGTTTATTTTTGTTTTTATTTCTATTTCTCCAGGAGGTGGGTCAAAAAGGATCTTTCTGTGATTTATGTCATAGAGTGTTCTGCCTATGTTTTCCTCTCAGAGTTTGATAGTGTCTGGCCTTACATTTATGTCTGTAATCCATTTTGAGTTTATTTTTGTGTATGGTGTTAGGGAGTGTTCTAATTTCATTCTTTTACGTGTAGCTGTCCAGGTTCCCAGCACCACTTATCGAAGAGGCTGTCTTTTCTCCATTGTATATTCTTGCCTCCTTTATCAAAAATAAGGTGACCATATATGCATGGGTTTATCTCTGGGCTTTCTATCCTGTTCCATTGATCTATATTTCTGTTTTTGTGCCAGTACCATACTGTCTTGATTACTGTAGCTTTGTAGTACAGTTTGAAGTCAGGGAGCCTGATTCCTCCAGCTCCATTTTTCTTTCTCAAGATTGCTCTGGCTATTCGAGGTCTTTTGTGTTTCCATACAAATTGTGAAATTTTTGGTTCACCATTTGATATTACGTGGAGCCGGGAGGTCTCTGGTGGACCAATGTTCTGAACTCGGCTCTCCCACCTCAGAGGCACAAGCCTGACACCTGGCCGGTGCACCAAGACCCTGTCAGCCACACAGCTCAGAAGAAAAGGGAGAAAAAAAGGAAGAAAGAAAGAAAAAAATAAAATAAAATATAGTCATTAAAATAAAAATTATTACAAATAAAAACAATCAGAAAGTATTAAAAGAGAAAGAAAAAAAAATGGACAGACAGAACCCTAGGACAAATGGTAAAAGCAAAGCTATACAGACAAAATCACACAAAGAAGCATACACATACACACTCACATAAAGAGAAAAAGGACAAAGTATATATATATCCATATATAAAAAAAAAAAGGAAGAGAGCAACAAAATCAATAAATCTACCAATGATAATAAACTCCAAATACTAAACTAAGATAAACATAAAACCAGAAACAAATTAGATGCAGAAAGGAAACCCCAAGTCTACAATTGCTCCCAACATCCACCGCCTCAATTTTGGGATGATTCGTTGTCTATTCAGGTATTCTACAGATGCAGCCTACATCAAGTTGATTGTGGAGATTTAATCCGCTGTCCCTGAGGCTGCTGGGAGAAATTTCCCTTTTTCTTCTGTGTTCGCACAGCTCCTGGGGTTCAGCTTTCTATTTGGTCCCGCCACTGTGTGTAGGTTGCCTGAGGGCGTATGTTCTTCCCTCAGAGAGGGCGAGGTTAAAGGAGCAGCTGATTAGGGTGCTCTGGCTCACTCAGGCCGGGGGTGAGGGAGGGGTACGGATGCGGGTTGAGCCTATGGCGGCAGAGGCCAGCATGATATTTCAACAGCCTGTGGTGTGCCATGTGTTCTCCCAGGGAAGTTGTCCCTGAATCACGGGACCCTGGCTGTGGCGGGCTGCACAGGCTCCTGGAAGGGGAGGTGTGTATGGTGACCTGTGCTTGCACACAGGCTTCTTGGTGGCTGCAGCAGCAGTGTTAGCGTTACATGCCTATCTCTGGTGTCTGCGCTGGTAGGTGCGGCTCGTGCCTGTCTCTGGAGCTCGTTTAGGTGGTGCTCTGAATCCCATCTCCTTGTGCACTCCGAAACAATGGTCTCTTGCCTCTTAGGCAGGTCCAGACTTTTTCCCAGACTCCCTCCCGGCTAGCTGTGGTACACTAGCCCCTTTCAGGCTGTGTTCACGCAACCAACCCCAGTCCTCTCCCTGGGATCTGACCTCTGAAGCCCGTGGCTCAGCTCCCAGCCCCCGCCCACCCCAGCGGGTGAGCAGACAAGCCTCTCAGGCTGGTGAGTGCTGGTCGGCACTGATCCTCTGTGTGGGAATCTCTCCGCTTTGCCCTCTGCACCCCTGTTGCTGCGCTCTCCTCCGTGGCTCTGAAGCTTCCCCCACGCCCAGCCACCATCTCCGCCAGTGAAGGGGCTTCCTAGTGTGTGGAAACTTTTCCTCCTTCACAGCTCCCTCCCAGAGGTGCAGGTCCTGTCCCTATTCTTTTGTCTCTGTTTTTTCTTTTTTCTTTTGCCCTACCCAGGTACGTGGGGAGTTTCTTGCCTTTTGGGAAGTCTGAAGTCTTCTGCCAGCGTTTAGTAGGTGTTCTGTAGGAGTGTTCCACATGTAGGTGTATTTCTGATGTATTTGTGGGGAGGAAGGTGATCTCCGCGTCTTTCTCCTCCACCGTCTTTTTTTTTTTAAGGTTTGCATTTTTTTTTTAAATTTATTTATTTATGGCTGTGTTGGGTCTTCGTTTCTGTGCGAGGGCTTTCTCTAGTTGTGGCGAGCGGGGGCCACTCTTCATCGCGGTGCACGGGCCTCTCACTATCGCGGCCTCTCTTGTTGCAGAGCACAGGCTCCAGACGCGCAGGCTCAGTAGTTGTGGCTCACGGGCCCAGTTGCTCCGCGGCATGTGGGATCTTCCCAGACCAGGGCTCGAACCCGTGTCCCCTGCATTGGCAGGCAGACTCTCAACCAGTGCGCCACGAGGGAAGCCCTCCTCCACCGTCTTGAAGGTCCTCCCAGAAGATGAGTGTTTTCAGAAACTACACATAGTATAAATTATTTGGAATTTTTGATTAATCATAATCCCAAAACACAGCAAGTAAAATATGCTTGTTCCTGGGATAAATGTTTAATTAGCCTTCTTGACAATAGTTGCTATTTTGTGGCAGTGATTGGCTGTCAGTAGAAAATATACTTAATTTATGTGAAGCCTTTTGGCTATTTTAAAGATTCATTTTTCATATGAAAATTTAAAGTCAGATTTCTCTTACAGTTTAGAAGCAACTATGGCCTGAAAAGAGTCCATTTGTTATTTCAGTTGTGTATAGGATAGTATTAATCAGGATGTGGCACAGTTCAGTGAGTTGTTTTTATGACTTTAAGTTTTAAGAAAGTTTGAACTTGAACAGTTAGATGCATACTGTAATTTCCAGAATTAAAATGCTTCATCAATAGTGTACTTTCTTTTAATTAATCTCTTTTGAGACAGTTATAGCTTACACTAGAAAATCTCCTATAAACTGATGTCTGTTCATTCAGATATTCCCTGAACTGTATTTGGGGTTTTTATCAACCAGGTAAGGTTAAGTCAATCTATGATATTGTGATTAGTTGTTCATCCACATTAGTCAACACTGATCAGAGCTCTAAGGATGATTAAAGAGGCCAATCAGCTTAAATGCCACTTGCCTCAACCAGTCTTTAGATCTTTTCTTACTTGGCCAGATTTCCTCCATTAGAGTCTCTTCTTTGGGTAGAACACAATGCAGAGATGATCTGTATCTAACATCCTGTAGAATAAATTCATTGGTTACTTGGGAATGGAGGAGCATACTGAGAAATCTTCTGCCCTCTTCCTTGTATCATTGCCTAGATTGTCAAAGTATCTCTTGGGAGGACTGTCTCTCTTTTAAAACAGTTATGGAGTGTCTCACGTAATAGATAAAGCATTTCCCACTATATTATGTGATTTCAAGGAAAAATTACAATATTTTTGTAGATTTTTTGTTTGCTGTGGGAGAGGGTATTGAGATTACCTTTTATTTAGCATTGGTTTAGTATTAGCATAAATGACATAGAGCAGGGACTTTGGAAATCTGTCTTTGCCATTTACTAGTTGTTCTATCCTTGGATGAAACACTTATTCTCTTTAGACCTTTTATTATCTCCTTTGTAAAATGAAAAATGTAGCACTTCACCTGTTTGACAGGATTTTTGCAGTCAAATAATATGCTGTGAATAAAAGTGCTCCTTATTTTCTTTCTAAGGGCAAATCCGTTGTATTTATATTGAAATAATTTTATTACAGTTCAAATTAGAAAAATACTGTTTCTTCAATGTTTTTGTTCTGTTTTATCACTGATATTTTAAACCTGGCATTTTTGAAAGGGGTTGCAAATAGCTGTTTTCTACTTTGTAGATTACTCTTTATAAAAGAAATAGTTGTTCATTGCGGAAAATAGAGTTAAGCAAAAATTTTATTAAAAGTCACTCATAGCCCCACTATTCAGAAATAACAATAACCCAAGATTATAATAAGGTGGTATTTGGGGTTGGGGTGTATGAAACTGATATTTTCCATAGTGCTGACATGTAAACATTGTGGAAGGTTTTCTGAGTTTTTTAATGTGACTTTTCAGATCTCTATTTCTGAAGACAGTAGAAAATGTTGGCAAAATTTTAATTTAGACATTTCCAATCCTATATTTTTGGTCCTTGTATTCAGTATGATTAGTCTGTCCTTGTGGGAATGTGCCATAGCTGCCTATGTTTTATAAAGGAAAAATTTAGTTTATCACTATAACTACATCCAGCTCTGCAGCTGGCTCATTGCCAACTCTTTACCACTTAACTGAGGTTGAATTAGACTAATAGTTTCCTGCACTGAATAGTGAGACTTTCAGCTCCTTATAATAATGATTCATGTGTTACAGCTGCAGTCCGTACTTGTTAATAACATCTGACTTTTCATTGAACCACAGAGCTTCCTGTTGTCTCAGCTAATCTTTTGATAAAATGTCAACTTCTCGGTTTTCTAGGTGACTATTTGAAAGTTAACAAAATTCATAGATCTGAAGAAATCATTATTCAAAATAGATTAGATTGTGAGAAAATTAACCATTTTTAGTGTTTACTAAGATTCACATTTAGGAAATGTTATATACTTTCCCTGGGAAAATACCTTTTTTTATGTTTTCAGAGAAATTATTCATGTTTAAAATGACTTTTTATGCAGAATAAAAACTTCATTATGTTCTATTCCAGAATTTTTGCCCTAAATAAGCCAAAGTTGAGTTTTATGATTTTAGGAGTATTTATGGGTATAATTTCATCTTCCATTTACCCAATTTGCTCTATGTTATGTCAGCACATAATGAGAGAAAATGATTCAAACCAAGAAGTAAGGAACCTAAAATATATATTCTTATTAATCTCTCTGGGATATTTTAAAATATTAAAAATTAAAATAATAAGCATACATTACCAAAACATTATACATTAATTAAAATTATGGAATTCTGGGGCTTCCCTGGTGGCGCAGTGGTTAGGAATCCGCCTGCCAATGCAGGGGACATGGGTTTGAGCCCTGGTCTGGGAAGATCCCACATGCTGCATAGCAACTAAACCTGTGCGCCACAACTACTGAGCCTGCACGCCTAGAGCCCACTCTCTGCAACAAGAGAAGCCACCGCAATGAGAAGCCTGCGCACCACAATGAAGAGTAGCCCCCACTCGCGGCAACTAGAGAAAACCTGTGAGCAGCAACGAAGACCCAACACAGCCAAAAAATAAATAAATAAATAAATAAAATAAATAAATAAATAAAAAATTATGGACTGCGAAGTAGCAGCAGCAAACGAGAATTTAAATGTTTCTCTGGCAAACACATATCAGAATAGACTCAAATTTTATAATAAAAAGAAAGTTGGTTGAATATAAATAAGGAAATGATTGAAGCATTGTATTAGCTTTAAAGAAATATAACGTGTGTTTGTGTTTCAAGAATCACATTCATAATTTTTAACAAATGATTTTGACTCAAAAGCGTATTTCCCTCGGTTCTAGTGGTTTCGGATATGGTTCCTACATGTGATCTTCTTTAACACAGCAGATAAATCAGTCTTTTTCAACATTCATGGTTGAGTTGGGAGAGTATAACTTCTTCAGTCTGTGCTTTGACTTCTTTATTCACCTGGTAAAATCATAGTAAGCCTTTGTGGTGGGTCCTCTGGATTGTTTTTTTAAACATGGATTCCACCTTCTTACTCCTGTGACTTCCAGTACTGCAGTGTCTAGAGGTTAAAAAATAAATAAAACAAAACAAATAAAAACAAACAAACCAAACCCAAACAAACCTTATCCTTATTGATAAGGTTCCAGTTGTCATTTGGGTTCTTCCAATCTGGTACACTCATGGGAGACTTGAATTTGGGACTAATAGGGATAGAGACCATAATTCTGCTATTCAGATGATGTCAGAGTCAAGCATGGGTTTAAGTAACCAGTTTCTTGGTCAGGAACTTTTTCTAGTGGCACATGCAACATCCCCAACAGCAGAAGTGGAATGATTCTTGGGCTGGGAACTTTCTTAGACATTATACCTGGGGCTTCTTCTGATTCTCCAGATTATCCTACAATTTTTAAGCCACAGAGTAGCTGGTAATATGTCTCTTTCTGTATAACAGGTTTCTGTGGTCTGTAATGGAGCCTGAAACAATTAAGAACCTTCCTAGATTTTAAGCTATTCAAGGGAATTTTGATTTTCCATTTCTGTTGATGAAATGAATAGATGTTCCATGATAATTTCATTTGTCATTTGACCCATGATATAAGTGAACATTACTAGCACATAAGGCTCTGCTTTCTGAATAAGTTTTTGGCGACAGAAATATTGAGGAAATGAGGGGAAATGTTTTTTTTTTCTTCTAACGTTCTTTTTATAGGAAATGATAATTTTATTCAGTGATGCAATCAAATATATACATGTACACATGTGATCCATATGATTTCAAGTCTCCCTGATAAAGAAGAAAGATCCATAATGGGGATGCCTGGGAGTGAGGAAAAGGTATAGGGTGATCTTGATAGCGTGAGAGGAGAGGCAGGTGATAATGCATAAAATAGAGATGAACAAAGCAGAAATGGAGAGACACCAAAGATAAAAGCTGCTTCCTTCCCATTTGACTCTGGGCCAGCATTAATGCCTGTTACAATGGAGATGGATCACAAAGTCTCTCGTGAACAGTAAAAAAGATGAAGCGAGGAAGAGAAGAGAGAGGAAAAGAAAGGGAGTGTGAGAGACGGAATATGAAGCTGTATGGATCTGTTTACACCAGCTAATAGTTAAGACAGAAGCAGGGGCTTCCCTGGTGGCACAGTGGTTAAGAATCTGCCTGCCAATGCAGGGGACACGGGTTCGATCCCTGGTCCGGGAAGATCCCGCATGCCGCGGAGCAACTAAGCCTGGGCGCCACAACTACTGAGCCTGCACTCTAGAGCCCGCGAGCCACAACTACTGAGCCTGCGTGCCACAACTACTGAAGCCCACGCGCCTAGAGCCTGTGCTCCGCAACAAGAGAGGCCACCACAATGAGAAGCCCATGCACCGCAACGAAGAGTAGCCCCCGCTTGCCGCAACTAAAGCCCACACGCAGCAACGAAGAACCAACGCAACCAAAAATAAATAAATAAATAAGTTTATAAAAAAAAAAAAAGAAGCAAATTATCCTTCAAAAAAATAGAACCTTCTACCTCTAACATTCTCTGTCAATGGCCTCAAAATAATTTGGAGGCAGGAAAATGAGAGATTCAAAACTAAAAAATTCCCACATTCTTTTATGTAGAACTCAGTTACTTGTCCCTTTACCCACAGTGGCAGGGGAGATTGGAAAATGTACCTTGGGAGCTGTATGCCCACAAGGAAAAAGAAAGGTGATTTAGTCAATACACAGCTGTCTCTACAACACAGGATGCAAATAACATATGGCTAAAAAATGACTTATACCAAGCCTACCCTCTGAGAGCAAAGATGAACAATTTTAATAAAATTAAAAGAACAGTTAAAACTGAAGTTTATAAAAGATTATGAATTTATCTGTGGTCAATGTGATATAAAATAAATGCACTGGTTTTCCTAGAAGCTTACTTAATTTCAGCTTTAGTTGCATTTACTTTTCCAAGTGGAATATTATGTGTTGTTGACACAGCAAATAATGTAGGCCCATGGCTTATAATGTGTTATTTTCCTTAGCTGTTTTAGATTAAATGTTCAAATATCATAGCCATCTAGGTAATCTCAAAAAAAGAATGTTGATGGAAGAAAAATAATTTAACAAAATATAATTTGATTTAAATTTGGTTATAATTAAAGTTTCAAAACATAATACTAGAGAACTGGGGAAAGATATTAAGCATTTTACTGAATGCTTAAGGGAATGGTGGGATATTTACTTAAAGTGCCACCTCAGACACTTTCCAGTTGCTTAACCTTGAGTAAGTTACTTAGTATTCTAAGACTCAGTTTCTGTATCTTTGAAGTAGGGAGGGGGTTGAGAATTTGGATTAATTCCTAATGCCCTTTGTAACTAAAGGTTTAAAAGGTATTGATATTTCAGAATGAAGGAAGACTTTAAATGTCTTGTGTGCAGAAGAGTGTAGCAAAACCTCTCTTTCATTAGGTAGGACTAAACCAAAAACATTTCAGATACATTGGTATCTGCAGAATTTCCTTTCTGGGAAAGGAAATAGAGTTACTGGAAGCATAATGAGATAATTAATATTCTATATCTGTAAAGCACTTAGCATAGTGCCTGATACAAAAAGGGAGCTCAATAAATTAATTAACTTTAGCCATTAGAAAATCATTTCAGAACACTTCACGGGCCTCAAATTCAAAAAGTTGTTTCTTATTATCCTATCACCTAAAAAAATTCCTCTAGGTCACTTACCATTTGGACTACAACTTTACATATCCCAAGGAGTTAGGTTGCTAGGAAAGGCAGAGGAAATTTTCATATTTAACTACCTCTTCCTCTCTCTCCCTATTGTTTACTCTTTTCTCCTTTCTTGCTTTCCCTCCTTCTGTCCTGTAAATCCATGGTTATGAATTAAACCTAGGTAGTCTGCTTTCAGAGCCCAGGTTCCAACCTACTCTTCTATGCTGATTCTTTTGAGTGCCTTCCACAGTGCCTTGCACATAGACACTCTGTAAAAGTTGGTTGGTACTAAAGTACAATTTTTGGCTTTTTTCTTTTGCCTGTTGTAAAAAATTTTTTTAAATTCAAAATTGTTCAGTTATCTTTATTAATGTTATAAACGTTTTTATTGCATATGTGCTTGCTAATGCAGCATTTATTTATTCAACCAACATTTTATTTCTTTGGGTTACTCAGAAGAGTTATCAGTGAACCCTCCCTTTTTCTTACCCACGAATCCCATCAATGACTAAATCTTGCTTTTTCTCTTCCCAACAGCTCTCAGGTCTGTCCTGTCTCTCCTTCTCCATCGCCAGTACCCTAGTTAAAGCTGCCAGTATCATGTCCTTGGACTCCTGCAGTAGCCTCCTAACGGATCTCCTCACATAACTCTTAATAATCCCAATACAATCCATTTTTCTTACAGCAAAATGATCAGTTGAAAAATGCAAGTGGATTTTGGCTGTTCTGTTGAATTATCAGTCACTATTCAAGCAGGAAACGGACATCAGTTTAAATGGTGCAAGTGTAGAGATTATAATAAAAGATCCACTTTACACAGTGGTCACAGTTAGGAGGACCAATAAGAGATACTAAGGAACATAAAGATAGACATAAGTAGAAGTTGTTTACCATCCCTCAGATCGAAGGATCAAGGGGAAGGAGATATATTACCAAAGCTCACTGAGAGCTAGCCTAACGAGGAGGCTCCACACAGCAAGAACTGTAATTGTGGAGAGACAGGATACCACCAGTGATACTGCGGTGAGACAGGGAGGAAGTACCTTGATTTTCATTTCTTCTCCAACCTCAACTCTCCTGTCATTGTCTCCTGTGGGCCAAATCTAATGGAGGGCAAGGAACCTGAGTAATTTAGTCTGCAGGGGTCAACCTGAAGAAAAACAGAGTTGGGCAGATAATGTGGAGACTAACCAGTACACCATAAGACCAAATCCTTGATCTGACATGCAGAATTCTGCAAGATCTGATCCTTTTCAGCCTCATCAGACTCATCCTCGGCCACTTTCCTCGTGTTTCACTGAGCTTCAGCCATATTTGGATCTTTCATTTTCTTGAATACACTGTGCTTGTTCCCACCTCATTGCCTTTACACATGCTGTTCCCTCTGTCTGATGAGTTCTCATACAACTTTTCACTTCATTAAATCTTAATCATCTTCCAGAGCTCAGCTCAAAAGACACATCTTCAAGGAAATCTTTTTTTTTTTTTTTACCATCTTTATTGGAGTATAATTGCATCACAATGGTGTGTTAGTTTCTGCTTTATAACAAAGTGAATCGGGCTCCTTAGTTGAGGCTTGCTGGCTCCTTACTTGTGGCATGCATGTGGGATCTAGTTCCCTGACCAGAGATCGAACCTGGGCCCCCTGCATTGGGAGCACGGAGTCCTAACTACTGTGCCACCAGGGAAGTCCCCTCAAGGAAATCTTACCTGATTCTCCAGACTAGGTCAAATCTCTGCAAAATATGTCTAACTGCATGCTGCTCTTCTACATTGTAGTTCCTATCATTCTAATTAGATATCTACTTATTTATTAATTAAGAGAATGTTTGTAGTCCTAGATATCAACATAGAGATTTTGTTTTATGTGTTCGCCATTGATTTTCCAATGCCTTGTTCAGCTTTCTGCACATAGTAGGCACTCAATAAACATGATTGACTGAATGAATGAACAAATGAATTTTTCACGGTTTATCCAAAAATGCAAAAATTTAATGTATGCCTGTTTAACTTAATATCAAAACCACAAATGAAATATCATGGGGGAAGAATAATCTTGAACTGGTTTTCTTCTGTTGTACCTATTACTGTAGCGTTCTATTTATTTAGGAGACTAAAAAAAAAAAAAACAAAGAGGTGACTTGTATTTAATATCTTACTTCTTTCCTACCTATTAAGATAGACTGAATGACTTTTTGTAAAGCCAAAGTGTAGCAGAGTGCTTGGGAGGTTACTAGATTTTATTACTGTACCTTTCCCAATTCCTCAGTATTGTGCACCCCCTCCCCTTAGTGATTGGTAGAAGATCTTTAGGGGGAAAAAAGCCATTTTTATTCATCCCTTACCTCCAAATATCCCTGTCCCTCACCTGCTCCAGATTATTTGTACCTACAAAACAGATGAAGAAAGGGAGGATTTCCTGGGATAGAGGTACATTGAAAACATGTTGTTTTTCAACACAACGCATCATGCAAGAATTTTAATATCTCATTTGGTGTGCAGATGTTAAACATGGCTATTATTTGTTCTGCTGAATCTATTGTAGACAATAATTTTCTCTATTTGATAGCCATTTAAAGCCATTTAAAATAATTCTCTCAGTGTCACCGCAAAGTGAATGCATTAATCTCCCTACATTACACAAAAAATAGCCAAAGACTGAAGTGGATATCTGTCATATCTCTTGAATACTGGGGTTCCTCAGGCTTATTTTCTTGGACCTTTTGCTTCATCTGCTCCCATGATACATGCACACACACACGTGACTTCTAAGTCTTTATTCCCGCCCCAAGTCTTCTCCTCTTTGGCTCCAGGTTCACATTTCCAAGTGCCTTTTTCCCTTTCTCCCAATACCACACTTCTTAAACTTCTTGTATTTTTCAATCTCAGTTAGTGGATCACCACCTACACAGTTTCCAAAACCTAGTTTCTTGGACTCATCCTTAAATTCTGTCTCTCTATATCTAACCAGCCACCAGGTCTTTTCAATTCTAACACCAAAATGTTCCATTAATTTAGCTTCATCATTTTCTCCCCATTGCTGTTTCATTGGATCCGTTTCTCAATATCTTAATAAGTTTCTGTGATCGTGTTCCTTTTACTCTCTTCATCATGATCTGTCTTCTGGCAGAGATAGCTACCTACAAAAACAAGATTTATATCACTTTTTGCTCAAAAAAGATTTATTGCACCTTAAGCTTCTCTTTGCTTACTCCATAGTAAGATTGACATAAAAAGTTATTTGAGGGCTTCCCTGGTGGCGCAGTGGTTGAGAATCCGCCTGCCAATGCAGGGAACACGGGTTCGAGCCCTGGTCTGGGAGGATCCCACATGCTGCAGAGAAACTGGGCTCGTGAGCCACAATTGCTGAGCCTGCGCGTCTGGAGTCTGTGCTCCGCAGCGGGAGAGGCTGCGATAGTGAGAGGCCCGCGCACCGCGATGAAGAGTGGCCCCACTTGCCGCAACTAGAGAGAAAGCCCTCGCGCAGAGACGAAGACCCAACACAGCCATAAATAAATTAATTAATTAAATAAAATAAGTATTTTAAAAGTTATTTGAAGTATGAACCATGTGAATCCTCTCTACCATTCTATCTATCCTAACTTACTGTCTGCCATTTTCTATCTCACCCAAGGGTTGTATATCAACATCTTATTGACATTAATTACCATGTGCTTTCTGTGACCTTGTTTAATGACGGAAGAACTCAGAAGTCCTTTGAAAACTTGCATTTCTATGCTTATCTGCAAGGCAGCTTGATGGCTAATTTTTGGCATATTCCAGACCCCATCTTATCCCATCCACCATTTGGTCTTTCAAGAATTGGTGTTAATGTGAATTATGCTGAAAATACTTATACTTGGTTTCCTTCATTTATAAGACAATTTGTTTACTCATTTATGCAATTATTCTTGTTTTTGTATCCATTCAGCTAGTCTATGTCTTCTGGTTGGAGCATTTAATCCATTTACATTTAAGGTAATTATTGATATGTATGTTCCTATTACCATTTTCTTAATTGTTTTGGGTTTGCTATTTTAGGTCTTTTCCTTCTCTTGTGTTTCCCGCCTAGAGAAGTTCCTTTAGCATGTGTTGTAAAGCTGGTTTGTTGGTGCTGAATTCTCTTAGCTTTTACTTGTCTGTAAAGGTTTTAATTTCTCTGTCGAATCTGAATGAGATCCTTGGTGGTTAGAGTAATCTTGGTTGTAGGTTTTTCCCTTTCATCACTTTAAATATGTCCTGCCACTTTCTTCTGGGTTGCAGAGTTTCTGCTGAATGATCAGCTGTTAACCTTATGGGGATTCCCTTGTATGGTATTTGTTGGTTTTCCCTTGTTGCTTTTAATATTTTTTCTTTGTATTTAATTTTTGATAGTTTGATTAATATGTGTCTTGGCGTGTTTCTCCCTGGATTTATCCTTTATGGGACTCTCTGTGCTTCCTGGACTTGATTGACTATTTCCTTTCCCATATTAGGGAAGTTTTCAACTATAATCTCTTCAAATATTTCTCAGTCCCTTTCTTTTTCTCTTCTTCTTCTAGGACCCCTATAGTTCGAATGTTGGTGCGTTTAATGTTGTCCCAGAGGTCTCTGAGACTGTCCTCAATTCTTTTCATTCTTTTTTCTTTATCCTATTCTGTGGTAGTTATTTTCACTATTTTATCTTCCAGGTCACTTACCCATTCTTCTGCCTCAGTTATCCTGCTATTGATTCCTTCTAGAGAATTTTTAATTTCATTTATTGTGTTGTTCATCATTGTTTGTTTGCTCTTTAGTTCTTCTAGGTCCTTGTTCAACATTTCTTATATTTTCTCCATTCTATTTCCAAGATTTTGGATCATCTTTACTATCATTACTCTGAATTCTTTTTCAGGTAGACTGCCTATTTCCTCTTCATTTTTTTGGTCTGGTGGGTTTTCACCTTGCTCCTTCATTGCTGTGTGTTTCTCTGTCTTCTCATTTTGCTTAACTTACTGTGTTTGGGGTTTCCTTTTCGCAGGCTACAGGTTCATAGTTCCCGTTGTTTTTGGTGTCTGCCTCCAGTGGCTAAGGTTGGTTCAGTGGGTTGTGTAGGCTTCCTGGTGGAGGAGACTGGTGCCTGTGTTCTGGTGGATGAGGCTGGATCTTGTCTTTCTGGTGAGTAGGACCACGTCCGGTGGTGTGTTTTGGGGAGTCTGTGACCTTATTATGATTTTAGGCAGCCTCTCTGCTAATGGGTGGGGTTGCGTTCCTGTCTTGCTAGTTGTTTGGTATGGGGTGTCCAGAATTGTAGCTTGCTGGTTGTTGAGTGGAGCTGTGTCTTAGTGTTGAGATGGAGATCTCTGGGAGGGCTTTCGCCATTTGATATTACGTGGGGCTGGGAGGTCTCTGGTGGTCCAGTGTCCTGAACTCGGCTCTCCCACCTAAGAGGCTCAGGCCTGACACCCAGCTGGAGCACCAATACCCTGTCAGCCAGACGGCTCAGCAGAAAAGGGAGAAAAATAAATAAATAAATAAAATAAAATAAAATAAAGTCATTAAAATAAAAAAATTAAAATATTATTAAAAATAAAAAATAAAAAAGTAATAAAAAAAGGAAAGAAAGAAAGAAGAGAGCAACCAAACCAATAAACAGATCCACCAATGATAACAAGCACTAAAAACTATTCTAAAAAAAAGAAAAAAAGAAGAAGAACGTACAGACAGAACCCTAGGACAAATGGTAAAAGCAGAGCTATACAAAATCACACAAAGAAGCATACAAATACAGACTCAGAAAAAGTGACAAAGGAAAAAAATATATATATAAAAAGAAAGATGGAAGAGAGCAACCAAATCAGTAAACAAATCTACCAATGATAATAAGTTGTAAATACTAAACTAAGATAAACATAAAACCAGAAACAAATTAGTTGCAGAAAGGAAACCCCAAGTCTACAGTTGATCCCAAGGTCCACCGCCTCAATTTTGGGATGATTCCTTTTCTATTCAGGTATTCCGCAGATGCAGGGTACATCAAGTTGATTGTGGAGATTTAATCTGCTGCTCCTGAGGCTGCTGGAAGAGATTTCCTTTTCTCTTCTTTGTTCTCACAGCTCCTGGGGTTCAGCTTTGGATTTGGCCCCGCCTCTGCGTGTAGGTCGCCTGAGGGCATCTGTTCTTCACCCAGACAGGACGGGGTTAAAGGAGCAGCTGATTAGGGGGCTCTGGCTCACTCAGGCCAGGGGGATGGAGGGGTACAGAATGCAGGGTGAGCCTGCGGTGGCAGAGGCCGGCATGACGTTGCAACAGCCTGAAGCACGCTGTGTGTTCTCCCAGGGAAGTTGTCCCTGGATCACAGGACCCTGGCAGTGGCGGGCTGCACAGGCTCCCGGGAGGGGCGGTGTGGACAGTGACCTGTGCTTGCACACAGGCTTCTTGGTGGCTGCAGCAGCAGCCTTAGCGTCTCATGCCCATCTCTGGGGTCTGTGCTGATAGCTGCGGCTCGTGTACGTCTCTGGAGCTCGTTTAGGCGGCGCTCTTAATCCCCTCTCCTTGCGCACCCACAACCAGTGGTCTCTTGCTTCTTAGGCAGGTCCAGACTTTTTCCCGGACCCCCTCCCAGCTAGCTGTGGCGCAGTAGCCCCTTCAGGCTGTGTTCACGCAGCCAACCCCAGTCCTCTCCCTGGGATCTGACCTCTGAAGCCCAAGCCTCAGCTCCCAGCCCCCACTCGCCCCAGCCGGTGAGCAGACAAGCCTCTCAGTGCTGGTCAGCACTGATCCTCTGTGCGGGAATCTCTCTGCTTTGCCCTCTGCACCCCTGTTGCTGCGCTCTCCTCCGTGGCTCTGAAGCTTCCCCCCCACCACCCGCCGTGGGCTTCCTAGTGTGTGGAAACTTTTCCTCCTCACAGCTCCTTCCCAGAGTTGCAGGTCCCGTCCCTATTCTTTTGTCTCTGTTGTTTCTTTTTTCTTTTGCCCTACCCACGTACGTGAGGAGTTTCTTGCCTTTTTCTTTACCTTTTGGGAGGTCTGAGGTCTTCTGCCAGCATTCTGTAGGTGTTCTGTAGGAGTTGTTCCACGTGTAAATGTATTTCTGAAGTATTTGTGCAGAAGAAGGTGATCTCCACGCCTTACTCCTCCGTCATCTTGAAGGTCCCCCCAATGTTGTTTTATAGTGACCATTTTTATCTGTAATAATATTTTTTGCCTTTATATTTACTTTACCTGGTTTTAATACAGTTCCTCCAGCTTTCTTTTGCTTAGGATTTGCCTGTTACATCTTTCCCATTCTTTTAGCTCTCAATATTTTGTTTCTTTATGATATATGGGTCCTATAAACAAAATTTAACAGGCCCTTAAAACTTTTTTTAATTAAGTGTGATGAATTTTGTTTTTCATGAAGAATTAGTTTATGTTTATAATGATCACTGATATCTTTTGATTAGCTGTATCATTTTATTATGGGCTATTTGCCTCAGCTTTTCTGTTTCTCCCTCATGCCTTTCTTGCACCTTTATTGTTATTTTTTTACTTTGCTTAGTTTTTTGCCCATATAGAAGTTTTTAAGTTTTATTGGTTAAATTTAACAATTTTTGGAATTGCACCCAGGTTTTGAATTCATAGTTGCTGTTTCTCATTCTCATGATTAGTGTGTTTCAATATTTCTGGAAAATTCTTAGCCTTTATTTCTTTTAGTATTATCTCATCTCAGTTTCTTCTGTTATTTCCTTTGGAGTGCTTACACATATGCCATCATAACCTCTCATTTTATTTACCATAGTTTTCTTTCTCTACATTTTGGATAATTTATTTGAATATTTCCTTCAGTTCACCAATTCTCTCCTTAGATTTTCACTTGCTTCTTTCAATCACCTTTGCATTTCATTAAATTATTTAAGTTTTATTCTCTACCTAAGATTTTTCAGACAACAGAGGTGTTATAAATTCGGCTATAGATCCATGAATGTTACTTTGTGGTTATGAATTTTCAGGAGAGATCCTCCTCTCTTTCCTGTGCCCCCTACCTCATCCTCATCTGTGTCCTGGCTTAAGACAGGTGAGCTGCTTTGCTACCACCTTATGGGTAGCAGGTTTTATTTATTCTTCACCTTTATACTACTGATAGGAAACCTTATTGGATTTCCTACTTTGAGCATTTCCTAAGCATTATCACCTGCACCCTGCATGCTGGTCAGTCTTTAGAGAAGACTCATTTGTCCAGGATTGGGCAGAAACTCTCAGAGAGAAAAGCTATCTGGCTTGTCTCCCAAGTTTCCTGTGCAGCTGTGTGGGGGATCCTTTTGTTCCTTTCTTAGTTTTTAACTCAGTAATACATTTAAAGTTAAAATTATACATATATATTTGTTTGTCATTTTAGTTGATTTTATCTAGAGAGTAGTAGTTTAGAGTATCTGATGCTGGTAGTAATGAAATTTTAGACCTAGCCCCTTATATCGTAATTTTACTTCCACTGCAAAATCATCATTCCTTGCCAATTTCTGTGTTAGTGGGTGGCTCTGTTATAAACTAACATCACCATACCCTTCTGCAGTGAGTCAGCTAGTTGTGGATTAAAAGGAGCATTATAATTCCATCTGCTTGTCATCTAGGTTTTAAAGTAGATAGTTTCATCTCCTGACTTGAAAAAAAAAAAATCTGTTTCTATGTTTTACGAGCAGAGTGTTAGCTGTGGTAGGATTCTATTTCTGTCTTTTTTCCTTACATTTTTAAAGCATTGTCCATATTTTGGCTGGGGAGATGATCAGCTCTCCCTTAATACCAGATCTGGCTTGGGGTTTCCCATTGTTGTTTTTCTAACTTGTCATTGTTTGAGTATCAAGAATTTACTTTGGGGCCCAAAGCAGACACAACACAAAAATTTAGCAAATATATGGTGACAGCCTGTAATGTTTCACCAAGTTCTGGGTTTTGCCTCCAACAGAAAATTGTCTGTTCCTTATTTAGGTTAATACCACTCTCATTGCTGGTGCTGAATATTGTCAATTTGGGGTTTCCTCAGGTCCTCTTAGGCAAAAACTAGCAACCCACTTTTCTGGGAGGTGTTGGTCACACTTAACAAAGTTAAGATTGGACAATGACCACAGTGAAGTCACTTCGTGTCAGTGTTCCCAAGATCTCACATGGAGGACAAGAGGAGAACACTTGATATTTTCCAGTTCCATGACTCCAGCCCCAGGCCCAAGTATGCACGTCCCCTAGAAACCCTGTACATTGTGTAGGGGTGGTGAAAGGGGGCCCTCTGTTGACGCCACCAATCTTTTGGTGGCCTGTGGGGCTGGGGGCAGTAGGATGGGGCTTTAGTACCTGCTTCTTCGTGCAAATATCACTTTTGCATCAGTTTATTTGCCTCATTATGTTATGATTTGTGTCCTGATATGCTGACTACTGAAGGATTTCTTCCAAATTTTGGAGACTGTTTCAGGGGAGATGAGAAAGTATTAGATCTAGCCACTATGTACAAGAGAGTCTGTTAGAAAAAAAATTCCCAGCCACGTAGAGTCACAGGTCAGATTCCTTCAGATCAATCAGAGATTCTTCTGCTCTCTAGTCTCAGCTTTTACTTGTGCATCTGTGTTTATGGCCACATGTACTTTTCTAATTAAAAATGGAAGGTAGGAAGGAAGGGAAGAAGAAAAGAAGGAAAGAAAATGTTTTCCTAAATTTTTCAGTTATTCTTGTTTAATCACCCAATATATTGGTTATTTATAAAGAAGTCACATAAAGGCTTCTATAGAAATCAGATATTCTTAGCTTGAAATATTTTCCCATTTGCACCTACTCCACCCACCTACACAAATAAAACAACCATCCTGGTTATCGTTCATGAATAGATGCTGAAATCACAGAGGAAAAGAAAATCATTCTTTTCTTTTCTCTTTTGTTTCCTCCCCCTCCCCTCCCCTCCCCTCCCCACCCCACCCCTCCTCTCTTCTCTCCTCTTTCTTTTTTCTACTCTTCTCTCCTTTTCTTTTCTTATTTATCTTAAAGCTGGAGGACTTAGCAATTATAAAGTCTTCAGTTTAGTTTGGATTCAAGTCCCAGCTCCAATGCTTCCTCCTCTGGTTATACTGTCTGTGGGATAATTCATGCTAAATACTGTACTACATGGTTAAGTACAAGTTACCTATAGTCAACACTATAGGGAGAGTTAATTAGTAGATGAGTTCCTTATCCTAAATAAATGCCTTAGCATTAGTTAATTAATAAAATGTTGTTTTTGGTGAAATTGAAATGAATGTATTTACGTTATGGGGTTGGTTGGAATGGTAATACAGGACCCACTACCTTGGCCTGAACAAATATATAAGCAAAGACACCCACTAGCCCAGAAGTGTCTGTCAATGGAGCAGAACTCCAGGTTTGTGCTCTGGTGGACCTGCAGACCTCTTTGCCCTAGCAGATGGGGATCAAACTACAGGATCCGACTTTGAGTCCCCTTTTCAGTGGGCATTCCATGCAAGGGGCTGCTGGCTATTTTTTAGGTCGGAGAGAAGAACTCTGCAGCTTCAGAGTGGTCACAACTGCTTGCTAATAAATGCCTTTGCTTTTGGCAGAAGGTGGTCTGAGATTTCTCTTATTGAAAAAGACCCTTTGGAAGTGAGGGATGGGGTGGGGACTATTGCCTCCCCTTCTACCTCTAAATATGAGAGGTTTCCAATATCTACCAAAGAGAACTTGACATTTGTTAAAGAGCTAGGCTGACTGGGTTCCAACACTTTAGTTTTATAGTCATGTACATTCCTGTCTGCTTCCCTAGGTATCAGAAACTCTCCAAGAGCCAGACTCCAGAGTACACTGTGAGCAACTAGGATATTAGGGTCCTGCTTTGACACAGCACATGGTAAGCCTTCAAAAAATCCAACAGAGTCTTTTGAACTCTGTAAGTGATGGTGATAACTTTTTGCTTAAGAAAGAATTAAAAAAACAATAGAAAAGAAACAGAGTGTATTACTCTTCCTCCTTTTCAAAGTCACATCTCCCTTGGATGTATCTTCCTGTGTCTTCAGTCCTTTCTCTTGACCTACCAGCACTGTCTTCAGACTAAGGGATAATTATTATGTGTCCATATTCATATTCCAAATAGCAACACATTTGTTGGTGTTTATGAAACAAAAAGCCCAGTATTTGCAAATCACATGTGATTCATTGTTCCTTGGAAATTAGCTAGAAATTAATTATATTATAGCCAAGGCAGCCAGTGTGTATGTGTGTTTCATCCATAAATTGCCATATTATTAATTTTTCTGGGTAGTCATTTTCTTCAGCTGTCACATATTCTTTCCCTGATATCGTGCTGTGCTTTGTAGCAAATATGTAAAAAAGGCCTTTGTTCTGAAAAAAGCTACCCATTGAGTAGGAGTGTGAATTCAGATGTTAAGGTCACCATGGACCCCATAGTTATTCAGCTCAGTAAGATCTGTGTGACATCACACTTTTGTTAAGTATCTTAGAGGACAAAAAGAGAGGGAGAAAGAGGCCAACACTTGCTGCCTTCAGTGCTGAATGAACCATTGTTTTCTTTGTCTAAATTCTCTCTCTCCCCACCTCTGACCAGGGCAAAGAAGCATTTCCCAACATATTGAACTTATTTTATATAAAAATGGGACTGATTAATCCATATCTGGAGTATAAACCACTGACCATTTCACCATGGAGTGGTCTCTTTTATAGAGATTTTTCTCTTTTTCAACGTGCTTTTCCTGGAACACTATTGAGGTAGATGTTAACTTTACGCTTAAAAAAGGATCCTGTGGATTTCTTGCATTTTTTTATTATTGTAGTAAAAAATGCATAACATAACACCGTCTTAACCATCTTACAGCTCAATAATGTTAAGTATATTCACATTGTTAGGCAATAAGTCTCTAGAACTTTTTCATCTTGCAAAACTGAAACCCTATACCCACTAAACAACAGCTCTCCATTTCCCTCTACCCAGGCTGCTGGTAACCACCATTATACTTTCTCTTTTTTTTTTTATTGGAGTGTAGTTGCTTTACACTGCTTTGTCAGTTTCTGCTGTACAGCAAAGTGAATCAGCCATATGTATACATATATCCCCTCTTTTTTGGATTTCCTTCCTATTTAGGTCACCACAGGGCACCGAGTAGAGTTCCCTGTGCTATCAGTAGGTTCTCGTTAGTTATCTGTTTTATACATAGTAGTGTATATATGTCAATCCCAATCTCTTGATTTCAACTTTCTATCTCTATGAATTTGACTTCTCTAGATATCTCATTTAAATGGAATCATACAGTATTTGTCTTTTGTGATTGGCTTATTTCACTAAGTATAAAGTCCTCAAGGTTCGTCCATATTGTAATGTGTCAGAATTTCCTTTGTTTTTAAGGCTGAATAATACTCCATTGCATACATATAACACATTTTATTTATCCATTCATCTGTCCATGGACACTTGGGTTGTTTCACCTCTTAGCTATTATGAATAGTGATGCTATGATCATGGATGTACAAATACCTTTTTGAGATTCTGCTTTCACTTCTTTTAGATATATACCCTGAAGTGGAATTGCTCAATCATATGGTAATTCTGTTTTTAACTTTTGAGGGATTTGACATACTGTTTCCCACAGCACCTGTACCATTTTACATTCCCACCAGTAATTCATAAGGGTTGTAATTTCTGCACAGCCTTGCCAATACTTGTTACTTTCTGTTTTTTTTTTTTTTTTTTTTTTTAACAGTATCCATCCTAATGGGTATGAGGTGATTTTGCACTGTGCTTTTGATTTTCATTTTTGTTAATGATTAGTGATGTTAAGCATACTTCCATAAATTTCTTGGCCATTTGTATATAATTTTCAGAAAAATGTCTACTTAAGTCCTTTGTGCATTTTTTAGTCAGGTTATTTCATTGTTGTTGAGTAGTAGGAGTTCTTTTTATGTTCTGGATATTAACCCATTATCAGATATATGATTTCCAAATATTATGATTTCCAAATATTTTCTCTCATTCGGTAGGTTGCCTTTTTACTCTGTTGATTGTGTCTTTCGATGATCAGAAGTTTTTAAGTTTGATATAGTACAATCTATTTTTACTTTTGTTGCCTGTGCTTTTGGTGTCATATTCAGGACATCCTTGATAAATCCAGTGTCATGAAGCTTTTCCCCTGTGTATTCTAAAAATTTTATGGTTTTAGGTTTTATGTCTAGGTCTTTGATCCATTTTGCATTAATTTCTGTATATAGTATAATTAAAAGGTCCAACTTCATTCTTTTACATG
The DNA here is from genome assembly GCF_009873245.2 of Balaenoptera musculus. Taxonomy (NCBI): domain Eukaryota; kingdom Metazoa; phylum Chordata; class Mammalia; order Artiodactyla; family Balaenopteridae; genus Balaenoptera; species Balaenoptera musculus. The sequence continues at coordinate 74,442,029 of NC_045793.1, read as the reverse complement.
TGGATATCTAGTTTTCCCAGCACCATTTGTTAAAGAGACTGTCCTTTAGTTTTGGCACCGCCTACTGGGCTGCCATAACAAAATACCATAGACTGAGTGGCTTAAACAACATAAATTAATTTTCTTGTAGTTCTGGAGACTGGAAGTCTGGGTACTCTATTCTGTTTTATTTGTCTATATGTCTATTTCTTGTATTTTTGTTTTACTATTATAACTATAAATTTTAGTACTTCTTTATATCTGAAAAAGGAATGCACTTTACATGGGAATTTAAAAATTAGGTACATAGATGTTCTGAAAATTTCCTGTAGACTGTCCTAGTTTCAAAGTGGGTAAGATTGTAATATTTTTTTGGACTTCTCTGGAGTGTCTATTACTAGGTAATAAATTCTAGTTTATTTTATCAAAATACATTTTTAGATTAATTTAATCAAACTCCATAACTGTTCTAGCATGTAATTCCCACTTTTACCTAGCTATTTTTTATGTTAGTCTTGTTTCTAAATATTATAAGAAACATAGGTTATAAAAATTAGATCTACCTAAAGTTTTAAGAATTTATTTAGATAGAACTTTCATTTTTTTTGTTTAATATTTAAATTCTAGTTTATCTATCACTTACAAACAATCATTGTTTTCCTCCGTGTAGAAAAGAACTGTATGTACTCAAAATAGATACAAACCAAGTTACATAGTAAATGGGTATGAATTGGCATTAGGCCCTTCTTCTTCTAGCCACCTGATATTTAATAATGCATAATCACAGAACTATCAAAATAGAAAAGATTCAGTAAATGTGGGATGAAGGAAAGAAGACAAAAGGGACTGCTCTGAAAGAAACTTCTGATTCTGACTAAGAAATACTGTATACATTTTTGGAATACATATCCAAAAATTTTGTGCAATTTCTTATAAAGAGATTTCCATGTCATAAACTGGTATTAGTAAACTACAAAGAAATAGAATATTGGATGGAACCAGTGAAGTGCTGGTTTCATTATAAAAACAAAATATCTTTAAAAAAATATGTGCCATGTAGTTATACCTATATTTAATGTTATCAAATGTATGCACAATTGAGCCTATGTGCTAAAGCAGACCCTAATCACAACACTGATTTTTCAAACTTCTGTGTCTTTTTTTTTTTTTAATTTTTTAACATCTTTATTGGAGTATAATTGCTTTACAATGGTATGTTACTTTCTGCTTTATAACAAAGTGAATCAGCTATACATATACATCTATCCCCATATCTCTTCCCTTTTACGTCTCCTTCCCTCCCACCCTCCCTATCCCACCCCTCTAGGTGGTCACAAAGCACCGAGCTGATCTCCCTGTGCTATGCGGCTGCTTCCCACTAGCTACCTATTTTACATTTGGTAGTGTATATATGTCCATGCCACTCTCTCACTTTGTCCCAGCTTACCCTTCCCCCTCCCTGTGAACTCAAGTCCATTCTCTAGTAGGTCTGCGTCATTATTCCCGTCTTGCCCCTAGGTTCTTCATGACCATTTTTTTTTTTTTTTTTAGATTCCATATATATGTGTTAGCATACGGTATTTGTTTTTTCCCCTTCTATCTTACTTCACTCTGTATGACAGACTCTAGGTCCATCCACCTCACTACAAATAACTCAGTTTCGTTTCTGTTTATGGCTGAGTAATATTCCATTGTATATATGTGCCACATCTTCTTTATCCATTCATCTGTTGATGGACACTTAGGTTGCTTCCATGTCCTGGCTATTGTAAATAGAGCTGCAATGAACATTGTGGTACATGACTCTTTTTGAATTATGGTTTTCTCAGGGTATATGCCCAGTAGTGGGATTGCTGGGTCGTATGGTAGTTCTATTTTTAGTTTGTTAAGGAACCTCCATCCTGTTCTCCATAGTGGCTGTATCAGTTTACATTCCCACCAACAGTGCAAGAGGGTTCCTTTTTCTCCACAGCCTCTCCAGCATTTATTGTTTGTAGGTTTTTTGATGATGGCCATTCTGACTGGTGTGAGATGATATCTCATTGTAGTTTTGATTTACATTTCTCTAATGATTAATGATGCTGAGCATTCTTTCATGTGTTTGTTGGCAATCTGTATATCTTCTTTGGAGAAATGTCTATTTAGGTCTTCTGCCCATTTTTGGAATGGATTGTTTGTTTTTTTGATATTGAGCTGCATGAGCTGTTTGTAAATTTTGGAGATTAACCCTTTGTTAGTTGCTTCGTTTGCAAATATTTTCTCCCATTCTGAAGGTTGTCTTTTCGTCTTGTTTATGGTATCCTTTGCTGTGCAAAAGCTCTTAAGTTTCATTAGGTCCCATTTGTTTATTTTTGTTTTTATTTCCATTTCTATAGGAGGGGGGTCAAAAAGGATCTTTCTGTGATTTATATCATAGAGGGTTCTGCCTATGTTTTCCTCTAAGAGTTTGATAGTGTCTGGCCTTACATTTAGGTCTTTAATCCATTTTGAGTTTATTTTTGTGTATGCTGTTAGGCAGTGTTCTAATTTCATTCTTTTACATGTACCTGTCCAGTTTTCCCAGCACCACTTATTGAAGAGGCCGTCTTTTCTCCATTTTATATTCTTGCCTCCTTTATCAAAAATAAGGTGACCACACATGCCTGGGTTTATCTCTGGGCTTTCTATCCTGTTCCATTGATCTATATTTCTGTTTTTGTGCCAGTACCATACTGTCTTGATTACTGTAGCTTTGTAGTAGAGTCTGAAGTCAGGGAGCCTGATTCCTCCAGCTCCGTTTTTTTTTCTCACGATTGCTTTGGCTATTTGGGGTCTTTTGTGTTTCCATACAAATTGTGAATTTTTTTGTTCTAGTTCTGTGAAAAATGCCAGTGGTAGTTTGATAGGGATTGCATTGAATCTGTAGGTTGCTTTCGGTAGTAGAGTCATTTTCACAATGTTGATTCTTCCAATCCAAGAACATGCTATATCTCTCCAGCTGTTTGTATCATCTTTAATTTCTTTCATCAGTGTCTTATAGTTTTCTGCATACAGGTCTTTTGTCTCCTTAGGTAGGTTTATTCCTAGGTGTTTTATTCTTTGTGTTGCAGTGGTAAATAGGAGTGTTTTCTTAATTTCACTTTCAGATTTTTCATCATTAGTGTATAGGAATGCAAGAGATTTCTGTGCATTAATTTTGTATCCTGCTACTTTACCAAATTCATTGATTAGCTCTAGTAGTTTTCTGGTAGCATCTTTAGGATTCTCTATGTATAGTATCATGTCATCTGCAAACAATGACAGCTTTACTTCTTCTTTTCCTATTTGTATTCCTTTTATTTCTTTTTCTTCTCTGATTGCTGTGGCTAAAACTTCCAAAATGTTGAATAATAGTGATGAGAGTGGGCAACCTTGTCTTGTTCCTGGTCTTAGAGGAAATGGTTTCAGTTTTTCACCACTGAGAATGATTTTGGCTGTGGGTTTGTCATATATGGCCTTTATTATGTTGAGGTAAGTTCCCTCTATGCCTACTTTCTGGAGGGTTTTTATCATAATTGGTTGTTGAATTTTGTCAAAAGCTTTTTCTGCATCTATTGTGATGATCATATGGTTTTTATTCTTCAGTTTGTTAATATGGTGTATCACGTTGATTGATTTGCGTATATTGAAGAATCCTTGCATTCCTGGGATGAATCCAAGCTGATCATGGTGTATGATCCTTTTAATGTGCTGTTGGATTCTGTGTGCTAGTATTTTTTTGAGGATTTTTGCACCTATGTTCATCAGTGATATTGGCTTATAGTTTTCTTTCTTTGTGACATCTTTGTCTGGTTTTGGTATCAGGGTGATGGTGGCCTCATAGAATGAGTTTGGGAGTGTTCCTCCCTCTGCTATACTTTGGAAGGGTTTGAGATGGTTAGGTGTTAGCTCTTCTCTAAATGTTTGATAGAATTTGCCTGTGAAGCCATCTGGTCCTGGGCTTTTGTTTGTTGGAAGATTTTCAGTCACAGTTTCAATTTCAGTGCTTGTGATTGGTCTGTTTATATTTTCTATTTCTTCCTGGTTCAGTGTCAGAAGGTTGTGCTGTTCTAAGAATTTGTCCATTTCTTCCAGGTTGTCCATTTTATTGGCATATAGTTGCTTGTAGTAATCTCTCATGATCCTTTGTATTTCTGCAGTGTCAGTTGTTACTTCTCCTTTTTCCTTTCTAATTCTATTGATTTGAGTCTTCTCCCTTTTTTTCTTGATGAGTCTGGGTAATGGTTTATCAATTTTGTTTATCTTCTCAAAGAACCAGCTTTTTTTTTTGTTGATCATTGCTATTGTTTCCTTCATTTCTTTTTCATTTATTTCTGATCTGATCTTTATGATTTCTTTCCTTCTCCTAACTTGGGGGGTTTTTTGTTCTTCTTTCTCTAATTGCTTTAGGTGTAAGGTTAGGTTGTTTATTTGAGGTGCTTCTTGTTTCTTAAGGTAGGATTGTATTGCTATAAACTTCCCTCTTAGAACTTCTTTTGCTGCATCCCATAGGTTTTGGGTTGCCTGCCGCGGCAGAGGCCAGCATGACATTGCAACAGCCTGAGGCGCACCGTGTGTTCTCCCGGGGAAGTTGTCCCTGGATCACGGGACCCTGGCAGTGGCGGGCTGCACGACCTCCCGCGAGGGGAGGTGTGGATAGTGACCTGTGCTCGCACACAGTCTTCTTGGTGGTGGCAGCAGCAGCCTTAGCGTCTCATGCCTGTCTCTGGGGTCCGCGCTGATAGCCGCGGCTCGCGCCTGTCTCTGGAGCTTGTGTACATGGTGCTCTTAATCCCCTCTCCTCGCGCACCAGGAAACAAAGAGGCAAGAAAAAGTCTCTTGTCTCTTCGGCAGTTCCAGACTTTTTCCTGGACTCCCTCGCGGCTAGCTGTGGCGCAGTAGCCCCTTCAGGCTGTGTTCACGCAGCCAACCCCAGTCCTATCCCTGGGATCTGACCGAAGCCTGAGCCTCAGCTCCCAGCCCCCGCCCGCCCCGGCGGGTGAGCAGACTAGTCTCTCGGGCTGGTGAGTGCTGGTCGGCACTGATCCTCCGTGCGGGGATCTCTCCGCTTTGCCCTCTGCACCCCTGTTGCTGTGCTCTCCTCCATGGCTCCGAAGCTTCCCCCTCCGCCACCCGCAGTCTCCGCCCGCGAAGGGCCTTCCTAGTGTGTGGAAACCTTTCCTCCTTCACAGCTCCCTCCCACTGGCGCAGGTCCCGTCCCTATTCTTTTGTCTCTGTTTTTCTTTTTTCTTTTGCCCTACTCAGGTACGTGGGGAGTTTCTTGCATTTTGGGAGGTCTGAGGTCTTCTGCCAGCGTTCAGTAGGTGTTCTGTAGGAGTTGTTCCACACGTAGATGTATTTCTGATGTATTTGTGGGAGGGTGATCTCCGCGTCTTACTCTTCCGCCATCTTGAAGCCAACTTCTCTGTCTTTATTCATGTTCTCTCTTGAAAAATTTGAGGATGATAGTAACATTGTAAGCTGAGCACCGCAGAAACAGCACAGGCTTGGGGAATTGCATGGAGTAGTGTTCAAATCCTTGTCCTGCCTTTTACTGAATGTGGTACCTCAGGCTAGTTACCTAATTTCCTTGGCCTTCCATTTCTTTACCTGCTTGCAGCCTTGTAACAAAGAGATTATTTTCTTAAAGCATTTACCAATGGTAAGAATTAAAAATGAGTAGCTATTATGGTTGATGCAAAAATCTAAAACTCTATATTTATGCTAAATATAGAGAGATGTTATTAGGCAGGGACTATGGTTAACCTTGTGTCTGTAGAATTTGTTCTGTTGTTCAGGTCCTTTAAAAAATACATTTGCTTATAATAAGATATCTTTAAAAATTGCTTTAATAATGTGGAGGCGAAAGCAATTTGCCTAGAATTCCACTGTCTTGCTAGGTGTCCCTTCCTTAGGATGAAACGGGGTATATCTTAATTATTTCCTAATCGCTGATATAGTTTTCCAGCTGGGAAAATTTCACTATCCTTTGGGTCTGGATGTAGTGCAGAGCTGTGTAAGTTTGGAGCCAACTCTGAGAGTTACTATTGGGGTGGAGTCTGGTGACTGTTACTTTGTGGCTCAGAGTTTGAGCTCAAGAGGTCCTTAGGGCATTTGCCAGGGGCCCTATTGTAGTGATTCTTTTTTTTTTTTTTTTCTTTTTTTGGCTAGAGAGGGACAATCATACCTCAAGAAATTCTGCATCATGATCCAAATCATTGGAGATTTTTGTGTTGAATATCAGACTCATAAAAATATAAAATAATATTGTCCAATAAAACTGTAGCTTGCACAAATTTCCCTCAGTTATTTTCTGCTAGTAGCAGAATCAAGTTAGGAACATGTCATTAAGGCTTGTTTTATAAGCAGTACTTATTTTGATTTAATGTGACTTCATAAAAAAGTGTATGTGGACAGAGGAGATGAATTCAAATATTCAGTTTATTTTTGATGGAAGAGAATCATTCCTTTTTAATTTTCTTTTCTTTATCATCTAAATTCCCATGTAAATGTCAGTGATTACAAATTACAGTAATTTGAGAATCCTGAAGGTAGGCTATTGATACACATAAGTCTGTCATCTATATTTATTATAGAGCAAAAAATTTTCAAAATGGAGCTGATTCTTGACACTTTTATTGGTAAAATAAAGTGTGTGTATCCATATCTGAAAATAAAATGGAGCCTTTTCCCCACTTAATCCTCTCAGGGCAAATTGTTTCAATATCTTTTAAGGAAATTATAAGAGGAATGACAAGTAAAGTGTTTAGACATTAAATGTTTCTATAGGTGTCAATAATTTCATTTTTCTAGTTTAAGTGCTTTAAAAAGGGAAAATGGAAGCAAAATCTCATTTTCTACTTATTGTTCCTTTGGGGGAGAACTGTCTTTTCTTAAGCATTTTTGCATCTCACTCTAAAAAAAGATCTGGTAAGAAATAATTTATTCATTTAGAGGAAGGGCATGCACTCTGGGTTGTTTTCCTGGTCATGCCAATAGATTTCTGCTGATCCGTGCACACCCTCTTGCCCTGTTCCCATTGTGAAACAGTGGCTTTTATTTGTGATGTGATGAACCAGGCTTGGGATACATTCTGCAACCACTGAACAAAATGAAGCCATTGGCCTAAATATGAATTAAATCTTTGACATTTACCCTATTAGTATTTTAAATAATGTGGAAACTACCAGAAGCTTGAACTTAGAATTCTCCTGAACCACATGATGTGGCAGATAACACTATTTAAATGTCATTATGATTAAAATGCCCCGTTTGTGAAAAAAATATAAGAAAACAGCTTACTGTTAAATCAGTTTTGGTGCCTTACTGCCTTTTGAGATTAATACATTATTTAATAATAATAATAATGATGAAAGTGATAATGATAATAATAAAACTAGCAGCAGCAACAATGATAGCCAACGTTTATTGAGTGTTTCTTATAGGCCAGTTTTATGGGCTGAATTGTGTCTCCTACCCTCATCCCCAAGTCATATGTTGAAGTCCTAGCCCCTAGTTGCTCAGCCTGTCACTGTATTTGAGATAGTCTTTAAAGAGGCAGTTAAAGTTAAATTAAGTCTTCGGGGTGAGCCCTAATCCAATATGACTGGTGTCCTTGCAAGAAGAGGAAATTAGGACACAGACACAGAGGGAAGACCAGGTGAAGACACAGGGAGAAGATGGCTGTCTACAAGCCAAGGAGAGAGGCCTCAGAAGGAACCAACCCTGCCAAAACCTTGACTTTGGACTTCTAGCCTCTAGAACTGTGAGAAGAAAATCAATTTGTGTTGTTTAAGCCACCCAGTCTGTGGAATTTTATTGTGGCAGCCTTAGTAAACGAATAAAGACAGACTAGTAACTTATAGAATACACTTATTATTATTCCTACTTTGCAAACAGAGGATCTTTGGATATGATAATTTTTCAAGGGCAAGTGAGTGGGAAAGCCAGGATGAGAACCGTTACAATTGAATTCTAGCATCCACAGACTTATCCATACAGACAATGGCCCCCTCCTACCATATCTCAGGTAATTGAGGCAATAAAACTACCAACTTCAGGGACGTACTGTTACTGTTCTAATTTGGTTCTCATTTTATGGATAAGGAATTTGAGACTCAGGAGTGTCTCGTCTAAAAATACTCTGCCATCACATGCCTGAGTCAGAATTCCATGTCGGATGTGTCTAACCCCACGGTTGTAGATCATAACCATCAGACTATCCTGCCTTTGTTTCCTTTTGTCAGGAGGAAAGGAATCATCTCTTAATTTATTTTTGGATCTTTAGAACCTGGCATAGCACTTGAACAAAATTGAAATTGATGAAAATGACCTACTTTGTTCTGCTTACTTTAATGCAGCATTTGAAATTTTAATAATTATTCATTATTACTTATATGTATAACTAAGAAAAGGTTAATAACAAAAAAAAACAACTAAGGGGAAGAAAAAGATCCAAAAGGAAATCGCAAACAGCATAGTCACTTCCTTCTGATAAAAGCAATAGTTTATGATACTGACCGATTTTATATTTTAGTAATATTCTCAAAAGGATCCACAAAAAGGCAGTAATACTTTATTTTTACTTAATCAGTAGAGGTTTTATGAAAATTAATGAATAAAATAAGAGTAAGAAGCATGTGGAAAAATTTTAATTTAACTGAAGAAACGTGTAATGGGGGAAAAATTAAAATAACTTAAAAGCAATTCTGTTAGATCATTAAGTGACTCATTTAAAACCAGCACATTTACACAGCATATCTGTAAAAGTATCATCTTTTAAGACCATTCTGTTATATTTTTAAACCTGTTATCATAAACAACAACAACAAACATTCATGAAAATTCCCAGCAGAAGGAAAGAAATATAAATGTGGATGGAAACATTTCAGTTAGCTGAAATTTGCTTTTCTGGTAAATTTCACTCTTTAGAACCTGTCTGAAAACCACGAAGTTTGCAAATATAGGCCTTATACTTCAAAAGGAGACTTCACATAGTCCATGTGTTAAAATTCCTCTGCTCATAGAGCAAGTACACCAGGTCCTTGGCGAGAGCATACTTCCTCCTGACACATCTAACAGAATTGTTGTTTGCTCTCCCTAGCTCACTACTTGTTAGAAGCAGCAAATTAAAAAGGAAGGCTTGGGGTATTACTAAACGCAAATACATTGTTAGCAACAAACAGGATTTCAACATAGGAAGAGATTTAAAAAAAAAGTAAATTTAAAAACGCCATTTAATGTCAGACATCAGGGAGACAGAAATATAGAGTGTGGCTTTTTCTTTTTTATACATCTTTATTGGAATATAATTGCTTCACAATACTGTGTTAGTTTCTGTTGTACAACATAGTGAATCAGCCATATGCATACATATACCCCCATATCCCCTGCCTCTTGCGTCTCTCTCCCACCCCCCAATCCCACCCCTCTAGGTGGACACAAAACACCAAGCTGATCTCCCTGTGCTATGAGGCTGCTTCCCACTAGCTATCTATTTTACATTTGGTAGTGTATATATGTCCATGCCACTCTCTCACTTCGTCCTAGCTTACCCTTCTCCCTCCCTGCGTCCTCAAGTCCATTCTCTTCATCTGTGTCTTTATTCCTGTCCTGCCCCTAGGTTCTTCAGAACCCTTTTTTTTTTTTTAGATTCCATATATATGCGTTTGCATGCGGTATTTGTTTTTCTCTTTCTGACTTGCTTCACTCTGTATGACAGACTCTAGGTCCATCCACCTCACTACAAATAACTCAATTTCGTTTCTTTTTATGGCTGAGTAATATTCCATTGTATATATGTGCCACATCTTCTTTATCCATTCATCTGTCGATGGACACTTAGGTTGCTTCCATGTCCTGGCTATTGTAAATAGTGCTGCAGTGAACATTGTGGTACATGTCTCTTTTTGAATTATGGTTTTCTTAGGGTATATGCCCAGTAGTGGGATTGCTGGGTCATATGGTAGTTCTATTTTTAGTTTTTTAAGGAACCTCCAAACTGTTCTCCATAGTGGGCAGGACAGGAATAAAGACGCAGATGTAGAGAATGGACTTGACGACATGGGGAGAGGGAAGGGTAAGCTGGGACAAAGTGAGAGAGTAGCACAGACATATATACACTACCAAATGTAAAACAGATAGCTAGTGGGACAGCTGCATAGCACAGGGAAATCAGCTCGGTGCTTTGTGACCACCTAGAGGGGTGGGATAGGGAGGGTGGGAGGGAGACGCAAGAGGGAGGGGATATGGGGATATATGTATACATACAGCTGATTCACTTTGTTATACAGCGGAAACTAACACAACATTGTAAAGCGATTATACTCCAATAAAGATGTTAAAAAAAAATTAAGCATACACTTATATGACTCAGCTATCCCAGTACTAGATGTTTTTACTCAGGAGACATGAAAATATATGTGCATTCTAAACTTGTACACAGATATTTACAGCAGTTTTATTCATAATCATCAAACACTGGAAACAACCCAGATGTCCTTCAACTGGTGAATGTATAGACTGTGGTATATTCATGCAATGGAATACAACTCAATATAAATAAGGATGCAATAAAAAGGAACAAACAGCTGATGCACATATTGACCTGAGTGAAAAAAGCCAAATTCAAAAGGCTACATATTATATGGACCATTAATATGATATTTTGGAAAAGGCAAAACTATAGGACAGAAAACAGAGCAGTAGTTGCCAATGGTTAGGGGTGGCGAGAGTGTTGCCTACAATGGGGTATGAGGGAACTTTCTATTGAGATGATCGTATGGTTTTTATTCTTCACTTTGTTAATGTGGTGTATCACATTGATTGATTTGCGTATATTGAAGAATCCTTGCATCCCTGGGATAAATCCCACTTGATCATGGTGTATGATCCTTTTAATGTGCTGTTGGATTCTGTTTGCTAGTATTTTGTTGAGGATTTTTGCATCTATGTTCATCAGTGATATTGGTCTCTAATTTTCTTTTTTTGTGATATCTTTTTCTGGTTTTGGTATCAGGGTGATGGTGGCTTTGTAGAATGGATTTGGGAGTGTTCCTCCCTCTGCAGTTTTTTGGAAGAGTTTGAGAAGGATCGGTGTTAGCTCTTCTCTAAATGTTTGATAGATTTTGCCGGTGAAGTCACCTGGTCCTGGGCTTTTGTTTGTTGGAAGATTTTTAATTACAGTTTCAATTTCATTACTTGTGATAGGTCTGTTTATATTTTCTAATTCTTCCTGGTTCAGTCTTGGAAAATTGTACCTTTCCAAGAATTTGTCCATTTCTTCGTGGTTGTCCATTTTATTGGCATATAGTTGTTTATGTAGTCTCTTATAATCCTTTGTATTTCTGCGGTGTCAGTTGTGATTTCTCCTTTTTCATTTCTAATTTTATTGATTTGTGACCTCTTCCTTTTTTTCTTGATGAGTCTGGCTAAGGGTTTATCAATTTTGTTTATCTTCTCAAATAACCAGCTTTTAGTTTTATTTATCTTTCCTATTGTTTTCTTCATTTCTATTTCATTTATTTCTGCTCTGATCTTTATTTCCTCTTCATTTATTTGGTCTTATAGATTTTTACCTTGGTCCTTCATCTGTGACATATTTTTCTGTCATCTCACTTTTTTTTTTTTTGGGTGGGATTGTGTACCTGTCTTACTGGTTGTTTGGCCTGAGGCTTCCAACACTGGAGTTTGTAGGCTGTTGGGTAGAGCTCGGTCTTGGTGCCAAGATGAGGACTTCCGGGAGACGTTGTTCCGATGAATATTCCCTGGGGTCTGAGATTCTCTGTTAGTCCAGTGGTTCGGACTCAGAGCTCCCACTGCAGGAGATTTGGCCTGACCCCCAGCTTGTGAACCAAGACCCTGCAAGCTGCTCTGGTGGCAAGAAAGAAAATGAACAATAACAAAGAGTAAAAAATAAAATTAGACTAGGAAACTAACAGGTATGTTAGAAAGAATATAAAAATAAAAATATAGATGAAACAATACCAGAAGGTAAAACAGAATCACAATAGTAAAAAAGAGAAGAAAAAAAAAAGGTGGAAAAGGCCTTGGCTGTGGAGGGTGGAGCCTAAGCAGGAGTGGGGTTTGGGCAGTGGGCAACAGGGAACAGAAGGGAACAGAAGGGGCCCAGGCACGCCTCTGGTCTCAGAGGGCGGGGGACCCCACCTGGGAGCCCAGCAGGCTTCCCGGGCTCTAGTGTGCGGGGCAAATGACCTCCGCTCCTCTCCTGCTCCTCCGGTCCCGGAGGGCCCCTCCCACCTGCCTCTCCTGTTCTGCCCCAGCCTTCCTCCTACGTCCCCAGGACCAATGCGGCCCCGAGGGGGCCTCTGAGGGCATAGGACCCGGCCGGAGAGCAGGGCAGATTTCCCCGTCCGATTAGGCAGGGGAAACGCTCAGCGGGCTCCCCACTGATCTGAGCCCCTGAGGGTCTCTCCAAGCGTGGGAACCCCTCCCCCATCTCAGCCACCCCTCAGGGGCGCTGGTCCTGTCCGGCCTCCACTTCTCTTCCCCCCTCAGTCCCTCATGTCCTACTGGTTCACTTGGGGGTTCCTCCCATCTCCTTGTACTTCGAGGCCCCCCACCAGTGTCCAGCAGGTGCCCTAGTTGTGGGGAGACGCAAACTCCGCGTCTTCCCATGCCACCATCGTGATCGAGAGTGTGGCTTTTTTTGACAAAGAGTCCTGCATGTAAAATCTCCACTTACCACCTATTGATTAGCATTATAACCCTAGGCAAGCTATTTAAAATCTCTATGTCTGTGTTATCATGTGTAAAATGAAAATAGTATAATCTAACTTGTGGAGTGGTTGTAGGGATTAATTGAAATGACATGCAAAATGCCTGGTCAATTTTTGTTTCATTCTCAGGCCCAAATACATGTCATTGTGTACACTTCAATAGCTTTCATAACTCAATGGATCCTACAGTAGTTCATGTTCATAATAATGACTGATGCTGGATTGTTATAAAAATGTTAAAGCTATGTACAATATATAGTACTTAAGAATTATGCTAATATGTAATTCATGTTAGAAAAACACATCAAAATGATTAATGTTTAAATCATTGCTGGAATGGGCTACCTGTTCCATTTTTCTCTTTGGCACCTGACACCAGCCTCTGGGGACTTGTATCCACACTGTCCTTCTATGAATTCAGAAGGAGGACATGACTGTACATGAGCCTCATATCTGCCATATCAGGGCTAAAGCAATAAGGACAGATTAGCAGTGTGCCCACATCACATCTGCAGATAATGGTGGTATTGTTAGTCACCAAAATTGTCAGCCCAGGAGGAGGAGAAGTAGTATAATTTTAGAGCAGAAGGGACCTTATTGGCATCACTCAGTATTATTCTGAACATTTTTATGTTCATGACTATGATCAATAAATGCAAAAGGACATGCTGATTAAGTACATTTTCTTTAGAAAAACAAAAAATATTTAACTTACTATGTTTAATCACATGCTTGTTGAAGAAATATAGGAAGAATGTTCCTTCTTTTATATCTGGAGATGAAATTAGAGCTAAAAAGGAACTCAGTACTTACAAGGTCAATACTAGTTGATATGTTTCCAAAAAAGTTCTTAACATTAGTGTACAAGAAAAAAGTTTCAATATTTCATTGAGCAAAAATACACAAACTGCTCTCTTGGGAGCTGATCATCCTTGACTGAAAAAAATTCAAGGGTAGAATGATCTGTACTCAGCTTTCCTGCTAACAGAAGGCCTTGAGATATGGGATATGACAGAAATATCACCAGTAGGAGTGCTTTTCTTTAGGTCCACCAGCTGGTGTACCTTACATAGGGCAGGCTTCTACCTCTTGCTGGAAATGTCACAGAGTAGGTGGTCAGGATATTTGACTCACTCTCTACTAAAAATGTCACGATGGGGTTATAAGAAAAGTTATTGTGTGGTGAGAACTAAACAATGTCAGTGCTAGTTTTTACATTTCTAAAAACATTCTCAAAATCAGTGCAGAAGAAGAAAGCTTCGGTATTTCACTGAGCAAAAAACTATATACTGCTTATTCAGGGATTTGATCATCCTTGACTAGGGGAAATATTTATGGGGAAAAATTGTTTATTTACTCTAGGAGTCTCTTGTTTCCAACAGTTGTGGAGACAATGTGAGGCTGAGCAGATACAGGATCAATTAATCACTGGCCACAGTTCCCACTTTCAGGCATTTCAAGTTCATTACCCTGCCATGTCCTATGAAGTAAGTAGGAACACCAGCCTCTCTGATTTCCCTGCAATTACCTATCCATATGGGTTTATAACAAATCACATTCTTTGTAGTTAGTGTTTGTGAATTAGACTTCTGATGAGGTTGCCAGAATAGAAGAAGCCTGAAGATTTAAACCAAATAACAAAAGCCTCAGGGTATGTTATCTCTCCATCTCTCTTTGTTCATGATGCCTGAGTCCAGTGTGGTCTTGAGTCTGGAATTATCCTGGGATGTAGTGAGCTTCACTGAGTCATTAATCTTGATCCTTCCCAAATCTATCTTTGGGAGTATTCATTCAACCAACATTTATTTAATACATAGTTTGTACCAAGCCCTAATTTGCATGTAGTATAGAAATTTTAAAAAACAAAAGAAAAAAACACAAGGAGATAATGGTTTGTTGAGGAGGAGAGACAGACTTATAAGGAAACAATTATAATAAAACAGTTATTTACCTCGGTTCAGAATTCTGAGGAAACCCAGAGTAAATGGAATGTTGGGCAAGTTTCCACTGGAGAGGTAATGAAATTGCTGGATCTTGAAGATGAGAAGGAATTTGTCAGCCAGCAAAGGTGAGGTGCAAGTTACAATAAAGAGCTTGGAGCACTCAATGAACAGAAAATAGGAGAGAGGTCAGTGCACATTAGAAGCAAGATCTGTGGTTTGGGAGTGTGAGGTTAGTTGATGAGGAACAGAGGCAGGAAAGGGCTATTCAGATCATGTCATGAAGGTTCTGAATTCCACAGTAAGTGTATGAGACTTTATTGTATTGGCAGCAAGGCAGCCACTGAAGTTCTGAAGCCGAGAAATGCTATGATCAAACCTCTTCTTCAGAAACAACCCTCAGGTTTATAGGAGGGTAGGCTGGAGGTGGGGAGGAACCTGACAAAGAACATGGGTTAGGAGGCTATCACAGTGTCCCCGTGGGAGTTGATGGAAATCTGGTAATTGGCTGCTTAGAATACTGAATTGGCAGGACCTGGTGACTAAGGAAGAAGAAGGTATATTCTTACATTCATTCAGTAGTTATTCATAGAACTCCTATTCTGTGCCAGACACTGTTATAGGTGCTGGAGATACTGAAGTAAATAAAAAGACAGCCTCTGCTCTCACAAATTTACATTCTATTGAGAGAGACAAAAATAAAGCAGTCCTCTAATATATATGATCACATCATATCATGTGATATTAAGTGCCATGAAGAAAAATAAAACATGTGTTGGAATGATGTTATGCGACTTCTGAGCTTGAAGCTTCTGCTTTTGACCTATGGAATGCTCCCAGAGATGGCCATGTCGGGAAGCCAGTGTAGCAGATGTGAAGATCAGAGGCCGAGGAGATCCTGGGCACTCCAGCCAATAGCCAGTATTGTCTGCCAGAGTGAGGAACATTGTAACTGAACTTTCTGCTGAAAGCAGCTTCATGAGTGAGTTCAGAAGAAATCAGCAAAGGAACTGCCAGCCAACCCACAGAGTCATGAGAAATCATAGATCTTT
The DNA here is from genome assembly GCF_009873245.2 of Balaenoptera musculus. Lineage (NCBI taxonomy): Eukaryota > Metazoa > Chordata > Mammalia > Artiodactyla > Balaenopteridae > Balaenoptera > Balaenoptera musculus. The sequence goes on along the minus strand of NC_045793.1, from coordinate 74,426,324 downwards.
GTTGCTTTCAGGCACTAAATTTTGGGGCGTTTTATTACTCAGGGATAGATAGAAAAAATGAAGAAGAAGAGAGAGGTAGTATTCAAGAATGATTTCTGGATCATTGACATAGTGATAGGCTGGCCAAGTAGTGCAATTAGCTAAGAGAGGCCTAACTTGAAGAAAAGGAAATTCAGAATTGCCCCAGGATGGAAACTCTTTGGCCATTTCAGGTGGTGGCAAAGTTTAATTAGTATCCTTTGGTATTGAAAGGACAGATTTAAGTAGAACACCGTTTTTCCTTTAACAACTTGAAAAAGTAAAGTCCTCAGTGAGATAGCTCATTGGTTCGAATGCATTTTTAATTAAAGAGTAATCACTAATCAGTCATTAAAGAGTAATCACTAATCAATATGTAGCTATAATTGTTCATCAGAACTTTTCGTACTTTGTTTTGTGTTGTTTTGTTTAAGTAGGAGAGGGACAGGGAAAGTAAGGAGAACAACAAGGCTTCCGAAATGGGTAGAAATGAGTAAGGAGACTAATACCAAGAGGAGAAAGGATGGAAACAGTGGAACCTGGGGAAAGGACGAAGTTTGCCTTTGTTAACTTTCATGCCCTTGTATAAAAGGCGGTTGGCTGCAGAACAGTGTTTTGTCATTAAGTCTGCTTTGGCATGATTGATGAAGAATTTTTAAAACACAGATTGAATTTTCATAAAGTTGCCTTCATTCTTTGAACTATATTAATCCTAGAGTTACTATCGTGCGTTTTTTAAAGTGAGAAGAACCTGTGTGTTTTTCTCGGTTACAATATACCATGGGTCATAGATGAATGAAAAAAAGTCTTTGCCAAATTCTTAATTTTTTTTCAGAGATTTAATCTAGTACATTAATATTAGTTGTGACACAGCTGTAGTCATTTGTTTTAGATACCAATAAGGATATTTCACCCTTTTATTAGTAATAAAAGTCACAAAAATGGCTTGTAATGCATGTTTCCTCAATCATGCAGATTTAGTAAAGAGAGGATCATTTTATGAATGTTACACTTCTATTATGCATAGAACATGTGAACTTCAAGGAGAGAAAAAAGTAATCTTGGCTTATCCATCTACACTCATCTTTATATGCCTGACATTACCTAGTACAGAGTCACATGCATAGAATGAGATCAATGAATCAGCTTAAGTCACACATTTTGATAGCTTATAGCACTTGAAACTGTTGTAATTGTCATGTTAAATGTGAGGATTGCTGTTTAGTGCCTAAGTCTCCAATGGGCTGAGAGCTTCATTAGGGTACATACGGTGTTTGTCTAGCTCAATAATGTTTTCCCAGAATGAGCACAGTGCTGGAATATGGTTGCTGCCCAGTAAGACGAAAGAATAAGGAAACACAGGTTCGGTGTATCATCCATTTCAGAGAAGGAAAGACCCAAAAGGTGCCTCTCTCTCCACAGAAAGAAAACTTCATCCTACAACCTTTCCTTCACAGTGACAGTGCTGGCTACCACATATTTCTGTTATTCAGTAGCCAAGTTCTGGAAAAGTTTGAGGATTCTACTGTTCCTAGGCCTTTCAAGGATATAAAATAGGGTTGCCTGATAAAATACGGGATACCCAGTGAAATCTGAATTTCAGAAAAACAATGAATAAGTATACTAAGAAATATAATTATGTTCCATTTTAATTTTTTAAAAATGGTGTTTATCTGAAATTCAGATTTCACTGGGTGTCCTGTATTTTCATCTGCTAAAGCTGGCAACCCGAGTATAAAGCTTTCTGTATAGGACTAGGAAGGCTCTGTCTGTCCTGGAAGGTTATCTCTGAGTTCAGGGCTTTGTTCCTGATTAGGAATTCTGCTACCTCTTCACAGAGTTATGTGCGATGCAAAATCATGGAGCAGGAGAAGTTGAGCCTCACAGCCTCCAGTTACCTTCCTACATGGGTCCTTTTCTTGGAGGAGCCAGGAAGAGACCTTACTTGCATGTTATTTCCTTCTTGGACATGTTTGGTCTCATAAAATATTACCTCAGAAAGTCATTCCTACTGAAATGTAAATAACTTATAAGGTTAATGTGTTATTTCTGTTGGGGCATTTATACTGTAAATAAGTACCATCAAAATAATTAATAAAAATTGATTTTGAATTGAGGAATTTTAGAATTTCTTTGTTATAATATGTGGTTTTAGAGGTAAACATTGTTTTGTTCTCTTGAAATTAAGCATTTGGTGTTTGAAGACTATAACTTCTCAGGCACGTACATGTAAATATGGGTTTCAGGCTCCAGAATGCTGGGGGATTGTTAGGGGAAAGGAGTTAACTCTGAATTATTCAAAGCTTTTCATCCCGTGACCACAGAGGAAAAACAGACTAACTTAAAAATAAACACTTTTATGGAGTGCCTTCTTTTTGTTAGAGTTCCTTCTGCTAAGTGTTCTTACATGTCATTCTTGGAAAAAGCCCTGTGAAGTGGACCATATTATGTCCAGGTTTTAGATGAAGCATCCAAAGTTCAGAGAGGTTAAGTGACTTGCCCCAAGCCAGAGAGATGGTAAATGGCAGAGCTGTGATTCGAACTCAGGGTTTTTTGACTTTGAGGCTAGTGATCTTTCTGTCACACCACAGTGATCACCCACTCCCACAGCTCCTTTTTGGGAAGCTCCAGGATCCCCCTGAAGCTGTTTAGAGTGTGGGCCTAGGGTGTGGTTGTTGGATACTAAATGCCCTGTGGTTAAATGACTTTTGATTGCAAAGTTTTGGGAATAAGTAATAATGCCAGATTACTTGTGTCAGAGATGGGAAAATGATTCAGACTCATATGCTGTTGGGCAACTAAATTCGGTTGCAAGATTTTTTTTTCAAGAAGTTGGAACGCTCTTTATCCGTGAGTAAAGCCACGGTGGAGGGTAAAGGGATCATAACACCACCACTGAGATCCATTTCCAAGACTATTGGGCAGTAAAGGGGAAATGAAGCAAAATTGTGATGTAAGGGAACTTCGTTTTTGGTGTCCTTTCACTGACCCTTTAAGGCAACTTCTTTCTTCTTCCTGAGCCCTATAGTGCCTGGCTAACAGTTTAGAAAGAATCTGAAAGATTGTTCTACTGTTGTGTTAGCTCAGTATAGACCCTCTCCTTGGGATATGAGAATTTTAATGCGGGTAAATGAAAAAAAAGTAAAGATCGAATCTCTACATGTTAGCATCCTAGTAGGTCAATCAGGAGGTGTTTTGGGGGTGGGAATCTACTGGAAGCCTTCTTTGCAGGCAGTACCAGAGAAGAGTGATGTAAATTAGAATTAGATACTTAAATATTAAGTGTTGGTTGGTTAGTATTATTCAATTAGTAAGTTAAAGGCAGGACTTAAAGGCCATGACTTGAAGGTTTTAGAAATATGATGAGAATCAACAGCAAATTTAAAAATATGAATTTAAATGCTATGAACAGTTGATAAGTATTGGCATAAATATTCGGTCTGCAGAAAAGAAAAACAAGATATAATTTCCCATATAAGGTAGGAATTTTGGAGATTTGGCTTGGTCTCCTTTATCTTTATGAAAAAAACAACTAAGGAAAGACAAAAATGAATAGGATTTGGTGCAGAAAGAATTAATGGGGCATTTTAATGTTGAATTTCTTGATAGAAAATTGTCTGGAGATACTGGAATTTGTTATTTAGCCATCACTTTTACGAGGAAATGGTGTGATACAGTAGAAATAGCCTAGTTGTGGAATCAGACAGACCTGCCTGTTGTTTTGACTTTATGTCAATTATTTAATCTTTTTGAACCTCAGTTTCCTCCTCTGTAAAATGAGGACAGTAATACATAACTGAGTTATTCTAAGAATATTCTAAGAACTAAATGAGATACTATTTATAAAATACCTAGTAAATGTATATTTAGGACTTCAGTGATACTCTTATACTTCTCTTTCACTTTATTTTAATAAATACTTTGTAAATAATTTTGCCTATAGTTTCTAGATCAAAACCATGCCTTCTAGTAGTGAAAAGACAGTAAAAACCTAGGAAATTAAGAACAATGTGCACACAGAGTTAAAAAGACAGAACTGTGCTTCCAAATGGAGAAGAGTTTTTACCTTAATTTGGTCACACTATGCTTTCACATTGAATTAGGAAATAAGCATATCGATAGGCATATCCTTCTTATGTAGTTAGGAAGAATAAATTACGTGGATTTTAAGTCAATAACCAATAGACCAAGCTGTTTATATTCCCAAATTTAAACTCCCCACATAAATTTTAATTCCTTAAGGTCAGCAAATATGTATAATTATATAATTATAATTATATATATTTGATACTGTTTTATATATATACAAATATACAAAAGTATGTCTATCTAGATAGATAGCTGATATATAAAGTAAATACATCTCATTAAGCATGCTCTTATTGGCAGCAGGGATTCATGAAGTATTAATAGCAATAATGATAACCTGTTTCTTGAATGGAAGAAACCCTTTTGGAATTGAAAACTTTGCCAGGGTCCTAATACTTAAAATTCTATAAATGCAAATAAAATGAATGTGGCAGGAGGAAGGGGCTGCATTTGATATACTTGACTAAGAGTACATGGCAAAATATTACAATTAGTGAAATGTGTAGCAAGATATTAGGAACCACTGAACTTGAACTATCTTCATAGATAGTTTCTAGCTCTTTAAATCTTCTGTTTTAGAAGGAACAGCAAGTAGGCTGGATAAGAGCATGATAAGAATTGAAGGCATGATTATGTAACAATTTTAGGCTATTTTGAGAACTTTGCCTTTTGCTCATGATCTGACATGTTTAAAAGTTTTTTGGGCACTGTGTTGAGAATAGACTATAGGGAACAAGAACTGAAGCAGAAAATATAGTTAGGAGGCTCTTCTAATAATCAGGTGAGCAATGATGGAAACTTAGACCAGGTATCACTTGAGGTTGTAACAGATCCTGAATTTATTTTACAGATAGAGCCAAGAGCATTTCTTAGTGGATTGAACGGGAGAGAGTAAAAGAGGAATCAAGGATAACTACAGATTTCTGCCTTGATTAACTCAAGAAAAATATTGCCAATGAAATGGGAATGTCTGTGGAGGAGCAGGGTTTTGAAGGAAGGATTTGAGGAATAAGGAGTTTGGTTTTAGTCATGTTAAGTTTGAGATGGTTATTAAAATATCAACTGGGAAGTCAAGAGACAGATGGATAAATAAATCTGGGGTTCAAGAACTTGAGAACAGAATTTAAAATTGTCATTGAAACAAGCCATGAAACTGAATGAAATCACACAAAGAATGGGAAAAGTTCTTAGGGAGTGAATCTTTGGGTTCTCCAGCATTTAGAACCTGAGAAGATTAGGAGGGGCCCCCAAAGGAGATTGGAAAGAAGTGGCCAGTGAGGAAAGAGAAGATTCAAGAAGATTTGTATCCTAGAAACCAGGTGAAAAAAGTATTTTAAAAATCAGGGAGAGATAAACTATGTCAAATTTTACTGGTCGGAGGGAATGAGGACTATAAATTATTCAGTTAAGCAATGTGGAAATCATTGTTCGCCTTGATGAGTTATTTCAGTGTAGGGGATAGAGACAAACAGCCTTGTCCTTAACCTTTGCAGGGTCCACAACAAGACTACAGCTTGAGGTCCATGCACCATATATCTACATTTTAAAAATTAAAAATCAAGATAGCAAATAGCAGATATCTTGGGACCATGAGACAAAAAGCAAACGGCCAAGAAACTAGCAGAAATATTGGCCCTGATATAGTCTAGCCACTTAACCAATGCCAGCAATCACCCTCACACACCCAATCTTGGCAAGGGAAGAGAAGAACCAGTCTCCCATCTTCCCATCATCATACTGGGAAACATTCAGGGGCCTGGCAATCTCTGGAACATGCAGTGTAGGTCTACACTCTTCCTTTCCTTAGAGTGCAAGCATTGAGAACAGCCTTGTCTGTGGGACAGTACATAAGCTGCTTAACTTTGGGGGTGTCAGGTGACACATGAGTCTTCTGGGAACAGAGCTGCCTTGAGGTTCATAAGATGAAGGAAGCCATGAGTCCTGTGGGGGGCCAAGCTGGGGTGCAGCCCCTCCTGCTGAGAGAAAGGGGATCCCCAGTCTCAGATACTTTGTTCTCTAGAGTGAGCTTCTAGTCATTTTTGGGCAATCCTGATCTTGCAATATGAGATTTTCTGTTACTTGCAGCTGAATAAATTCTAACTGATTTATAGGCATTCAATAAATATCCCTTAAATGACTGAATGATTAAGGAAACATTACTATGATATGGTAATACAGCCATTAATAATGGTGAATCAGAGCTCTAAAAATGATGTGTTTGTTATGATTTCATTTATGTATGTTTGTGTATATGTTTACATGTGTGTCTATATATATTTAGTATATGTCTAGAATGTCTGCATATGTACATAGAGAAATGTACATAAGCACATTTGTCTTTATCCCTTTTCACCTAGTACAGTATTTTGCTCCTAGCAAACACTTGAATGCTTATTGAATCATTGAACACTAACATACTATTTCAGAGTATTAATCTAATAAGCAGAGTAGGTTTAGGTCCTCATATCAACCACTGGGTTCACTCTAAAATTCAACTTTTCCAGCCTGGAGAAGACACCTTTCCCTTTAAGGCCACAAATATTTATAGCAAGACCTCTTTCCAAATTCCTGTCCAAAGCTCTCATCTTATTTTGCATTCTTTCTACCAGTGTTCATTAAGTGCTTCAGGAAATACTTGTTTCTCAAATCCACTGAGATTTGTGCTTGCCAGGACGACTTCCAGTGATGGCTCTGGACTCTTTTGCTCTCTGCATCCTGCTGCCACCTAATAGCCCCTCCATGCTGCTGCAGCTCCCCGTTCTCAGACCTTAATTCTCAACTCCCAACTGACATTGGCCTGTGGTTTTAACATAGCTTTCATTAAAGCTTAAGGACACCCAGGGTATTACAATGCAGACAAAAACTTAACACTGACTCAGTCTCTGCTGTAGGTCAGGCTTCTTAGAGAGTGCCCCCTCCTGGCTGTGCTTCTCCTGAGGCCCTGCCGGTTGCCAGAGGGCAGGTTATCTTCCCCAAAAGGGAGAGTGCCCTTCAGATTTCCTCTTCTTTCCCTTCTTGTCAGGGCTACATCAGTGTTCCAAACTTTTCTGCCTTTAGCCTAATACAGAGGAAGGAAAACATCAACACATAGACAAACAAATGAACTAGAACAGACAGTTCCATAATTGTCATTGCCATTTGGCCTCAAATGAAGACTGCCTTTTATATCATGGCACAGATGGATTAAGGATTTAGTCTGAAACATATGCATTTAGATACTCCATTATTACTGGGCTTTCCTGAGAACAAAGTCTACCTCTCCATTCCTTGTCTTTTGTTCATTGAACAAATATTTGTTGAGTATATACTATGTGCCAGACACTCTACCAAGTATTTGGGATACAGTGGTAATTAACAGATACATCCCCTGTTCTCACAAAATGTACATTCTTACAAGTGAAAGACTCAACATGGTAATCCTTTCTAGACATTTTAGAGAGTTGGCCCCAAGAACCAAGACCAGTGTTTCTACTCTAAAATGCAGAAACTGCGTACCATCCTCTTAGTAGAATCAATTTCCCAGCTCACCTGCTCGGTCCAGACACCATCTGTAGCTATAGAAAATGGTGCCTTGCTGCATTAATAAGGAAGGATGCTTGTGGGGTAAATCTCCAAATTGAGTCAGTAATAAATAATTTAATCTAAATGAAGTAATTTTCCGATCCAGGGCCCAAGGACAGAATGCATCAGAACCACTTGGGAGCTTACATACACAGAACACACAAACACAAAACACAGACACTATGTATACACCACATGCAGACATCACATACACAGACCCTGCACACACGAACCATCCCTCCCCCATCCCATCCCCACACAGGACAGGGCCATACTGGTAAAGTTTCAAAAGAGAGTATTAGGCATGGAGGTGGGGGAATGGAAGCAGGGACTCCATTTGTTATATTCAAAAAGTGACTGGAAATCTTAATTATTTACCAGATTTGGACATCAATCCAATAGAAATATCAGTTGATTTGGGAATCTGGAAAACTTGGTTAGAGGAATGGTGACCATGTTCTCTGTGGTAATTTTATGTAAGTTGCATATTCCTGTACTTGCTGGAATGTAAACTCTTATGGACCTCTCCTTCAAATCTTCAGCTGGTATTTCTTCCCCATCTTTGGGAAAGGTCAGCTCTGGCCATAGGGAGAAACTACCTCTTGATACTTGGTCTTTGTCAAGCAAAGTCCAGGGCCTGGAGATTTGTCTGGATTCTAATGAGGCTCCCCTCTGGTCAGGCTCTAGTCCCAAAAGCAGGAGAGAGAGTTGGATTTAGACCTGTTCTATCTCCAACAAGAGCCAAAAAAAAGCCAGCACACACTGCCAAAACTGGGCCCTTAATTTTTGCCCCAGAGACAGTATATTAAGGAAAGTGTAGTCCTGTTGTATACATGTCTTGGATCAAATTCTTGGCCTAAAAATAACCCTGGCATGACTGGGTTATTGAGCATCTGATTCTTTTCTGGGCCTGGTTTATTTCAGGAATCACCTCATTAGTTGTGCATGACTCTGTCGTAGCCATCCTGATGATGGCACCAGCTGCACTTAATTTCTTTTTATTTTTCTAATTAAAAATGTTTTAATTACAAAATACTTCAACATACAGAAGATAATATAACAGATGCTTATTTTTCTATCACCCAGATCTAACAATTCTTTCAGCTCATAATCTTTTTTTATGAAAAAATTATAGATACAGCTAAAAAAAACCTCCATCCCTAACCCTTTGTACTCCCTCAATCCCAGCAAGAGCCATTATCACAAATATGTTGTGAATATAGTTTATCATTTTCACTGCATGTGTTATGTATTCATAAATAATATCTAAAAATGTTTTGTGTAAATAATAATAAACAGTTAAATTTAACTAGGTTTCCATGAATTATGATTAATATATTTTATTTTTTTTATTTTTTAATTTTTAAATTTATTTATTTATGGCTGTGTTGGGTCTTCGTTTCTGTGTGAGGGCTTTCTCTACTTGCGGCAAGTGGGGGCCACTCTTCATCGTGGTGCGCAGGCCTCTCATTATCGCGGCCTCTCATTATCGCGGCCTCTCTTGTTGCGGAGCACAGGCTCCAGATGTGCAGGCTCAGTAATTGGGGCTCACGGGCCTAGTTGCTCCGCAGCATGTGGGATCTTCCCAGACCAGGGCTCGAACCCGTGTCCCCTGCATTGGAGGGCAGACTCTCAACCACTGCGCCACTAGGGAAGCCCTATGATTAATATATTTTAAAGCATATATTTTAATATATGTTTAATTTAAAAAAAACTCTCCTTATTAAAAAAAGTAGGGGGGGAATGTTCTTCACTTCTTCCATCACATAGAGTACTGTACCTTCAGTTACATGGGACCAGATTATATTAATGATGGCCACTTAAAAAAATTAATGAAATCACACACAATATCAGCTCACAATTGAATGTGTGGGGACAATAATCTATTCTCAAAAAACAGTGAAGAAAAGGAATGCACTTTTCCCTGCTATCATAGAACTGATGGCCTGGTTAAGACATAATGACAGCTGTAAACAATTGGGAAAGTGCTTCATCAGAAAGTGCCTCATAAGTTAGCAAATATGGATTTGAGTTTGGGAAATCCAAAATGCATATTTGGAAAAACCCATCATCATGGAACCATTTCCAGTTGCTTCATGATCTTATTATATTGCAAAACATGATGCAAAATAGATTAGCACATATAGTCTTCACTTTGCCACTGGGAAAATTTTATTACTGTTAGACGTATGAGCATTTTGGTAATGTAAAATATAGATAAAGTAATGCTGCAGTAATTTGGAAGTACTTGCATGAGGAATAAGAAAGACTTGACCAATGGTTTGAGTTCATTCTCTTTCCTCTTCATTTTTTTTTTTTTCCTAATGTCAAAGTCTATGTGTATTTCTCACATGAAGTGTGGATGATATAGAAAACCATGAAGGGAAACAAATTTCTCACAATTCCTTTATCTTGAAATAATCCCATTAACATTTTTCAGTTGATATGTTATTTCAGTTGATATATTTCAGTTGATATATATTACATATTCACTTATGTAATTCTACAATCTCATTTTCTTTCATAGTTTTAAAGTTATAAAATATATGATTATTATAAAAAATTCAAGCAACACAAACATTAAAAAGTCTGTTCCTGACTACCACTTCCCATGCAAATTTCACTCCAGTGTTTCAAACACTGCTTGTTATGTGTTCTTCCCAATATATTCTATGTACGCATTTTGAAAATGATGGTTAAAATTTTTTTATTTTAAAAACAACGTTTATCCTATTTTACTCTTCTGCTTTTTCATTTGTTCCCTTAATAACTGTGGTAGACCGTTACACTGGTGATGCCTAATGAATCATGCTTCCTGGACTCACACCCTTGTATAGTCCTTTCCCACACTGTGTCTGGGTTTGACCATGTGTCTTGCTTTGGCCAGTGGGACATTAGCAAGCTTGATGCAAGAAGAAGCTTGATAAGAACTTGCACAGTGGGGCTTGTCCTCTTGGATCATTCCCTCTTGGAACACAGCTACCATGCTGTAAGGAAACTGGTGTAGACTTCTGGATGAAGAGAAGTTTCATGGAAGGGAACTGAGGTGTTCCAGGTGACAACGACACCAAATGACAGCTGTGTGAGTGAGGTCTTCTTGGATGTTCTAGCTCCAGTTCACCTGCCAGCTGAATGCAATGCTTTGAATGGCCCCAACCAACACCAGAAAGATCAGAAGAATACCTTTAGTCACTTCACAGTGTCCTAAGAAATTGTAAATAATTGCTTGGTATTTGAGTGGTTTGTTATGTAGCAAACAGTAACCGAAACAATAATGTATCAGTTCATTTTCTTCTACCTCATTCTTTTAAATTTCTGCTTAGTGTGCAGTTATGTGAATATACAACCATTTATTTAGTTGCTACCTGATAGATAATTTGCTTGTTGTACCAACAACATTGCAATGGACATCATATTTAACACTAAGGTCAATATCTTACCATACAAGTTTTCATGTATACCTCTGAATATGTCCTTAAATTTCCAGATACCTCTGAATCAAAGACCAGTCAGTTTTAAAGACTGTTGATAGATATTGCCAAATTGCTCTCAAAAAGAGGTAAGAGGTCTTTATTTTTCAGAATGGCTACACCAAAGATAAGAAAGGTCACATTTAAAAAACTGAACTATAGTTGACTTACAATATTATATTGGTTTCAGGTGTACAACATAGTGATCCAGTATTTTTATAGACTATACTCCATTAAAAGTTATTACAAGATAATAGCTATAATTTCCTGTGCTATACAATATATCCTTGTTGCTTATCTATTTTATATATAGTAGTTTGTATCTCTTAATCCCATACTCCTCATTTTCCCCTCTTTTTTTCTTCTCCCCTTTGGTAACCACTAGTTTGTTTTCTATATCTGTAAGTCTGTTTCTGTTTTGCATATACACTCATTTGTAGTATTTTTTAGATGCCACATATAAGTGATATCATACAGTGTTTGTCTTTCTCTGTCTGACTAATTTCACTAAGCATAATATTCTCTAGGTCCATCCATGTTGCTACAAATAGCATAATTTCATTCTTTTTTATGGCTGAGTAATATTCCTTTGTATATATACATATCACATCTTCATTTATCCATTTGTCTGTTGATGGCATTTGGGTTGCTTCCCTATCTTGGCTATTGTAAATAGTGCTGCTATGAACATTCGGGTGCATGTATCTTTTTGACTTAGTGTTTTCGTTTTTTCCGAATATATACCCAGGAGTGGAATTACTGGATCACATGGTAGTTTTATTTTTAGTTTTTTGAGAAACCTCCATACTGTTTTCCTAAGTGGCTACACCAATTTACATTCCCACCAACAGTGTACAAAGGTTCCCTTTTCTCCACATCCTCGCCAGCATTTGTTATGTGTAGATTTTTTGATGATAGCCATTCTAACAGGTGTGAGGTGATATCTCATTGTTGTTTTAATGTGCACTTCTCTAATAATTAGTGATGTTGAGCATCTTTTCATTTCCCTGTTAGCCATCTGTATGTCATTTTTGGAAAAGTGGCTATTCAGGCCTTCTGCCCATGTTTTGATTGTTTGTTTGATATTGAGTTGTATGAGCTGTTTATATATTTTGGATATCAATCCCTTGTTGATCAAATCATTTGCAAATATTTTTTCCCATTCATTAGGTTGTCTTTTCATTTTGTCAGTGGTTTCCTTTGCTATACAAAAGCTTTTAAGTTTAATTAGGTCCATTTTTTTTTTTTTTGCTTTTATTTCTCTTGCCTTTGGATACAGATCCAAAAAACTACTGCTATGACTTATGTCAAAGAGTGTTCTGCCTATGTTCTCTTCTAGGAGTTTTATGATTTCAGGTCTTACTGTTAGGTCTTTAATCCATTCTGAGTTTATTTTTGTATATGGTGTGAGGAAATTTTCAAATCTCATTGTTTTATATGCAGCTGTCCAGTTTTCCCAGTTCTGCTTGTTGAAGAGACTGTCTTTTCTCCATTGTATGTTCTGTATATTCTTGCCTCCTTTGTCATAGATTAATCGGCCATAGGTGTGTGGGTTTATTTTTGGTTCTCTATTCTGTCACATTGACCTGTCTGTCTGTTTTTGTGCCAGTACTATGCACAGTACTATTTGGGTCGTCTCTCTTTTGTTCTTGGTGAGACCGGCTAAAGGTTTATCAGTTTTGTTTATCTTTTCAAAAACACCAGCTCTTGGTTTCATTGATCTTTTCTGGTTTTTTTTTTTAACTCTGTTTTATTTATTTCCTCTCTGATCTTTATTATTTCCCTCCTTCTGCTGACTTTGGGCTTTGTTTGTTCTTCTTCTAATTCCTTTAGGTGGTATGTTAGGTTGTTTTATAGAGATTTTTCTTGTTTCTTGAGGAAGGCCTGTTTCTCTATAAACCTCCCTCTTAGAATTGCTTTTGCTGAATCCCATAGATTTTGGAATGTTGTGTTTCCGTTTTTATTTGTCTCAAGGTATTTTCTGATTTCCTTTTTGATTTCTAGGTTGACCCATTAGTTTTCTAGTATCATGTTGTTTAGTCTCCATGTGTTTGTTCTTTTCCATTTTTCTTTCTCTAATTGATTTCTAGTTCCATGCCATTGTGGTCAGAAAAATGCTTGATATAATTTTTCTCCTCTTATTTTGAGACTTGTTTTGTGGCCTCGAATGTGATCTGTTCTGGAGAACATTTCATGTACACTTGAAAAGAATGGGTATTTTGCTGTTTTTGGATGGAATATCATGTCGATATCAATTAAATTTAACTGTTTATGACCACTGTTGTGCTATTTATGACCACTGTTGTATTATTGATTTCCTGTCTGGATGATCTGTCCCTTGATGTCAGTGTGGTGTTAACATTCCCTATGATTATTGTATTATTGTCAGTTTCTCCCTTTATGTCTGTTAGTATTTGCTTTATATATTTAGATGCTCCTATATTGGGTGCATATATGTTAACAAGTGTAATATCCTCTTCTTATATTGATTCCTTTATCATTGTATAATGCCCTTCTTTGTCTTTTGCTATAGCCTTTGTTTTCAAGTCTATTTTGTCTGATATGAGTATTACTACCCCTGCTTTCTTGTTATTTCCGTTTGCATGAAACAGATATATCCCATAACTTTCTGTCTGTGTGTGTCTTTCTCCATGAAATGAGTCTCTTGTAGGAAGCATATTGAAGGGTCTTGTATTTTTTATCCATTTGGCCACTCTGTGTATTTTGAACATTTCGTCTATTGACATTTAAAGTAATTCTTGATAAATACATACTTATTGCCACTTTATTATTTTTTCTATATGGCATAATAGAAATATAGTTGTTTTTGTAGTTCTCTGTTCATTTCTTCTTTTGTTTCTTCCCTTGTGGTTTGATGATTTTCTTTAGTTGTTTGCTTGTGTTCTTTTCTTTTTAGTTTTTGTGTATCTATTGTACGTTTTTGGTTTGTGGTTACCATGGGGTTCATATATGTTAACCTATAATTATGTCTTGTTTTAAACTGGTAGTCATTTAAGTTCAAACACATTCAAAAAGATCTTTTTTTTTTTACTCTCCTCCCCCACATTTTGTTTTTGATATCATATTTTTCATCTTCATGCTTATTCCTTAACTGTTTATTGTAGTTATAGATGATTTTACAATTTTTTGTCTTTTGATCTATTTACTGGTTAATTTAAATGATTGATCATCAATCTGTACTGTTGTATATATTTGCCTTTCCCAGTGGGATTTTCCCTTTCCTTTAGCTTCTTACTTCTTTTCTATTTACAGAAAACCCTTCAACATTTTTTTAGGGTAAGTTTAGTATTGATGAACTCTTAGTTTTTGCTTGTCTGAGAAGTTCTTTATCTCTCCTTCTATTCTAAATGATAATATTGCTGGCTATAGTATTGTAGGTTGAAGGTTTTTTTCTTTTAACACTTTGATTATATCATGCCATTCCCTTCTGGCCTGCCAAGTTTCTGCAGAGAAATTAGTTGATAGCCTTACGGGGATTCCCTTGCATATAACTCTTTGTTTTTTTATCTTGCTGCCTTTAGAATTCTCTCTTTAACTTTCGCTATTTTAATTATGATATATCTTAGTGTGGGACTGTTTGGGTTCATCTTCTTTGGGACCATCTGTGGTTCCTCCTGTACCTGCATATCTGTTTCTTTCTTCAAGTTTGGGAAATTTTCAGCCATAATTTCCTCATATACATTTTCTATTCCCTTCTCTCTCTCTTCTCCTTCTGGAATACCTATAATGCAAATGTTGGAATGCTTAATGCTATCTCAGAGATCTCTTAATTGCTTTCATTTTTTTAATTTGATTTCTTTCTGCGGGTTTGATTTGGTGATTTCTATTATTATATCTTCCAGATCACTTATGTGTTCTTCTGTATTACTTAGTCTGCTAAGTGTGCCTTTTTATTTCAGCTATTGAATTATTCATTTTTGATTGGGTCTTTTTCTTATATTTTCTAGTTCCTTGTTAAAATGTTCACTGTTTAGATCAATTGTTTTCCTTAATCCAGTTAAGATTTTTATTACTAATGTTTTGAATGCTTTATCTGGTAAATTGCTTATTTCTGTTTTATTTTTATATTTTCAGGGATTTCATCTTGCTCTTTCAATTGAGAGCACTTCCTATGCCTTTTCATTTTGCTTAACTTTCTCTGCCTCTATGAATTTATGTGAAGCAGTTACCTATTGCTGTGTTGAAGGGGTGTTGTTATGTGGAACATCTCTATACAGACTGCATGTGCCCAGTGCCTAAAGTGGGAGAGCTGGATTTGATGTGGATGCAAGACACAGTTTTCCTCATGGTGCTGGCAGCTATCACTTTGGTAGGGGCTAGGGCTGGAGATGGAGTGGCTAGAGCTGGCACTGGGTGTGAGGAAGGACTTCCTTTCTGCTCAGTGGCTGTCACTGCCTTATCAGGGGCATGGTCTGATCCCAAGTTGCTAAAGCAGAAGCCATGTGGGTCATGCTTGAGCTGGCTCTGTTCCTTAAGTGTGTGTTTTTTCCTCTCCCTACACTCTGACCTTTGCCCCAGAGGGGGCAGTGCTGGAGGAAGTGGGGCCTGTGTGCACACAAAGGTCTGATATGCTGCCTGTGCATGTGTTCATGGCTCTGCCCACACACAGTCTCAGGCACAAGTCTCCTCTGTCTGTCACATCTGATGACTGCCCACCATCTTTGCTGCCCACTGCCTTGCCATGAAACTGCTCTACAGGGCTGGTGGAGGCCCATGTGGACTCTCAGTGTGTATCAGGAGGCCAGCTGTGGTGGAGCAGCTGCTGTTGGAGATCTAGGTAGCTCCTGAGGCGCTGCTTGAGTAAGCCTCAACAATGGCTGCTGCTGTCCCACCCAGGGCTCTGCCCTGGGACTGGGTTACTTCTGTGTTCCAAAGTCGAGTCTTTCCTCTAGTCGTGACCATCCCAGATCCAGTGCTGCACTATGGCAAGGAGTGAGGGGGCTGGAGCATTTGCTCAGTTTGGGCTGGGGCATGTGGCGAGGTGGTTGAGGAAAACCAGGCAGCCACTAGGGTAGACCTCTCTCTTCCCTGTCTCAGGGGCTAGCCAGCATGCACTGTCCTCTGGAGCAGAATCCGGGCTTCTCTACCCAGCCTTCTGTTTGTCCCAGCAGCCCTCCAACCAGCCAGTTGAGCTTGTCTACTCCATGTTGGACCCCAGGGCTAGGTCCCCAATCTGTGACTCAACGCGCTCACTCCTCTGGGTAGATGTCCACCTGTGTAATCTCCCTTTTCCTGTGAGTCCCTTCCCAGGGGCATAGGTCCTGACCCATTTACTTTCCTTCCCTTCCTACCCAATTACGTGTATATCTTTGTTACAGTCTTGCTGGTAAAGGAGGCTTTTGGCCAGTTTCCAGTTAGTTTTCTTCAAGAATTGTTCCACACATAAATGTATTTTTGATGTGTTCATGGGAGGAGGTGAATTCCACGTCCTTTCCCTCCACCATCTTGATCCAATCCCAAGAAAGGCCACATTTAATCACTGGCAATCCCTTTGGACTACAGCCTGATTAACTTAATTACTTGGGTTGAGGAGATGGAACATAATTATGGATAAAAGAACAAACTTCTTTTAATGTCTGATGGAATGAGGATTCACCCAGAATCAAGCATTGCTGTAGTTGAAATTTATGTTTGGTAATATCTATTTAAAAAGGTGAAAGGAGAGAGGGGTTGTGAATTTGTTGAACTTTCTTCCATCCAAAACAGTTTTAATATCTAGTTTAGTTGAAGATGCACATAACTTTTGATCCAGAAATCTCACTTTTATTTATTTATTTATTTTTGAGGGGACACAATTCAGTCCATAACAAACATTAAACCCTCATAATATCCTTTTTTTTAAAAATTGCGTGTAACTTTTTTTTTTTAAATTATTTATTTATCTTTGGCTGTGTTGGGTCTTCGTTTCTGTGTGCGGGCTTTCTCTAGTTGCGGCGAGTGGGGGCCACTCTTCATCGCGGTGTATGGGCCTCTCACTATCGCGGCCTCTCTTGTTGCGGAGCACAGGCTCCAGACGTGCAGGATCAGTAGTTGTGTCTCACGGGCCCAGTTGCTCCGCGCATGTGGGATCTTCCCAGACCAGGGCTCGAACCCGTGTCCCCTGCATTGGCAGGCAGATTCTCAACCACTGCGCCACCAGGGAAGCCTGCGTGTAACTTTTATACATTTATTTTTTATAAATTTAGTTTTGGCTGCGTTGGGTCTTGGTTGCTGTGCGTGGGCTTTCTCTAGTTGCGGTGAGCGGGAGCTACTCTTTGTGGTGGTGTGCGGGCTTCTCATTGTGGTGGCTTCTCTTGTTGCAGAGTGTGGGCTCTAGGTGTGCGGGCTTCAGTAGTTGTGGCACGCGGGCTCAGTAGCTGTGGCTCACGGGCTCTAGAGCTCAGGCTCAGTAGTTGTGGCGCACAGGCTTAGTTGGTCTGTGGCATGTGGGATCTCCCTGGACCAGGGCTCGAAGCCGTGTCCCCTGCATTGGCAGGCGGATTCTTCCCTGGCACCACCAGGGAAGTCCCAGAAATCTCACTTTTAAGTGTAGCCTCTGGAAGCTCTCATGTATGAATGCAGGTATAAAAACATTTAGAACAGCATTATTTATAATGGCAAAGCAATTCTGTTTGTCAATAGGAAAAAGGTTATATATTGATACAATGGAATCATGCATTTGAAATGTTATTACAGATCCTTCTATATCAACATCTTGGTGAATCTCACAAACATATGATCATCAAAAAAAGAAAGTTGCAGAAGTGTTTGTACTATATAAAACCATTTGCATTTAGTTTTGGAAACATGTAAAGGCTGTGATACATGTTGTTTAGGAATGTATACAAGTGGAGTAAAAGTATAGATAATATATGGAAATAAGCATAAATTTAGAATGGTAGTTATATTGTGAGGGAGTGAGGGGCATGTGATCAGGGATCAATTCTCAGAGCTACCAAAGTTTTGGTAATGTGTTATTTTTTTTCATGAATATGACATTAATTAATGTTTTGAAATAGAGCATGGATAAATGAAAATATTTACATAACTCAGTGTTTTTAGCATACTTTATGCAAATAGTCAAGAATAAAAATTCTAATTTCAAATGAAGAAAATTCATGGCATACTTCCTGGGTTGTGGTTTAATCATTGTATACCCAGGAAGGTATCAACAGGTGTCCTGTGGAAGCTATTAAAGTTGCTGTCCAAGGTTAAATGAAATTGGTTTATCAGAGAAGCACTAAGAAAATAAGAGAATCTGTTCATGGTTCTTTGATTAATGCCAAGTATGATCAACACAAGGGGGTTCATTAAGCCATCCATCATGTGGGTAATTTAACATGTCATTGTGTCTGCTGTCTGCTTTGACTGTGCACAGCCTTGAATCTCAGAGTTGTATCTCTGATACCACTGAGTTCTACATAGAAGCAACCCTCTTAATTCTTCTATTGTACATTTTCCATTATGCATACTTATTTTTTAGACATATTAAGCATTTCATATAAATTATTTAATGTGCTTTGGGACAGAAATATATCTTGACTTTTTAATGGGTTTCCCTCACACTATGCGTAATAAAATTTATTAGGAAACTCTCCTCCTTTTGAATTTTTTCCCTCTAATCATACTTAGTCTTAAAATCTGATGTGACTAAATGCTATTTGCTAAGTTGGGATGTGAGTACTTGGCTATATATTGTTTTATTCTGCACACATTTTATATGTTTTAAATATCCTATATATACATTTTTTAAAGACTATGTTGGCAGGGAAGATAATGAGGGAAGTGTTGGTGTCTTCTATGGTGTAATGTTTCTTCATGCTAGGATGGGGAAAATAAAGGTGAAAGACAGGGAATCCCCTATCATATGTACAATCAGTTCTTTGGTGTCTGTTCTCTGCTGACTGGTAGAGGAAGCCCCAGCATTTTGGAAATATTTAGTATATCTAAAAAGCTTTTCAGTGGATAGGGCCTTTTCTCACTTCCTTTGAAGTACTTCTTAATGTCTCTGTATCATAACAATGCAGTTTTGGCTCACTTGGGAAAATAATCTATGGGTCAATCCTTCACCTTCTTATACAAGGAAATGATAGAAGGTAGTATGGTGTAATGAACAGGAAATGAACTATGAAGCCAGACCATCTTAAAATCAGATCCTGCCTTCTCCCCCAGAAAGCTGTATCAACTTGCAAGGGATAAATTATTCAACTTTTCTGATTTGTTGTGAGAGTCAAATGAGATATCCTCTATAAAGTGCCTGGCACATAGGAGCTCAGTCATATCCCATTTTTTTCTTAAAGCATTTCCACATCATTTTAATGTTACCTGTAGTCACAGAATTGAGTGGTTGTATTGAAAAACCAGATTGAAAGTCATACATTGAAACCAAATCAGGGATTCTCAGGGTACTTGTTTTTTCCTGACTAAACATTAGAATAGTATGCTGAAAAAGTCAATTAGGGGCTTCCCTGGTGGCGCAGTGGTTGAGAATCTGCCTGCCAATGCACGGGACACGGGTTCGAGCCCTGGTCTGGGAAGATCCCACATGTCGCGGAGCGACAAGGCCCGTGAGCCACAGTTACTGAGCCTGCGCGTCTGGAGCCTGTGCTCCGCAACAAGAGAGGCCGCGATAGTGAGAGGCCCGCGCACCGCGATGAAGAGTGGCCCCCACTTGCCGCAACTAGAGAAAGCCCTCGCATAGAAACGAAGACCCAGCACAGCCATAAAAAAAAAAAAAAAAAAAAAAAGTCAATTAGGCTACTCTTTGATCTTACTATTGAGTGAGCTGTTACTTATCAAAGCTAAGGACTTTTTCCTCATATATAACTGGACAGTAGAGGGTTCTTTATTTATACTAGAACAGATAAGAATGCATGTCTTGGTATTTGTACTTTCTATTTGCAAATTGGTATTTATGATAAAGATTTTCTTTAACTGGAAAAATTATAGCATTTAAATCCATCAGAATTTTAGATTTTAAGTGATCTTTAGAGGACATTCTAAGCTTGTCATTGCTACTGTTCCTTGGCCCCTCTCCATAGTTTGTCAGGACCTACCATGGGGAGGGTGATTCCTGGGGCCTGCTCACAAAGACTTGACTGATTCATCACCAACAACATCCTTTTCCTGCCTTCCCTCTTTTAAGTGAGGGGACCCCTAGAGACTTATTCTCTAGCCATCACACTCACTGTCTGTCTTCTTCATCTTGCTGTGGTTTTAAGACTTTTAGAAAGAAAAGTTACTCTTCTTTGGGAGGAATTTAGACTCTCCTTACCTCATCTAAGCCCCTTCAGCTTCTGCATCACAGTTTGGTCACTGTGTATCACCTTTCACAGCTGCTATTCTGCTTTGATCCCCATTACAAACTAGTTTGATTTTAATTAACTGCCTCTGATAGGAAGAACTAGATAAATAGAAGTTTAATAGAACCCCAAAAAAGTTAAACTTCTTTTGTCTTGACAAATTTGAAGGACAATAAGGTTGAATTAATTGCTGTTTTATATTAACAGGGAGCTTTTGCTAACAGAACTGTTGTAGCACTAAAGCACTAAAGAAAAGTGAGATAAAGCAGAAGAGAAAGCACTAAAAACAAGACCCAAAATCAATCAGATAAACAAAATTCCATTATTTTGATTTTCTTTCCAAAAATTATGGATGGCTAGTTCAATTCTATTTGGCTTATAAACAAAGGAAATATTTGTTAACATTTCATAGCACACATTTTTTTCCATTTCTGTATCCTCTGGTTAGAATGTCATTGTGATTTATGTTTTCATTCTTCCTTGTTATTCTTTACATTTTATTTGATTAGCTAAAGCTATGTCTTCCATTATGGTAAATGTCCCAGAGAAGGAAACTAATCATCAGATGACATGAAAGCAAAATGGAAAGAAGAAATGATATAGGTGGCCCATTCAGCAAAGTAATGACTAAAAGTTCCACATATTTAATGTCAAAAAACAATTGGATTCACATAAACACATTTTTCAAAAAATTAAAGGTAACTGTTTTAAGCACATTAGTAAAAATATTTGTTAAATATATCTTGAATGCAAGTGTCTTTATCATGGTATAAACGTCAATAGAATGTTTTCTTAATAACTTGAGGGAATACTTATGAATCTAAGTTTCTCTTTAGATGTTCCTGTAGAGAAGCCACTGCACTAAATGGGCTAAGATGATTTTGGTTTTAGAGCTCAGTTCTACTTTTATAGATCTTCTATATGTTTCCCAGTGTTTTATAGATCTTCTAATGTTTCCCAATCTGCAGAGACTATAATGAGGCATGTAACATATCTGACATATGTACCTGCTACACTAAGGGATTCAATAAGTGTTAATTTCTGAGAAGTAGTTTACAGTTAGATGTAGAATAAAAGTAGGTTGATCTTGAGGGCTCTTGTATGGGTAAAATACGGAAGTTTTATGCATGGATCTTTTTTGATACCTCTTTTGCTTCTTTTTTTATTGCTTACTTTTCAGTTAGAAAATGGGTGAAAGACAGGGGATATATTTCCATAGGGAATCATAACAAAGTTTCCAGAACAGGTTTTCCTAAATTAAGTAAGCTTCTATTATAACGTTAGATTCTGCCCTAGCCGAAACTCACTGCCACAGTGACTCCCTATTAATGCGAAGTGTGTAGTTCATATGAGGGAACTTGGGATAAATTAGATATTAAGTTTCATGTGGTTTGAGGAAAAAGAACAAGCTTTTTGCCAATTAAGGAAAGACTTAGAGTTGAGAGTCCAGGAATTAAATTTATGTAACTTTATGTTTTGGGTTGCTTCTAATTGGAATTCCACTTAACTTAATCATTTGTGGTAGAAGTTAAGCATCTAGCAGAAAATGAGAAACAGCCAAAATGTCCAACAGTAGGGGAATAAGTAAAAAATTTATGATATATGCATACATTGGAATATTATTAAAATTAATTAATTTTAGACTAATATTTACTGAATGGAAAATGCTCACAATGTCATAAAAAGTGGAAAAAGTAAGATAAAAATGGTGTCTGGACTTGGACATCAATTTAAGAAAAAATTAAAAATATATATGCATAGAAAAACAAAAAGCAAAACAAAATGGATAAAACTTGATGGTAGCATTGGTGGAGATTTTAATAGTTTATTTTCATTTGTATTTCTGCAACTTTCTAAAATATATATTGTATATCTATTATATCTATCTGATATATCTATCCAAATATATATATGTACCTAATATCTAATGTATATTTTATATTAGATATATACATATATTATTGAGGGGCTACTTTAAAGAAACAGGCAGCTAACATCCATATACTACCACTACTACTACTATAATACTTCTACTACTGCTTCTACTACTACTACTACTAATGCTTCTACAGAGTTGTTACTCTTCTTAGCACCTTGCATATGTTAACTCATTCAACCTTTTCAGCAACCTGTTGCAGACAGTTAGTTCTCCATGGGTCTCTTGCACTGCTATCCATCCTACTGAGAATGCCAAGAATGAAAGGCCCTGAGAGCTTTTTACCTGAGTCACTTTTCAGGATTGTGTTTGCAGTGCTTGGGAGATGAGGTAATATCCAGCTCTGGGACAAAGAGTTGGCTTGCTTACAGGCTGCTGTAAAGCAGCAACCTCTCCAGGCGCAGAATTCCTCTTCTGTAGCACAGTTCTCAGTGTGTGCAAGCATTCATGTTGGCAAACCTGCAGTGCCACTGGGAACTTTGTTTTGAGGAACTGACACAGCAATGTTGACGCTTTGGCTATCTGCTTGTCTCAGATCCAAAAGTTTTGTGTCTTCTGTCAGTATATGTGAAACTGTGGCAAGTTAAGTTGTTAGCTTGCACATAAGGTAAAATCTAAGACTCTTCACGGCTCTTGACAAAATCCCGTTATTATCTGCATTATATAGATGAAGAAAGAGAAACACAGTTTAAGTAACTGGCTTGAGTTTATGTAGCTAGTAAGTGGTAAAGTCAGATGTGAACCTGATAGGCTCCAGTGTCCAGGCTCTTAATTACTACATTATACTGTTACTTTATAGCAGCTGAAACTAGGTACCTTGAGTGGTCAAATGTCCACCAACTGCCTGTATGGTCGACAATCCTGTAAAATAGCTGAGGGGTTCCTAAGAGTTGCCATATGATGATGCTTCCTTCATCTGCAAACATATGAAAGTGACAGATTATCACTATGAAAGCCTGTGAAAGCAAGTCATAGGTCCCTTTATACCTATAAGATAAACTAAATGTAAAAACAAGGGGCTGGGATAAAAGCAGGTACTATTCTATCATCTTTATATTTTGTATTATATTATTGCATGCTTGCTATGTTGTAATATTTCTGTTAGTGACTAGAAGAAGCCCTCTTCAAAGAGAAAGGAAGTTTTGTTTGGACATCATCACCGTCAGTTATCTCGGTTATCAAAAAAGGAGGTGCATCTCCTTATCACTTCAAAGCAGTCCCCAGGTTCAATTTTCAGAGCTTGACTCTGAGTCAATGTCTAGTTGCACTTGGATCCAGGGCTGCTGCTTTATATGATTCCTGAGGGAAACATTCACTTGTACACAGCATGAATGGTCCTTTTTTGAGTTGTGCAATATAGATACTATTTAACCTTTGATACAGTTCACAAACAGGGACATCACTGGCAATGGGCTTAAGACAAAAACAATGCAAGTAATATCTCATTTTTATTAATATCATCTTGACTTTGAAATAAAAGGATTTTGTTAGAAAGCACTTTTGAGTGAACTTTCTTTTAGACTTCTTTCTTCCTGTCTGATTTTCAGATTAAAAATTTCCTTATAATACAAGCTATTCATATTAAAATATTAGAGGCAGATTCATTGGGTCTAGGCAGGGAGTTAAGATGCTACATTTTTAACAGGTTCCCAGGTGATGACTCTGCCACTGGTCCAAGGAACCCATATTGAATAGCAGGATCAGCATTTCACAAAATTCTCTGCTGATAAGAATCACCTGGGCAACTAATGTTTTAGGGTGTTCTCAGGTCCCACCATTAGAGAGTCTAATTAAGTTGCTCTCGGGGATGACTTAAGCCTTTTTTAATGAGCAACCCAGGTGAGTTATCATCAGGAAAGTTTGGATATGCCGTTCTCGATTAGTGGTTACCAAATCTATCTGTGCTCTACCATTACAATAGGGCTTTTTGAAAAAACAGAGAGATGCCTATAACCAGAAATGAGGCTCAGGTAACTGTTAGAGGCCTAAGAAATTGTTACCTCCATGAGGGCAGGGACAAAAGTTGTTTTGTTCATTGTAATATCTAAAGGACTTAGCACAGTATCTAACAAAGTGAACAATCATAAAATATTTTCCAATTGCCTTAGTGTAGGCTCCCCACAATCTAGCCCTAGATTAGTCAGAGCTCTTGTGATTTCAAGTGACAAAAACTCATCTTAAACCAGCTTATGCCAAACAAGGGAATTTGGGGTCTATAAAATAGAACAGTCCAGGGTTGTTCTGATTGGCATAGGTGGATTCAGATGTTCAAATAATATTATCAGGTATCAAGTTTTCCTCCCTCCCTCCTCCCCTTCCTCCCTCCTCCCTCTGTCTCTTTCCCCCATTCTCTCATTCTCTCTCCCTCTTCCTTTCTTTCTCCTTCCCTCCCCTCCCTTTTTATTCCTATTCCTCCCTCCCTCTTCCTTCTTCTGTCTCTCCCCCTTTCCCTTTCTTCCTTCCTTCCTTTCTTTCTTCCACCTACTCTATTTCTTTCTCTGTTTCAACTCTTATTTCTTCTGTATTGTCAGTAGGATTCCCTACATGGGAAAAGATGTCTAGGGACATCTACAGGTTGACGTGATCTTTAAACTTTATGTCTATGGAAGATGGAGTCTCTTTCCATGATAAATTCCTACAAAATCCTACAAAGGAATCTAAATGTCCCATTTCTGTATGTGTATATATGTTTGAGGGAGGGGATACTTTGATTATTGAAACCTGCGGTTAATTCTCCCCTAACCATATGGATTGAGGAAGATTAAATGGAAAAGGGGGGCAAGTCATGCACAGCTGAGCGGTGGTATTGTGGAGACAAATAAATGTCCACCACAGGCTCAGATATACATTTCCAGCTGCACTGTTCAGCCTATTAGTCAATGGCATATGACCTACCCTAAACTAGTTGCCAGTCTGTGACTATTCTGTATCTTCCCAATTCCAACCTTTTCCCAAGGTATCCTCTTGACTTAAGATTCCCTAGAATTGTCCCCCACTTCCACCAGTTTATTGTAATTATTCATGTTATTGTTCAGTTCAAGTGATCTTTCTCTTTGAAGACTTCTTTTTCTAAAGTTGTGGTAAAAAAACAACATGAAATTTATCACCATAATCATTTCTAAGTGTTCAGTTCAGTAGTGATAAATGTATTCACATTGCTGTGAAACACGAATCTCCAGAACTTTTTCATCTTGTAAATCTGAAACTCTATGTCTATTAAACAACAACTCCCCATTTCCCCCTACCCCCAGCCCCTGGCAACTACCATTCTACTTTCTGTTCTATGAATTTGATGACTCTAGATATTTCATATAAGTGGAATCATACAGTATTTGTGTTTTTTTGACTGGCTTACTTTTCTTAGCATAATGTCTTTAAGGTTCATCCATGTTGCAGCATGTGGAAGAATTTCCTTGCTTTTTAAGGATAAATAATATTCCACTATACGTATGTACCTCATTTTGTTTATCCATTCACCTGTAGATGGCACTTGGGTTTCTTCCACCTCTTGGCTATTGTGAATAGTGCTGCTGTTACATGGGTGTACATGAAGCCTTCTTTAATCCCTTCTTCTCTCTCCTCCAAGGAATGAATTTCTCCCATTTTTATAAGAATGCTGGTTCTTCCCATGCCATAAACCATCCTACCAATGCCACTCTGCCTGCCATGGTACATAGATAATATTTGAGGGGAGGCATGTATGGGATTTGAACACCGTTCGTATTGCTCTTGATATATTCATTGACATTCATTCTTATGGATGGCTAACTAGTTGTAAGATTCCACAGAAGAACACTGCCCCAACTATGTAAAAGCCAGTTTCTGTATTTTCCAGTTCATTGCAAATTTAGACACCAATTTTCTTTTGAAAAATAGAAATGAGCAATTGAAAACTATGAGGTGAATGTTTAAGCCAAATGGTCATCTAAGGAAGACAAATGTTTAGGACCATCTGCCAAAATTATTTCTCCATGTTGCATGTTAAAGTAGAACATCTGATGTGTGAAACTCTGTGTGTGTGTGTGTGTGTTTGTGTGTATGTGTATGTAGAAGGTGTTTAATAAATTTCACGTTTCTGTTCAGATTAATTGCTATAACTGATTTTCTGAAGAAAAATCATAGTTTACCCATACCATTTGTAGTTAACAAACTAATTCTTAGAAATATATTGCCAGAGAATTACAAACCCATGCAGGAAAAGACATAACCAACTGCATGGAAGTTAATGGTTTTTTATAATTTTAGTCCTAACAATTCTATTTGAAAGTTTTGGAAGCTATCTGAAATTGCACTTAGGGGTAAACCCTTAAGATGTAGGAGTTGCCTCTCCAGTCTTTCTTGCTTTCAGAAGCTGATTTAAATTTTGATATTTTCCCATAAATATATTTTTTAAAAAGGAGAGAAGCAAAATAATACTACTTGAATTAGGTTAGATATTTTTAATTCATAAAACTTGAATAAATGCAATTATGAAACTTTCTGTTATAAGCACATTAAGTATTTCTTAATTTGGAACAGAATTATTTAGTTAAAAGGAAAAGGATTAGTGATATGTAATCCCATACCTGCTTCAGTAGTTAGGAACTAAATCATGGAACATAAAATACAGGCATTAGATAACCTAGAAGACATTTAATACTGCAGAAGACCTCTGTTTAGTGCTATTTCATCTTTTCCAACCAGGTAACTACTTTCTAGCCATAGATAATTTTTGTTTCCTTTTACTCTCAAAATCTGTGAGGGAAATTTGTATATTTCTTATAAAAATCAGACTCTATATGAAAGTGGACAAGTTCTACAAGGTCCAAAATATGTCCTGTAAGATAAAAAATCTGAGAAATCTCGTCCAATGTGGAACCCCTTAGTTTGAATATCAAAAGGCATCTCTTTTCTCCTAAAACTTTCATATGCTATGTGATAATCAGAATTAAGAAGCAAGTTTATGGCAAATTTGCTTAACTCTTGGAGAGATGAAGAATTCAGCTGTGGCAAATTGAGGACAATATTTGCTTAGACCATATAATTTCCTGTTTTAACATAAAGGTATATGCTCATATCAAAACTAATTAAAATTCAGGTAGCCTGTGCCTGCAACCAACAGAGAACGTAGGATAAAACTTCAGTCATGTCCTTATTCGAAAGGAGTGATTATCTAGACCCATCAAATGTCTGCCTGAGAAAAGAGATATTTATAGACAATCATTCTTGGCATAAGCAGCTCATCTTGCAGGTAAGCTCTATGAGGGCAGAGGCTGTTATGAATTACTCAGTGCTCCATCCCCAGAAAATAGAACACTATCTGTTCACAAAATATCTGAACAAAGAGAAATATTGAATAAATGAATACATTCAGGTGTTCTGAATTTGCTCCTTGGATAAATCTCACTCCCAGGACAATCATGATTTAGTCCTCTCAGTTTTAGTTCCTAAGTTACTCCCAAATCTGTCCAGAGTTCTGCATATTGACCACCACCAAATCCAAAAGCCTCTCTCCTTGTTCTCCTTGCTTCCACTCTGGTAGGTAGACCCAAAGATGTCTGTGTCCTAATCTCTGGAACCTGTGACTATGTTAGGTTATAAGGCAAAGAGGTATTAAGACTACAGATGGAATTAAAGTTTCTAATTAGCTAATACTGAGATGGGGGAGATTATCATAAATGATCTGAGTGAGCCCAATCTAATCAAAAGGGTACTTAAATGTGGAAGAGGGATGCACAGTAGTCAGTGGCAGAGGTATGTGATGTGAGAAAAACTCTACTGGCTGTTGCTAGCTTTGAAGATGGAAGGGGGACATGAGCCAAGAATTGTGGGTAGTGTCTAGAAGCTGGAAAAGACAAGGAAACAGATTCTATCCTAGAGTCTCCAGAAAGGAATGTAGCCCTTTGGCAACTTGATTTTACCTCAGTGAGACCCATTATAAACTTCAGAACAACAGAACTTTAAGATAATAAAATTTGCATGGTTTAAGCACTAAATTTGTGGTAATCTGTTATACCGGCCATAGAGAACGAGTACATCCTCCAAGTGAGTCTTATTAGCAGTACCTCCTCACTCAGCACCTCCTCAGTACAACACTTCAATGATTTTCCTATTCCTCTCAAGATGAAGACCACATTCCTTAATATAATCTACAAGGCTCTGCCTGGGCTGGCTTTCCCTAATGCCGTATTCTCATCTTCTTTCAAGTTTGCCCTCAGCATCTGTCTGCACTGTAGTCAAACGAGCCTTCTTGGTGTTCTGTGGTCCCTTCTAACACTGGGTCCGTTGCCCTTTTTTGCTACAATTGGCTAGCTCCTACTCTGCCTTAAAAAATAATCACTTCCTCATCTCTGACCATCATGCACCATCTCTGATGCATCTCTGACCTCCATAACCAGGTCAGTTTCCACTACTAGAAGCTTTGCTAACACTGGAGAGTGAGCCTCTCTTGTGTATAATTATCAAAGGTGTGATTTCACATTTGTTCATCATGTGATTCTCTGATTAAAATCTGCAATTTCTGTGGGATCTTTCCCGCATCTCATAATATTTCTTATGCCTAGCAAAATGCTTTGCACACAGTAGGCACTCAATAGCTATTTGTTGAATAGAGGAACAAATGAATGAATGAAGCTGGATCACCAGAAGACTGGACCCCAGGGTTGTTTGTGGTTCTCCCCTTACAGAATCTCATGGAGAGGCATATTAATGTGATTCTCTTATCAGGAACACTGTAGAAAATAGCCCCATGAAATCTGTTAACTGTGTTTCCTGTAGGGCTATTGGTGAGAATTTTTTTCCATCATACTACTCTGTTTTCTATATACCAAGTAATGAAAAATAATTTATTTTTCATCCTGTTTTGGAATAACTTTGCTTTCCCAGAGAGAGTAATCTGTTTTCTTTCTTTTGTAAGTGAACAGTAGGGGTGCACCAAAACCATGACCTTCAGGATTGAAGCACACATAACAGATCTCCTGGGAGAATTGACAGCTGATGACTTGCAGCTAAGGCCCTTCCCGTCTACCCTCATTGCACTCTGTTGAAGAGAGCCACCTGGCCCAACATTACTCCACTTCCCAGGAGCAGCCTACATCAGTGACAGCCCAATCTGAGGGGGTGGAGTGAGAGTTATAAAGCCTATGTTATCCAACTGGAAAAACTCTGAAGAGCCATCCCAGCTTCAGTGCTCCCCACAGGGAAGCTTTTGTTGGCTTCACAGTCCCACTTCTCTCTATGTCCATTGGACTTCCCTCACTCCCCCATAGGTGCTAATCCCAAGAGCCCTCCCACTAAACTTCCTGAATACAAATCTTTGCCTAGAAGTCTCCTTCCTAGAGAACCTGACTTATGACCTTCTCTTTCTCCAAAGTGAGAATTGAGTGATTATATTCTTCTTTCACTTCACCTAGAAATTCAGAAACCCAACTAAAGAAACTAAAGTTGCTTATATGTTCTACATATTAATAGATTTGGTCTAGGTTGTCTATTTGCATGCCTGTCTGTCTAGATTTTCTCTTTCTATTCATGTTATACAGTTATTTTTATTGGGCATACTCTGACTTTAAAGTATCTCAACTTTGATTGAATAAGGCAGGATTTCATGAGCAAACAAACCAAATAAATAGGAATATAGTCTGTTTGGAAGACAAAATAAACATTAAGCACAGAGATTTAGGTTTACCAAGGGCATATTGAAATTTCTTACACTAAAGGGATATAGGTATGCCCAAATATTGAGCATCTTGATTGTTTTCCTTCCAATATTCTGCCATTAGGGTACAGTTATGACTATTTGAAGTATAAGTTAGCTGGGCAGAAAAAGGAGGTGCGAGTGCATTTGTCTTTTCCTTAAAATTTACCTCCTGTCTAAGAAGCAAGCTGGGAAAAAAGAAAAGCTAGCCATGAAATGAGAAAGTTAGGAGGCACATGGTCCATGGTTCAGTCAACCTTCCACATTCTCTTCCTCTTAGACAGTTATCCTTAAATAACTACTTCAAGCCATTCATCTCCTGAGAAATGAAGCAATGTGTACTGTTAGACAGCTTCTATAAAGTGGGTATGACTCTGCTTCTCAGTTCCTCATTTTTTCAAACCCTCGGTGTAACTGAAGTTACCAGACACAAAAATAGAGTGAGAATTAAATAACAAACATTTCCTGAGAAGCTGTTTAATCCATTTACATGAATCTCATAGGCTCATCATTTTTAGCAGGTAGAAAGCAAAACTTTTGACACTGGGATTTGGCTTGGGTAAGTGAACTATGTGCTCTGCTAACATTCCTGATGCATTGCTCCCTGTGCCCATATCAAAGACATTCACATTCTCTGATCCTATTTCCTCATGGTACGGTTTTCTGATTTTTTCCTTTTTTGAAATTTCATCTCAAAAAATGAAATTAGAAACATGAACTTCCTTGATAATGGTGGGGGAAATGCTAGGATCTCTTTTTTTTTTCTTGCAGTTAGGGTCTTTCCTGAGAACACTACATCCTTGATAAGGGAAGCTTTTACATAACCTAAGGAACTTTGAGTCTAATGCATCTCCCATCAATGGCAAATTACTTCTTGCAGCCAGGAGTTCATATATGATAGTTAATGTAGACCTCAGAGACCACTGTAACTTGGATACTTACCTAGGTAATATGTGCGTGTCCTAGCAGAAAAGAGATGGAGTGATTCTAGAGGTTCATTAGACTGTTGCTATTTGTTTATTACTCTATATTATGGATACAAATTAAGATCTGTTTATAAAAATAATAGTATAGTTAAACATTGCTTTTACCTGTCAGGCAGAAAAAGAATTTCTCCTTCAAAATAGAACTGATCTAATAATATAAGTTAGCAAAAGAGTGCTAAATCATAAGAAAAATCTTCTTTTAAAGTCAGTTTATTCTGATAATCATCCTAAGGAATGTAGCTTCTTTTAGAAGTAAAGGATTTTTTTTAAATAAACAAACTTTAGGAGATTAATATAGTTACTTAGCAAAGTTAAGATGGTGTGCAGAAGCACGGCTTGGAGAAATGAATCCTGATGGAAGAATATCACCCCACCACCTAGGAAGATAACAGGGAAAAGTAACAGTATAAGATGTGACCTCCTTAACCCAATTATACTTAAAAAAACCACTATCTCAGTCTTACAATTTGGCTATAAAAATCACTAATAGAAGATAGAAAGCAAAAAAGAAAGACTTACAAGAATTTAGGATATAAGTAGAATGTGCCATGATTTTAATTAAAAAAAGGACTGCAATGGATGCTGATACTAACGAGGCCTAACTTCACAGATTAGGAGCACACTCCCCTATAAAACTGCCCTAATTTCAGACATAGGCTATAACACCAGCTAGCCACAGATTTAGGGATTCTCACCACCCCCACCCCCTCAACGTTTGATAATTTGCTAGAATGGCTCACAGAACTCAGGAAAGTGCTATACTTATGATTATAGTTTTATTACAGCAAAAGATACAAATCATATCCAGCCAAAGGGAGAGATGCATAGGGCAAGGTCTGGGAGGGTTTCAAACAAAAAGCTTCAGTTGTCTTCTCCCTCTAGAGGCAGGACTTTTTACCTTCCCAGCACATCAGTGTATGTCAGGATTTTAAGGGTTTGACTTTACTGAATAAGAAAATAACAGGTGGTGTTCACTTGGTTCCAATTAAGAAATATGTGCTTCTAGCTTTACGTTTTAGGATTTTTCATTTTCTACTTAATGATTTCTAAAACATCAGACTGTGTTAATCTTATTTACCAAAAAAGACAATAATGAAAGCTATTCCTGAATAATTTCGTAAAGTCTTAGCTCATTGGGTCTAAAAACAAGTTTTGCACGTCAGTCATTTCACATGCAAAGGCTTTACGTTTTCTAAAGGTGATAATTTTCTCAGACAATTTTAGTTTTCAGAACTGTACTACCATCTGGAGAATCTCCAAAGTAATTTTTCCTCAAAGATATTCAGGAAGATGGCTTACAGAAAGGCATACTGATTAAAGAAAAACAAAGTAAAATACAGAAATGAGAATTAAATCCGATTCTTTCTTTGGAAATATCACTTGAATTACTAGTTGTGTAAGAGTTTCTTCCATTTTTCTTCCTTCCCTCCCTCCTTTCCTTTCATCCTTATTTTCAATCAAATGGTGCTTAGTGAGAGAGAAGTTTTGTATTTGCAGATAGAGACTTTCTTCCTTCTAGTTATTTACAGTTATATAAAACGCTACTAATATTCTACCTAAAGGTATCTCTTTGTAAGTTAGATTTCTGCACTTTTTTGAAAAAGTACTCAATATCTTAGTATCCTTGAGTAAAAGTAATAAAGCTCTATACTTTCAGAAACTTAGCAAAATGCTTTATAATCCAGCTGTGTAATAATGAAATCCAGAATATTCTACTCTTCATATCCCAAGCATGCAGCCCTAGGCAATTCAGAAAATGTGTGGGTATTGAGCCAAGCTCCTTGTGAAAGCATTTCTTGCTCTATTCTTTCTTGTCATCAAGTGGAGTGGAAGCAGTAGCTAGATGGAGACCTGGACAAGGGCCAGGTTGATAAGTGGGAAGGCCACTGGAGATCAGAGCGTTCCCTAATTATCATTGTAGAAGACAGAGCAGATTTCTTTGGTATTTCCCCAGTCAAGATTAATAGCTTTGTTCGTATCTTACCTCCACAGGCTTAGAAACAACCCCAGCCTTTTCTTTCTACCAGTACATTTTCTCCTTTCCCTGTTAATACATTATCTTAATTAAATATCCTCCTATAAAGGATCTGATTAGTGAATTCACACTAATAAACTAATAATGACTAGTAAGACCCGAGTACGTTTTTTTTTTAAAGTTAAAAAACCCTATTTATTAATAATACATTTAATATTCATTAATATACAACCGAGAGCATTCCTTTCTTCACATAACTATGCCCCTGTTCTTTTTTTTAACATCTTTATTAGAGTATAATTGCTTTACAATGGTGTGTCAGTTTCTGCTTTATAACAAAGTGAATCAGTTATACATATACATATGTCCCCACATCTCTTCCCTCTTGCATCTCCCTCCCTCCCTATCCGAATATGTTCTTAATGTCCCAGAAGGATGTTGCTCCTTAGAGACATTGCTTTGATTCAAAGGAACAAACATTTCATGATAGAATTTTATGAAGACAGAAGAGATGATCATTTTTACAGATGATTCGGTTATAACCTAGCCAGCACAAGAAAATAATAAAAAATGCTTAGAATTTAAAAAATCGATTGGATAAAATAAGAGGAATTTTTTTTTAACAAGAATGTTTTTGTTTTGTTTTGTTTTTTTTAATATATGTGATTTTTAAAAAAAATTTATTTATTTATTTATGGCTGTGTTGGGTCTTCGTCTCTGTGCGAGGGCCTCCCCTAGCTGCGGCAAGCGGGGGCCACTCCTCATCGCGGTGCGCGGGCCTCTCACTATCGCGGCCTCTCTTGTTGCGGAGCACAGGCTCCAGATGCGCAGGCTCAGTAATTGTGGCTCACGGGCCCAGTTGCTCTGCGGCATGTGGGATCTTCCCAGACCAGGGCTCGAACCCGTGTCCCCTGCATTGGCAGGCGGACTCTCAACCACTGCGCCACCAGGGAAGCCCCAGAGGAATTTTTAAGAAACGGTGACTTTCTTATATGCAGTTTTATATCTAGCTAAAAGATATAATGAAGAGAGGATGTGAGATATTCTTTACTGAATAGCAAAAATGAAAGCCGTACAACATATCCAGGAATAATCCTCCAAAACATTTGTGTGTCCTGTGAATAAATCTACAACAATATATTGAGAGGTATAAAAGAAGAGTTGAATTTGCAGATTTGTACAGGAAGACTGATTTTGTTTCTAAAAGTTAATTCTTACTAAATTAATTTTTGAAATCCTAATATATTTACTGACAGGATTTCTTTCTTTGGTGGGTGTGGAACTTCATGCAAAAATTCTGATTTTCACTTGGAAAAATGAAATTAGCTAAAAACATTCTGAAGAAAAATATAAAAAGGAGGGATTTGCCCTAAAATGCCTAACTATTGTGATTAAAATATCAAAGTAGTGCAAGACGGGGAGGGGGAAGGGTAAGCTGGGACAAAGTGAGAGAGGGGCATGGACATGTATACACTACCAAATGTAAAATAGGTAGCTAGTGGGAAGCAGCCTCATAGCACAGGGAGATCAACTGGGCGCTTTGTGGCTGCCTGGAGGGGTGGGATAGGGAGGGTGGGAGGGAGGGAGACGCAGGAGGGAGGAGATATGGGGATGTATGTGTATGTGTGGCTGATTCATTTGGTTGTAGAGCAGAAACTAGCACACCATTGTAAAGCAATTATACTCCAATAAAGATGTTAAAAAAAAAAAAAGCAGTGTAAGAGTTGATTGACAGAGTAATAGATCAGAATAATCACCCTAGAATAGACAGAATGGATAGAGTAGATGAATAGATCATCCTAAAAAGTAGTCACACTTCCATCACAGCAATCACAAGGGACTTATTCCTAAAGATTTCCCATAATTCAGCAACTCATTCAAGATGAATGCTGACTAATGGCGTTTCTGTTTACCATTGGAGCAGAAAGCAGCCTTAAGTCCCTATCCCAATCCCCTGAGCTCACTACTGTAGTGCACTCCCCATTCTCTCCTCCGTCATCTGGCTGCTGAAGCCAGGTCTGCCTCCAGAGGCAGCTCTAATTGTTGAAGAAGTAACACCACTGCCGGTAACTTTTAACCACAGACTGATGAGAGTTGCTGCATAAAATCTCCAGCTCCCTCATTCCTAGGGTAGACACCTCCAAGGAATGAGGTCTACACTGACAGGTTTTAACTTTGCCCACAGTGATAAAGAGTTTGATAAGGCACTCTTCCTTGGTCATTTTCCATTTCTCTTTCAATTCCCCATTCCCCTGCCAGTGTTTCCTCAGATCACCTCTCAAATAAACTATCTGCATTTGAATTTTTGGGGGTGAGGGATGTGGCTTCTGGGGGAGCCCAAACTAACCCACCAGTTGCTGGTTACAGGGCTCCACAGACCAGAGCTGCACAGACCAGGTACATCATTTACTAGAATACACAACACTGTGCTTCAGGCACCACACAGCACGGGAACATAGATTGTATATCATTTTTTCCTACTTCTCTTTTTGGAATTACCATATTCTTGAGAGATTTTAAAGTTAGAGTGCAGGTATTAAATTTTCTGCACAAATGATGCTTTGTTAACATTTTCATGGTAGAGTATGTTTTCATATTCCCATAATTCAAATTTATAAGCAAGAATGCCCCTCAGTTTGTGTGGTTACAGTGAATTCACATATTAGTAAAAGAATGAATTATGTGATGGATGGTGCTGGGAAAATTGGTTATTTATTTGGAGGTGAAAATCAAGTTACCCCTAGCCTCATATTAAAAAGATAAATACCAAATTGATCAATGAATTAAATGTAATTTAAAAGCACTCTAAAGCAACTAGAAAATATCGCAGAATATCTTATCTTGGGGTGGGAAATGACTTTCCAATCATTAAAACAATGAAAGAAACTACAAAACATTGTTAGATATTACTACATAAAAGGAAACATTTCTGTGTCATAATTAAGGAAAGCTAAAAGGCAAATTATAGAGTGTGAAATATTTAAGAAGTTTTCATAGGGACTTCCCTGGCAGTCCAGTGGTTAAGACTCCGCACTTCTAATGCAGGGGGCATGGGTTCTGTCCCTGGTCAGGGAACTAAGATTCTGCATGCTGTGCGGCGCTGCCAAAAAAAAAAAAAAGTTCTGACTGAGGGCACTAAAGCACAATATTAACAGTATGAACTTTAGAGACAGAAATGGATTAATTCATTGGTTTAAGACTTGTCTATATGTTATAGCTTCGTGACCTTGGGGAAACTAATTAATCATGATAAGTCTCCATTTTCTTATCTGTTAAAGTTACATAATAACGTATCTACTCATAAGGTTGTTTTGAGTATTAAATGAGATTATCTAGATAAAGTACTTTGCAGAATGCCTGGGACATGGCAAGAGTTCAATAAAGTCTAATTCTAAGTAGTA
Source organism: Balaenoptera musculus (assembly GCF_009873245.2). Lineage (NCBI taxonomy): Eukaryota > Metazoa > Chordata > Mammalia > Artiodactyla > Balaenopteridae > Balaenoptera > Balaenoptera musculus. Next base: position 74,389,914 of record NC_045793.1, on the reverse strand, counting down.
TTATCTTTATAACTGGTTTACATCTTTTATAAATGGTGAATGCTTACAACATTATTCTTTTAAAGATGAATATGTCATAGAGAAATCATAAAAGGACATGAACAATTTACAAACGAAGCGATTCAAATGATTAAGTACTAGGCATTTATTCTAAGCACTTTACATGCATTAGTTATTTTAATACTTATAACAACCTTATGAGATAGGTACTATTGGTATTTTCATTTTTATGGGATGAGAAAACTGAGGCACAGAGGGGCTAAGGAACTTGCCTGTGATCACACATCTAGTATTATTATATTAATTTCTCAAGGAGTTTCAATGATTATCAAAACATATAATTTGAAAATTCCTTTACATAATGCAAAGTACCAAAAAAACCACTTTTAACTATTTTTACAATTAATAATAAAATACTTTAAATGTTTTTTATGGAAATTGGTTAAATTATTTCCTCTCATCCGTACCAGACTTGGGAACAGCGTAAAAATTAAATTTGGTTGAGTGACTTGGGTCATTCTTTTTTATCTACTTTCTCCTACTCAAAAAACTGAAAATATTTGCTGTTTGTGGAAAAAGAAACTGTGTGACTAGGGCAGGAGTGGGAGGAAGACTCTCAATAATGTAATGAAAAATTTTTCCAGTAATGATCTAAAATAGAAAAATTATTTATGACAAAACTAATAAAATGGAAAACTGGCAACATAAAGGTCAGAAAGAAATGGGAGATTATGTAAGGAAAATTAATCTACTCATATAAAAAATGTCTCAAGTATAGGAAAGTGCTTTGTTGTTTAGGCGTAGATGACAGCAAGAGGGTCTAAGTCTGGAGAGCTCAGCATCATCGAGCACCTTCTGGATTCCTTAAATGCCTGTCATACTCTACACCAAACAGGACTGCAAGGCTGAGAGTCAACATTGGAGGTGGTGGAGATGCGGTGTCTTATAGGGAAATTATGGTTCAATGGAAGCCTGCAAGTATACAACCAGAGAAGCTTTCCCAGAGGTCACAGAACAGAAAGACTCAGAGACTAAACTCAAATCATCAAAACTTATGATTTATTGAATCAACTTAAAACAAAGAGTGAGAAGTAAGAGAAAATAGATGGGGCAGGTTAATACATTTAGGAAAGGATAGAGAGTTGGAAGGACCACACTATGTGAATTCTGTGCTATACAGTGTTCCTACGTCTTATCTTTCTCTCTGCCTCATCAATCATTCCCACTTGTCAGGATAATTACAAGGACCAGAGTTGAGAGTGAACAAGGAGCTCAGCCAATAGAAAGTGCCTGAAGTCAATAAATGCTTGTGCTTTAGGAGAGACACAGGGGCAAATATTCCTGGCCACAGCTGTAGCTTGCCCATTAGCTTGCAGAGCAGTTGTAGATTTTATCTGCATGTCTTAGGCAGAGGACACGTGAGCCAGAATGGGTGTCACCAATGGGTGGGGGGTAATTTTAAATCCCATGAGTATTGAGTATCTCATAAACATTTGATATCTCTTTTGCCTCATAAATATTTAGTAGAATATGAAGTTTTGGTGTCTCCTGTGCCATATGAATATTTGGTGTCTTTGATCTTTCCATCTCCACCTATATTTATCACTTATGCTCTTCTTACTCTATCTGTGTCTAATGTATCTCACAGGTTTCTAACTTACTACCTATGCTTAACATATGAGTTTCTCCTGTGTCTCACAGCTACTTTTATACTTACTATATATATTTAATGTTTTTCGTGACTTTCATTGATTCCATTTGCTTTTCTTGTCTTTCATAGGAGAATTGAATATTCTAAAATAATACAGCAAACACACCTTACAAGCACACCTTACAGGAAGGGATCAAAGGTTATCCCTTTGAGAGAAGACTTCTTTGTGTTTGTGGAGACTATTTCCTCCTCAGTGTGGCATGGCTCTGCAGGAGCTGGCAAAGGGTGAACAAGGTATTCCTCTTCCCTTGGGTAATTCCTATATTACCTCTCAACTCAAATACTCTGAACTGTCTATACTGGTTTTCACTGATGACTTATAAATAGGCACTGAAGAAGACTCTACATAGCTGCAGACTTTTGAAGCATTCCTTTTATAAACGGTTCTATGTTGTTTCTTCTTTTACCATCATATCTTTACTAGAACTAATAAATTATTTACTTTAGGTTGACAAGGCTTAGCTAGAAAAACATAGCAGAAAATCAGAATTTCAGAGGATAGAAGAAAGTCTATTCACACAGACTTTCTCACGCAGATGGTTCCTAAATTATTCAAGGTAGAATTCAGACTTGCACACAGAATTTGATAATGGGTAACATGTAAAACTAGGATTCATCAAGTATCCTGGTCTATTACTCTTAATGCAGTTGACTTGTAGTTCAAGTCATACATTTGATTTTGACCACTGAGTACTGTAAATTCCAGCTGGACTTTAATTAGCTGAGTTTTAATATAAAGGAGAAAAATCCCCACTATCATTTACAGTATCAGACTTTCTTCTTTGTTTTTCATCTTGGATCATGGAAATCACCAAAGTTTTACTGTTGTGTCTTAAGATTCTGATCTGAGGGGGGTAGTGCTAATCCAACATTTGGCAATTTCTGCAGTTACTCTGTACTATGTCTGCCACACTAAGACAAATAAATTTCAAAGAAATATTTAATAGTTTGCAGTTCCTTACCCAGGTAATTTAATAATCAGCTGGAGACTGTTATTAAGGCCAAAGCTGCAAATGTCCAACAGCATAGGTGGCAAAATACTTGCATGAAAACAGGTGCCAGTTTCATCACAGAAATCATGACAGAGCCAAAAGTTGCACAGTTCAGAGCTCCCATATGGTTTTAATTCTAAAAGCTGGCTTTAAACAAGGTGCTTTTCATTTTTAATTTTTATTAAAACCAGTTTGCTATGTTTTAAATGGGTTTTCTAGTCAAAGATTATGACAAAATATTCAAAATTATTTTTAAAAATTAAGGATTATATTTCACAATTGTTTGATAATGAAACTGGTTGTGTAAACCTATACAAAATAGTGCTAAATTGATGTTAATAATGTTTTTATGTGATCATATATTTTAGTATTTGTATATTGAGTAGCACTTCTCCTGTGTAGAAGGAGTAGCACTTCTCCTGTGTAGAAGGAAGCTGAGTGTGTGTTTCTGGGGTGGGGGACTACAAAGGAATAGAGATTTCAGCACAAGAAATAATAAGTAAACATAAGTATACATAAATTGCATTATGTGTAATTTAAATTCAGAGATGTCAAACAGATCTTGTCTTTGTATCCCCTACAAAGCTTAACACAACGGTTCATACAAGGTACTGCTGAGCATTTACTGTATAAATTTATGCAACATTTTATCTTTATTTTATCCATATTTTTACAAAGTATTTTCAGAGAAACAGGAGGTTCTCTTTATCATTGCAGTTCCACCAAAAAAAAAAAAAAAAATGAGCTCAGTCTTTCAGAATTGCTCCAAGAACAGTAAGGGTGGGAGGAGGATTATCTATGAGCGTAACATGACTGGAATCTCCCCAGAACTAGACCTAGAAATTCCCTGTGTTATTGTGCTAGGAGAAAAATACCAGTTGTGATACTCAAATATTATGCTACCCTACTCTCCTCCACTGACTCTTATCTCCATTTGCTGACCCCCAGCAATTTCTCCCTCTTCTTGATATTGCTTCTTGATAATAAAAATTTGGAAGAGTGCTCATCTTCAAATGATTGGCCCATGGAGAGAGAACTTAGATAACTGGAGAAAGGCTCATGGAGGAGGTGGAATTGAACTGGACCTTGAAGGGAGACAGGGATCCAGATAGGTGAAGGGAAAAGAGGATTATGGGTCAAAGGATGAGTGTCAGTCAGTCAGGATAGTGAGGTCCCACAGGATAGTGAGGTCCCACAGCTTAGGGTTTGTGATTGCACCTTGTGCAAAATTTGGCTGAACATATATAGAGTACGTTTATATTGTGGGGGGTCTTTACAAACAGCTAGGTTAGTTGAACATTCAAAAAAATCAATTAATGTAAATCACCATATCAACAAGCTAAAAAGGAAAAAAATATGATCATGTCAATAGATGTAGTAAAGACATTTGAAAAAGTCAACAACCATCATGAAGGAACTCTTAGCAAATGTGGAACAGAAGGGAATTTCCTCAAGTTGATAAAGAGCATAACTATAAAAGCCTACAGCTCATAACTAACTTAATGGTGAAAGACCAAATGCCTTCACCCAAGAGTTGGAGACAGTGCAAAGTGTATGCTTTAATTACTCCTGTTCAACATTGCACTCACTAAGATGTGAGTTTAGAAAGGTCATAGGATAAAAGGTCAAGACACCAAAATCAATTGCATTTTTCTATACTGATAATGGAAAATTAAAATTGAAATTAATAAAAAGTATTAAAATTGAATTAAAATATAAAATACATAGGGATAAATCTAACAAAATATGTGTAAGACTTGTATGTTGAAAGCTATAAATCATTGAGAAAAATCAAAGAACATCTAATTAATTGGAGCTGTATCTTGTTCATGGACCAGAGGAATCAAGATTGTTAACATTTCAGTTCATGGATTGGTTCAAGATGGTGGAGTAGAAGGACGTGCGCTCACTCCCTCTTGCGAGAGCACCGGAATCACAACTAACTGCTGAACAATCATCGACGGGAAGACACTGGAACTCACCAAAAAAGATACCCCACATCCAAAGACAAAGGAGAAGCCACGATGAGATGGTAGGAGGGGCACAATCACAATAAAATCAAGTCCCATAACTGCTGGGTGGGTGACTCACAAACTGGAGAACACTTATACCACAGAAGTCCACCCACTGGAATGAAAGTTCTGAGCCCCACAGCAGGCTTCCCAACCTGGGGGTCTGGCAACGGGAGGAGGAATTCCTAGAGAATCAGACTTTGAAGGCTAGCGGGATTTGATTGCAGGACTTCAACAGGACTGGGGGAAACAGAGTCTCCACTCTTGGAGGGAACACACAAAGTAGTGTGCACATCGGGACCCAGGGGAAGGAGCAGTGACCCCATAGAAGACACTACCAGACCTACCTGCTAGTGTTGGAGGGTCTCCTGCAGAGGCGGGAGTGTGGCTGTGTCTCACCATGAGGACAAGGAAACTCGCAACAGAAGTTCTGGGAAGTACTCCTTGGCGTCAGCCCTCCCAGAGTCTGCCATTAACCCCACCAAAGAGCCCAGGTAGGCTCCAGTGTTGGGTCGCCTCAGGCCAAAAACCAACAGGGAGGGAATCCAGCCCCACCCATCAGCAGACAAGCTGATTAAAGTTTTACTGAGCTCTGCCCAGTAAAACAGCCAGCTCTATCCACCACCAGTCGCTCCCATCAGGAAACTTGCACAAACCTGTTAGATAGCCTCATCCACCAGAGGGCAGACAGCAGAAGCAAGGAGAACTACAATCCTGCCTGTGGAACATAAACCACATTCACAGAAAGATAGACAAGATGAAAAGGCTGAGAACTATGTGCCAGATGAAGGAACAAGATAAAACCCCAGAAAAACAACTAAATGAAGTGGAGATAGGCAACCTTCCAGAAAAAGAATTCAGAATAATGATAGTGAAGATGATCCAGGACCTCGGAAAAACAATGGAGGCAAAGATCAAGAAGATGCAAGAAATGTTTAACAAGGACCTAGAAGAATTAAAGAAAAAACAAACAGAGATGAACAGTACAATAACTGAAATGAAAACTACACTAGAAGGAATCAATAGCGGGATAACTGAGGCAGGAAAACGGATAAGTGACCTGAAAGATAGAATGGTAGAATTCACTGCCACGGAACAGAATAAAGAAAAAAGAATGAAACGAAATGAAGACAGCCTAAGAGACCTCTGGGACAACATTAAACACAACAATATTCGCATTATAGGGGTCCCAGAAGGAGAAGAGAGAGAGAAAGGACCCGAGAAAATATTTGAAGAGATTATAGTCGAAAACTTCCCTAACATGGGAAAGGAAATAGCCACCCAAGTCCAGGAAGCGCAGAGAGTCCCAGGCAGGATAAACTCAAGGAGAAACATGCTGAGACACATAGTAATGAAATTGACAAAAATTAAGGACAAAGGAAAATTATTGAAAGCAACAAGGGAAAAACGACAAATTACATACAAGGGAACTCCCATAAGGTTAACAGCTGAATTCTCAGCAGAAACTCTACAAGGCAGAAGGGAGTGGCATGATATTTTTAAAGTGATGAAAGGGAAGAACCTACAGCCAAGATTACTCTACCTGGCAAGAATTGCATTCAGATTCAACGGAGAAATCAAAAGCTTTACAGACAAGCAAAAGCTAAGAGAATTCAGCACCACCAAACCAGCTCTACAACAAATGCTAAAGGAACTTTTCTAAGTGGGAAACACAAGAGAAGAAAAGGACCTACAAAAACAAACCCATAACAGTTAAGAAAATGGTAATAGGAACATACATATCAATGATTACCTTAAACGTGAATGGATTAAATGCTCCAACCAAAAGACACAGGCTCGCTGAATGGATACAAAAACAAGACCCATATATATGCTGTCTACAGGAGACCCAGTTCAGACCTAGGGACACATACAGACTGAAAGTGAGGGGTTGGAAAAAGATATTCCATGCAAATGGAAATCAAAAGAAAGCTGGAGTAGCAGTACTCAGATAAAATAGACTTTAAAATAAAGAATGTTACAAGAGACAAGGAAGGACACTACATAATGATGAAGGGATCAATCCAAGAAGGAGATATAATAATTATAAATATTTATGCACCCAACATAGGAGCACCATAATACATAAGGCAACTGCTAACAGCTATAAAATAGGAAATCGACAGTAACACAATAATAGTGGGGGACTTTAACACCTCACTGACACCAATGGACAGATCATCCAAACAGAAAATTAATAAGGAAACACAAGCTTTAAATGACACAATAGACCAGATAGATTTAATTGATATTTATAGGAAATTCCACCCCAAAACAGCAGACTTCACTTTCTTCTTAAGTGCACATAGAACATTCTCCAGGATAGATCAATTTTGGGTCACAAATCAAGCCTCAGTAAATTTAAGAAAATTGAAATCGTATCAAGCATCTTTTCTGACCACAATGCTATGAGATTAGAAATAATTACACGGAAAAAAACGAAAAAAACACAAACACATGGAGGCTGAACAATTTGTTACTAAATAACCAAGAAATCACTGAAGAAATCAAAGAGGAAATCAAAAAATACCTAGAGACAAATTACAATGAAAACACGACAATCCAAAACCTATGGGATGCAGCAAAAGCAGTTCTAAGAGGGAAGTTTATAGCAATACAAGCCTACCTCAAGAAACAAGAAACATCTCAAATAAACAATCTAACCTTATACCTAAAGGAACTAGAGAAAGAACAACAAACAAAACCCAAAGTTAGTAGAAGGAAAGAAATCATAAAGATCAGAGCAGAAATAAATGAAATAGAAACAGAGGAAACAATAGCAAAGATCAATAAAAATAAAAGCTGGTTCTTTGAGAAGATAAACAAAATTGATAAACCTTTAGCCAGACTCATCAAGAAAAAGAGGGAGAGGACTCAAATCAATAAAATTAGAAATGAAAAAGGAGAAGTTACAATGGACACCGCAGAAATACAAAGCATCATAAGAGAGTCCTGCGAGCAACTCTATGCCAATAAAAGGGACAACCTGGAAGAAATGGACAAATTCTTAAAAAGGTATAACCTTCCAAGACTGAACCAGGAATAGAAAATATGAACAGACCAATCACAAGTAATGAAATTGAAACTGTGATTAAAAATCTTCCAACAAACAAAACTCCAGGACCAGATGGGTTCACAGGTGAATTCTATGAAACATTTAGAGAAGAGCTAACACCTATCCTTCTCAAACTCTTCCAAAAAATTGCAAAGGAAGGAACACTCCCAAACTCATTCTATGAGGCCACCATCACCCGGATACCAAAACCAGACAAAGATACTACAAAAGAAGAAAATTTCAGACAATGTCACTGATGAATATAGATGCAAAAATCCTCAATAAAATACTAGCAAACAGAATCCAGCAACACATTAAAAGGATCATACACCATGATCAAGTGGGATTTATCCCAGGGATGCAAGGATTCTTCAATATACACAAATCAATCAATGTGATACACCATATTAACAAATTGAATAATAAAAACCATATGATCATCTCAATAGATGCAGAAAAAGCTTATGACAAAATTCAACACCCATTTTTGATAAAAACTCTCCAGAAAGTGGGCATAGAGGGAACCTACCTCAATATAATAAAGGCAATAGACGACAAACCCACAGCAAACATCATTCTCAATGGTGAAAACCTGAAAGCATTTCCTCTAAGATCAGGAACAAGACAAGGATGTCCACTCTCTCCAGTATTATTCAACATAGTTTTGGAAGTCCTAGCCATGACAATCAGAGAAGCAAAAGAAATAAAAGGAATACAAATTGGAAAAGAAGAAGTAAAACTGTCACTGTTTGCAGATGACATGATACTATACATAGAGAATCGTAAAGATGCCACCAGAAAACTACTAGAGCCAACCAATGAATGTGGTAAAGTTGCAGGATACAAAATTAATGCACAGAAATCTCTTGCATTCCTATACACTAATGATGAAAAATCTGAAAGAGAAATTAAGGAAACACTCCCATTTACCATTGCAACAAAAAGAATAAAATACCTAGGAATAAACCTACCTAGGCAGACAAAAGACCTGTATGCAGAAAACTATAAGACACTGATGAAAGAAATTAAAGATGATACAAACAGATGGAGAGATATACCATGTTTTTGGATTGGAAGAATCAATATTGTGAAAATGACTATACTACCCAAAGCAATCTACAGATTCAATGCAATCCCTATCAAATTACCAATGGCATTTTTTACAGAACTAGAACAAAAAAATCTTAATATTTGTATGGAGACACAAAGGATCCCGAATAGCCAAAGCAGTCTTGACGGAAATAAACAGAGCTGGCGGAATCAGACTCCCTGACTTCAGGCTATACTACAAAGCTACAGTAATCAAGACAGTATGGTGCTGGCACAAAAACAGACGTATAGATCAATGGAACAGGATAGAAAGCCCAGAGATAAACCCATGCACTTATGGTCACCTTATCTTTGATAAAAGAGGCAAGAATATACAATGGAGAAAAGACAGCCTCTTCAATAAGTGGTGCTGGGATAACTGGACAGCTACATGGAAAAGAATGAAATGAGAACACTCCCTAACACCGTACACAAAAATAAACTCAAAAAGGATTAGAGACCTAAATGTAAGACTGGACACTATAAAACTCTTAGAGGAAAACATAGGAAGAACACTGTTTCACATAAATCATAGCAAGATCTTTTTTGATCCACCTCCTAGAGTAATGGAAATAAAAGCAAAAATAAACAAATGGGACCTAATGAAACTTAAAAGCTTTTGCAAAGCAAAGGGAACGACAAAGAAGACGAAAAGACAACCCTCAGAATGGGAGAAAATATTTACAAACGAATCAATGGACAAAGTATTAATCTCCAAAATACATAAATAGCTCATGCAGCTCAATATTAAAAAAACCAACAACCCAATCAAAAAATGGGCAGGAGACCTAAATAGACATTTCTCCAAAGAAGACACACAGATTTCCAAGAAGCACATGAAAAGCTGCTCAACATCACTAATTATTAGAGAAATGCAAATCAAAACTACAGTGAGGTATCACCTCACACCAGTTAGAATGGGCATCATCAGAAAATCTACAAACAACAAATGCTGGAGAGGCTGTGGAGAAAACGGAACCCTCTTGCACTCTTGGTGGGAATGTAAATTGATACAGCCACTATGGAGAACAGTATGGAGGTTCCTTAAAAAGCTAAAAATAGAATTACCATATGACCCAGCAATCCCACTACTGGGCATATACCCTGAGAAAATCGTAATTCAAAAAGACACATGCACCCCAGTGTTCATTGCAGCACTATTTACAATAGCCAGGTCATGGAAGCAACCTAAATGCCCATCAACAGATGAATGGATAAAGAAGATGTGGTACATGTACACAATGGAATATTACTCAGCCATAAAAAGGAACGAAATTGGGTCATTTGTAGAGAGGTGGATGGATCTAGAGGCTGTCATACAGAGTAAAGTAAGTCAGAAAGAGAAAAAGAAATATCGTATGTTAACACATATATGTGGAACCTAGAAAAATGGTACAGATAAACTGGTTTGCAGGGCAGAAATAGAGACACAGATGTAGAACACAAATGTATAGACACTAAGTGGGGAAAGTGGCGGGGGGGAGGTTGGTGGTGGGATGAATTCGGAGATTGGGACTGACATATATACACTAATATGTATAAAATGGATAACTAATAAGAACCTGCTTTATAAAATATAAATAAAATAAAATTCAAAAATTCAAAAAAAAAAGAAGGAAGGCTTATCTTCATAACTAGGGAAAAAAAAAGATTTCAATTCTCCCTACATTGATCTATGTAGTTAATAGAGTCCTGATTAAAACCTCATCAGGCCTTTTTACAGAAACTGAAAAATATATATTTTAAAATGTGTGTGGAAAGCAGAGTACCAAGAATAGCCGAAGAACTTTTGACAAAGAAAAAACAATGTTGGGGAATTCATACTGATTTCAAGATTTATACTCTAAAGCTAGAGTAATAAAGCCAATGAAATACTGGTAAAGGATATCCAAATAGACCAATGGAATAGTCTAGAAATAGAACCACACACATATATGGTTGACCCTTGAACAACATTTGGGTTTGAACTGCTCAGGTCCACCTATAGATGGATTTTTTCAGTAGTAAATACTACAGTACTACATGATCCATAGTTGGTTGAATCTGCAGGTACTGAATCACAGGCAAGGAGGAACCATGCACACTGAGGGCTGACTATAAATTATGCCCAAATTTTGGACTGTGCAAAGGATCAGTTCCCCTAACCCCTGCATTGTTTGAGAGTCAACTGTAGTCAATTGATTCTTTTTTGTTTGTTTTTTTTTTTGTACAAATGTACCAAGTTTATTTAATGGATAAAGAATAGTCTTTCTAAGAAACGTTGCTGGAATAATTAGACTTTGAAAAAATGAACTCCACTCTATTTTTAAAAAACTTAAAAATGGATTGCATATCTAAAAGTAAAGCCTAAATTTATAAAACTTCCAGAAGGAAATATGAGAAAAAAATATTTTGACCTTTCATTAGGCTAAGATTTCTTAGATATGACACCAAAAGTATGAACCACAAAAGAAAAAGTAGACAAATTGGATTTCATCAAAATATGAAATTTCTTTCCTTGAAAGAGTCTGTTAAGAAAATGAAAGAAAACAAGCCAAAAATCTGGGAGAAAACATTTGAAGAACACCTATCTTATAAAGGATTTATACCCAAAGTATATAAAGAAATCTTTTATCTCAAGAACAAGAAGGCAACCCATTAAAAAAAAATAGAAGGCTTGAACATACATTTTACCAAAGAAAAGATATGAATGGTGTGTTAATTATCTATTATCACATAACAATTTACTAAATAACCTAGTTGCTTAAAATAATGATAAAAAGTTTTCTCAGTTTTTGTAGTTCAAGAAATCAGGAGCATTTTAATTGGTGGTGTTCTGTTTTGTAGCCAAGATGTTGGTGGGGGCTGCAGTCATCTGAAGCCTTAACTGGGGCTTGAGGATCTGCCTTCACAATGGCTCACATGGCTGGCAAGTTGGTGCTGGTTAATGTCAAGAGGCCTGACTTCCTTGTCATGTGGATCTCTCCATAGGGTTTTCTCTTTAGGCTTTTTTTTTTGGCCACTGTGCTTACCAGGCGGCATGTGGGATCTTAGTTCCCGGAACAGGGATCAAACCCACGGCCCCTGCAGTGGAAGTGCAGAGTCTTAACCACTGGACCGCCAGGGAAGTCCCCTCCATAGGGTTTTCTGAATGTCGTCATTATATGGCAGCTGGCTTACGTCAAAGTGAGTGAGCCAAGAGCCATCAAGGAGGAAGCAACAGTGGCTTTTATGACTTAGCCTCAGAAGTTACACTATATCATTTTCATGGTATCCTATTTGTTATTTGTTACAAAGCCCTATTAAATTTAGGAGAAGTACATAGAGGTGTGAATACCAGTATCTCAGGATCATT